>NC_138542.1:66201056-66675245 GCF_964234715.1 Podarcis melisellensis
AATGTTAGGCTGTTTGGTTGACCTTGCTATGCCTGTCATGGGGTCGTCTGCTTTTGGGGCAGGGGCCCGGTAGGAATTTTGTCCATTTGGCTGATTGGCTGGTGCCATTTTGTTTTTGCCTACTGCATAGCAAATTGTCACAACTTGTAAGGCTAGGGCCACGCAAGCCCCTGGGAGCATTCTGGGGAGAGGTGAGGCATGGTTCCCAGCCCCATCTCTCTCCCCAGGTGATTTACCCTTTCTGACTTCTCAGGGAGTGCGAATGTCAGAGCTGTCCCCATGCGAGGTCAGTTAGTGCTACCAATGAATAGCAACCACTCACATTGCTGTAATTTGAATAAAGTTGTGGCCAAAATTATGCCAAAAACCTTAAACAAAAATTAAGTGTCAGTGGTGTTTTTCTTTGGGGTGTCTTGGGGACCTTGACGCGCAACAGCATATGCTCCAAATGTCCCAGTTTTCCAGAAACAGTCCCAGAATTATATACTGTATTTTTCCATGTATAAGACACCCCCTATTTGGGGGGATTCCAAATTAAGAAAACACCCCTCAGCACTACCTGTGTATAAGACGAGCTCCAATTTTAAACCTAGTTTTTTGGTTTAAAAAACCCCTTGCTGATCTTTTGTGATTTACCAGAAGATCCTGCTCCACCTTCTGCTCACCCTTTTTGTAAGGCCAGAAAAGACTACTTAATAAGTTGCTTTTGCTCCTTGGTGACAATGAGAATCACAAGATTTAGCCTCCTGCTGTCTCCTTCTAAATTCTGCCAGGACAACTGAAGCTCAATTACACATCCTCTCGCAAGTGCCTCAGATCTTTTAATTATCTAGTAATGCAGTGAGGGTTCCTTACCTATAATTGCAATCAAGGCTTAGAAATTTATTTATTTCCCCCCCACTAATAAAATATGTAAGGTAAATGGAAAAGGGTAGGAGCAAAGAGATGATGGATACCCATTGCAGCCTGTTTTCCATGACCATAGCTTTTTAAGGGCAATTCCCTTATTCCGAATAGGATTCCTCGCAAGAAAAGGGGAAAGTTGACAGCTATGTCCATGACCCTGGAGGTGTTGAGGAGACAGAAAGGGTTTCTGGGTCGCTGCATGATGATCCCGAAGCACAGCTTGCAAACCGGTGGTGGCAGTTAGTCATACTTTATTAGCTAGTGAGGAAAACAAAACTGCAAGGAAGTGGGATGCCAGATAGAATTAATATGCATTGCGTCAGTCTGTGACTCCCTGAAATGTTAAAAACGTGACCATCTTATCGGTGAAAGTGTGGGAAGATCCCTCTTGGGACCAAGCATTCTTTCCAGTAAGGAGGAAGGAAGGACCTTTGAACTTGGAAAGAGACTTTGCTCTCCTGTGTCCACCACCCTTTTCACCATGAGAAATGAAGGTTTTGATCATGGATTTGGCTTGAATGCCAGAAGACTTTGGAGGACTGGCTTCTTGTTCTTTCCACGCACCCTCCTCCCAGGCTGAGACCAAGGTGATACGTGATAGAGATGTATTAAAGTTATGCGGGAAAACAGTGGGTGCAGGAAATTTTTCCTCCTTCTCTCATAATACTAGAAGCTTTGCATGCAGAACGTCCCAAGTTGAACTGAAAAATGTGTACAGATTGCAAAATGCATGTAGATTGCAAAATTCATACAGTTGGAAAAACAGTATAGCAAAAAAAAAAAAAGAAAAGCATATATTAGGAGAACCATGCAAAAAAATGCATACAGTGGTGCCTCAGGTTACAGACGCTTCAGGTTACAGACTCTGCTAACCCAGAAATAGACCCTTGGGTTAAGAACTTTGCTTCAGGATGAGAACAGAAATCATGCTCTGGCGGCAGCGGGAGGCCCCAGTAGCTAAAGTGGTACCTCAGGTTAAGAACAGTTTCAGGTTAAGAACGGATCTCCAGAACGAATTAAGTTCTTCACCCGAGGTACCACTGTACAAGTTACCACGTTTTTATTGATTTTGCAATAGAACAGAAAAAAGAGGAATAAATATAAGCAGCTGACAATAATAAGCGCATTAATCTAGACTTAAACCTTTAAATTAATCCAAGCAGTCCTTATGTCCAAACAGGTATCCAGACAAGATTAATAAGCTATACCAGGCATAGACAAACTCGGCCCTCCAGATGTTTTGGGACTACAACTCCCATCATCCCTCACCACTGGTCCTGTTAGCTGGGGATGATGGGAGTTGTAGTCTCAAAACATCTGGAGGGCCGTGTTTGCCTATGCCGGAGCTATATCTTCAAATGTAGATGATGATGATGATGATGATGATGATGATGATTTTGCAAAATTATGGGAAATGGGGCAAACCTAAGAGTGGAAAAATGAGAAATGGAGGGGGAAATTAAATTGACAGATTCACCGATCCCTAGCTGGGGGGGTTCCCCGCCTTTTCCGCCTATCAAAATACTGTTTCCGACACGGCTCTTGAGAGCTCAGAAGCCCTGTCATCTCTTTCTCCTGGCCTCCCTGCAAGTGCCAGAAATCTGAGTGGCGCACAGTCCATGCACAGTGGGTAGGTGACTTATTGCTTCTTGGCAAAAGAGCATTATGGTACCAGGTCACTAGAGCTTCAGTGCAGCATGGGGATAATGCCAGCATCCCTAAGGCAAAATTAATTTCCCTCTGCCCCATACACCATAGCCCTTTACCATCCATGAGTCCTACAAGTTTGCTTTGAAGTTTGCCAGAACTTTCGCCATAAAGGAATACAATCGAGCGACACTCTTTTCTTCTTCATTTTTCGTGTAAGAAAATATATATTTTTATTTTACACGACACTGGAGCAAATTTGGTGCATCTGTACCATGGGGGTGGGGGGTTGAAGTAAGAAAAATTCCAATTTAGAATTCCATCATGAAACGACACCATTCTAATTTCTCCATGCCACGGTTTGTTAATATTCCACAAAGTCCCACGATGCAACTATAGGATGGTATTCAAATCTATGAACATGAGGCAATCATGCTCAACAGAGTATAACAATAATTATAATAGAGATTAAATAAAAATAATTAGAAAAAGTTCATCTAGTTTTGATGTATTAATTATTCTGACCCTGTTCTATTCAGAGTCTAATTATCTGGTTCAGTGAAAATGCCAAGATTTCTACAACTCATAAAAATTACATTGAAGTAATTATGTCAGCAAACTAAACAGTGTTCATTTACCAAACGTTTTTATGCACACATTTGAATATGCTTTTTTTAACTGTTTTTTTTGGCTCTTTGTTCCTATTCAGAGGAAATAATACCTGTGGAGAAATTTAAAAGTCAGGAGCATTCTCGACATAATATGCAATTCTTGCTGATATTTTTTTCACCTTTTGTGAGCTGTCTGTAAGTCTCGTCTAACCTTTGTTTAAAATACATGAATTAAAGTTCACTCTTCAGTTCTCCCAAAGAACTAGTAGTTTGAAGCCCACCATCTGTGCAGGAAGGGGGCATGTCTGCTTTCTTGAAAGTTGGTTGCAGTGCAGTTGGCCAGGACAGATGCACGAAATACCAGAGGTGGTTTGGACAGTGCAGAAGCAGTTTTAGGATAGCATGACTGGCTTGGACACACTGCAGGGGGCCTAGGCTCAATCTCCTGTGTCTCCAGTTTAAAGGGTGATCCATGCAGCAGAGAACTTGTTGCCTGATAACCTTGAAGAATCATTGACGATCAGGGCAGAACAGAGATGGAAATTCTGTGATCCTCCTGACGTTGATGCACTCCTGCCATCATCCCCAGCCAGCATGGACCATGATCATGGATCATCGCAGTCCAACAATATCTGAAAGACCATAGGTTTCCAATCCCTGTAGTAGCCTGGTGGTTTCCCCACCCCCAGTGTAGACTGTAATAGTTTGCCAGTAACTGAGAGGAGAAGGTTGGCACAGTACGGGTGCAGTGGCAGAGCCAATCCAAGACTCCTGCTGCTGTATAGAGAGCCAGCGTGGTGTAGTGGTTAAGAGCGGTGGACTCGTAATCTGGTGAACCAGGTTCGCTTCCCCGCTCCTTCACATGCAGCTGCTGGGTGACCTTGGGCTAGTCACACTTCTCTGAAGTCTCTCAGCCTCACTCACCTCACAGAGTGTTTGTTGTGGGGGAGGAAGGGAAAGGAGAATGTTAGTCGCTTTGAGACTCCTTAGGGTAGTGATAAAGTGGGATATCAAATCCAAACTCTTCTTCTTATTCTTCTTCTGTGCCTGCACTGCAATGACCTCCCCACCATCTTGACCCTCCCCTTCACAGCGACACTCATGGTGGAAAGCCAGGCAAGCAATGCTACATCACCCTGCGTTGTCCCACCAATGGCTCCTGCCTCCACCCTCTAGTTCAGGCATGGCGAAACTTGGTCCTCCAGATGTTTGGGGACTACAATTCCCACCATCCCTGATCACTGGTCCTGTTAGCTAGGGATGGTGGGAGTTGTAGTCCCAAAACATCTGGAGGGCCAAGTTTCGCCATGCCTGCTCTAGTTGCTCCATCAGTTTCCATGGTATTATCTTCTGCTCCTCTCCTTCTTGCCTCCTCTCCCAAGGGGCACAGGCAGGCCTAAGCCAAAGGTTGCCTACCCCTGCTTTAGGCAAATGCACGATCTGTGAAAGGCTGTGGTTCCCACTCTGGGGTTTGCAGATGTCACTGGATTGCAATTGTCACAATTCCTCACCATTGACCATGCCGGCTGAGGATGATAGTCTGAAAACATATGAGGACCCAAAGTTAGGAAAGTCTGCTGTCAACTGATTAGCCATGATAACTTACCAGTGTTCTTCAATCTTGGGTCGACATGCATTGTTGGGTCACAGTTCCCATCATCCCTGACTACTGGCTAAGCTGACTGGGGATAATGGGAGTTGAAGTCGAACAACATCTGGGAACCCAAGGTGGAAGAACCCTGGCTTAATGGGAAGCCCAGAGACCCCTAAAAGGAAAAGAGGAGACTGAGAGGAGATATGATAGCCATCTTCAAATATCTTAAGGGCTGTTACATGGAAGAGGGAACATGATTGTTTCCTACAGCTCCAGAGGGTAGGACTTGAACCAATGGCTTCAAGTTTCAAGAAAGGAGATTCCAAATAAACATCAGGAAGAACTTTCTGACAGTAAGAGCTGTTTGACAGTGGAACAGACTCCCATGAGAGGTGGTGGGCTCTCCTTGGAGGTTTTTTAAGCAGATGTTGGATGGCCATCTGTCATGGATGCTTTAGCGGACATTCCTGCATTATTATTATTATTTATTTATACCCCACCCATCTGGCTGGGCTTCTCCAGCCACTCTGGGCGCCTTCCAACAAAATATTACAATACTGTAATGCATCAAACATTAAAAGCTTCCCTAGATGACCTTTGGATCCCTTCCAACTCTATTATTCTAACTACCAGTGGCTGAAACAGCCACCAATCCAAAACATGCCCTGATTTTCACCTTCCCAGCCATTCCTGCAAAAGATTGGGTGGCTAACTATGCGCCCATTCCAGTATTTGGCAGCATAGTTAAAGCAGAAACCCAAGTTAACAACCCTTCCCCACCTCCTTGGTTTTATTGAGAAGATCAAAGGCTTCTGTAAATGTTGGCCTAACAAATGCACCAGGGAAGGAGAGCATTAAAACCTTTTGAAGGAAACAGCCACAGTAAAAGCCTGCAAAATATATGGTTTCAATTCCGCTTCTGAAATTGCACTTGTCTTCAGAACTTTTCGCTATCATTGAAATCTTCAATGTTAAAATGCGCCATAGACATCTAGCAGGGAACCAGTTTGGGTCGTAGTGCCTTCTTGCTGAAATTTAGGTTCTGCCTTCCTTCTTTGCTTAGTGGGGAGAGAAGAAATTTCAGGCTCCTCCGCTCGTCTCAGAGGAAGTTTTTATTATGTTTATTTCCATTTATTGTCTGCCCACTCCCAATGCTCTGATCAAACATCAGCGCCGTGAAGCAGATAAAAAGTAGGCAAGGTGAAATAAGAGACCCTGGAGGAAGAGCAGAGATCCCATCCATTGCACAGATGATCATGCTGAACTGGGAGGCGAAGGTGCGATAAGTCATGGGATGGGTTCATGTGTGATTCCTATGCTGCAGTGCCTTTTGGTCAAGAGGGCACCAAACTGGCTAGCGAGACAAACAGTTATGTGGATGTGGACCTTTTGCCCGAATAGGGAGCACCTATGCAATTGGCAAGCCAGGTTCAGCAAAATATGGTAAGAGTACCCCTGTCAGCACATGTTCCCCATCAGGAGTGAACAATGGGGATGGAGAAATAAAATAAAATAAAAATTCCTTCCAGTAGCACCTTGTTTAGTCGTTTAGTCGTGTCCGACTCTTCGTGACCCCATGGAACAGAGCACGCCAGGCACTCCTGTCTTCCACTGCCTCCCGCAGTTTGGTCAGACTCATGTTTGTAGCTTTGAGAACACTGTCCAACCATCTTGTCCTCTGTCGTCCCCTTCTCCTTGTGCCCTCAATCTTTCCCAACACCAGGGTCTTTTCCAGGGAGTCTTCTCTTCTCAGGAGGTGGCCAAAGTATTGGAGCCTCAGCTTCACGATCTGTCCTTCCAGTGAGCACTCAGGGCTGATTTCCTTAAGAATGGATAGGTTTGTTCTTGCAGTCCATGGGACTCTCAAGAGTCTCCTCCAGCACCATAATTCAAAAGCATCAATTCTTCGGCAATCAGCCTTCTTTATGGTCCAGCTCTCACTTCCATACATCACTACTGGGAAAAAGTAGCATGCGCACTTCTTCAGATACCACACGAAAGCTCATACCAATAACCAACTTAGTTGGTCTCTAAGGTGCTACTGGAAAGAATTTTTTTATTTTGTTTTGACTATGGCAGACCAACACGGCCATCTACCTGTAACTAGAACATGGCTGGGGGTGATCCTTCCAATCTAAGCCCTATTTGCACTATACAATTTAAAAACAAAAACAAAAAAATACTACTATTTAGTTATGGCTTCCTTCAATAAATCATGAGCGCTGTAGTTTGTTAAAGGCACTTAGCTTTGTTATGAAACTCCTTTTCAACACACAGAGCTATCATTCTCAGAGTTCCCCAAGAAGAGGAAACGTAAAAATCCAGACACAATTGTTGAGATCTTTTTCTTCTTTTTTGGGGGGGGGGGGAGTTGTTGGGGCTTTCTTTCTTTCTTTCTTTCTTTCTTTCTTTCTTTCTTTCTTTCTTTTTCTTTCTTTCCGCCTGCACACTTTTTCCGATGGACGAATCCCGAATATGTCAGGGGGGGGGGGAATGGTATCTCCTAACAACTCTCAACACCATTATGGAATTACATTTCCCATAACTCTGTGAGGGAAGCCATGACTGTTTAAATATTTATTCAAATGTGTAGTGCAGACAAGACGTATATTGCATCATTCTTATAAACCACGGGGTGGGTGGGTGTGAGCTTTTTTCTTTTTTTCTTTTGCTGCCTGTGGCACCCACAGTGCTTTTATTAAGTTGTGAGCACCAGTGCCTCATATATATATATTTGCCAAAAAAAGAGCAACTTATATAGAGAAATATACAGCGTTGTGTGTCACCCAAATCGCAAGGGGAATCATGGAGATTTGTGACAGAAGGTTCTCACGTTTCTGATTTGGATTATTCTTGAATCAGATCAGAGACTCACTCAGATGCTGAATGATGATGATGATGATACTACTAATAATAATTTTATTATTTGTATCCTGCCCATCTGACTGGGTTGAATGATTCTGTGGCCTCAGCTGTCCATAAAATAAAATAAAAATTTAGAGCTATCCCTTCACCCCCTGGAAAATGAAACTAAACAGACTGTGAAAGCATCCAGAGCAGAAAAGGGGAGGGGATCAAGATGTGGGTTGGAAACTTTAATTTTGACTGACTGGTCCAGCTTTAAATAGTGATTTTTTTGTCTTTGGGTGCACCAACTGCAATGACTTGCAGGAGAGATTGAATACGATGCATGGCACCCACCTTATGGAACGCCCTCCCATCAGATGTCAAGGAAATAAACAACTACCTGACTTTTAGAAGACATCTGAAGGCAGCTCTGCTTAGGGAAGTTAATGTTTGATGTTTTATTGTGTTTTTAATACTCTGTTATGGGTGGAGTATTATTATTATTATTATTATTATTATTATTATTATTATTATTGCCATCAGCTCTGGTAGTCATTAATCGCCTTCTCCTCCATGAATTAGTCCAATGCTATTTTGAAGCCAACCAGGATGGCGGCCATCAATGCATCTTTTTGGAGAAAACTCCACAGTTCTTCTCTCCTGTGACAAATCTAAGGATACCGACCATGTGAGCGGACATTGTCATTGCACAACTTCCCCCTCCTCCACAAGCAACAGCCGAGGGACAAAAGCTAGGGCAGGAAAGTACACAAGAAGTGATGGTGTAATCTCTTGAGCATCGCCAGACATTATGGGGGTGACAGCGGACTGCTGTTTTTGGCACCAGCCCTCTTTCACATCTAGTTCCAACTGAAGATGTGGGTGGCAGTCACAACACTCACATGGCTCAGCTCAAGGGAATTATGGGCTGGATGGAGCCAATACTGTGTAAGAATGGATCTCTTCCATCAGAATGAATTGGTTATATTTGTGTTATCCAGCCTTAAATCTTGATGATCTGCCCAAGTTCTGCAAACATGATCAAAGGAGCTACAAGGATGCGGTTGAGAACATCTTTAAGGTCCTCAAAACTCTCCCAGGCTGCAACCCACACCAGCCCCACTTCGCCCCATGAATACTTCTTATGTTCCTATAAAAGGGCAAGGAAGAAGAGAAGGAATAGCTCAGGGAACAATATTTCTCTTTTCCCCTTAGTTGCTCTGTCTCACAAGAGTCCTGTGTTGTAGAGGGCTAAGCCAAAATGTAATCCACCCAACCACAAATTTCCCTGTGCCGTTTGCTGGTGGAGTAAGTACTTCAGAGAACTGAAGGGCGAGAGGGAAAATTTACCAATGGCAGACAGGCCAAGGCAGTGTCCTCTGAGACCACCCGCTACTAATCAATCAACGCTGGGTTATTATCAACCATTTTGGTGTTCAGGGAAAAGGCAGATTCCCAGGTATCTGGCCTCCATTCTCAGATAGTGCTTAGATCTGGGGCAAATATGCAGACACTCAGGTAAAGTGTGCATAAAGGCATATATTAATGAAAATAACATGCATAAAATTGTGTTTCATTAGGAGGGAAATGGCTTTGCAAAGATATTAAGCAAAATTATATACCAAAGTGTGTAAATCGGGAGAAATTCACACTAAAATGCAAATAGATGTGGATATGCGGAGAAGTGAATTTAAGATGGGGAAAATGAGTGGAAACAAAATGGATTTATTCACCCATAGCTTGTAGATAGCATAATCCTATGCATAATCCGATACATGAAGCCTTATTTCCATGAAAGTGTGCATCCGCATCCACTTGCTGCCCAATACACCCACAGTCACATAAAGACTGCTTACTGCCAATTGGAGGGGAGCTGTGGTTGCAGTTTGGCATGGCTGTAGAAGTTTGGGGTGATCTTCTTCACCAGCCACACTGCAGCCCATCGTGGGCAAGCTAGGGGGCATGGCTTGGAGAGTGGACCAAAGGGAAAACGTCCCTCATGTCAGCTCCCAGGATATAAAAGCTCCAAGGCATTCCACCTTTTCATGCCAAGTGGGCTGAAGAGCAGTGTTTTGTTTTTTTTCTCTAGAAAAAGAGGTGCCGGAACTCACTATGAACACCTCCCTTGTTCTCTTAGAATGGCAATGGCACACACCTAAGAGTTGCCAGAACTGAGTTGCGGTGAGTTTCAACGGAAAAAAGTCCTGCAAGAGTACTTCAGCATGGAACTCAAGGGCTGCACACTATCTTGTCACACAGGGAAGGGTGATTTCACACACACACCCCGTCACCGCCTCCCCAAAGCGAGATAAGCAAGGTGCCGAGGTTTGGGAAGGAGGCAAGAGGCTGTAAAAAGGTAAAGGTAAAGGGACCCCTGACCATTAGGTTCAGTCGTGACCGACTCTGGGGTTGTGGCGCTCATCTCACTTTATTGGCCGAGGGAGCCGGCGTACAGCTTCCGGGTCATGTGGCCAGCATGACTAAGCCGCTTCTGGCAAACCAGAGCAGTGCACGGAAACGCCAGAGTGGTACCTATTTATCTACTTGCACTTTGACGTGCTTTCAAACTTCTTGGTGGGCAGGAGAAGGGACTGAGCAATGGGAGCTCACCCCATCGTGGGGATTTGAACCACTGACCTTCTGATCGGCAAGCCCTAGGCTCTGTGGTTTAACCCACAGCGCCACCCACATCCCTTTTACAGCATGAGGCTGTAGCAGGGTCCTAAAGCCATCCTTCTCAAAGCTGGGAAAATACTAACTAGGCTTTGGGAACGAGACTGGAGAAATCTAGAACCCACACACCTCAGAGCCCTCAAACCTCCTTCCCAAAGCCCAGTGCCTCGTTTACCCAACTTTGGGAAGGCAGCATGAGGGCTGCAATGGGAGGCCTTCAAATGTTACTGAGAGCTACCAAAAAAAGGCTCTTCCGGCTATGCGTTGGACTACCCTGCCTTCAAGGGATCCATGAAGAGTTGCTTCTGTCCAGACAGGGGGCTGGTGGGCCACAGTAACCCCAATATGGTGTCCTTGAGGGGTTGCCCCAATTTGATATCTGCCATAGGGTTTACCACCACAACAGCTATTCACTTTGGGTTTTAGTAAAGCAAACAGTCTAATCTGTCAATGCCTAAATGATATTGAGCATCAGAACAACTTGGCCACAATAAGGAAATCTTGTCCATTGGTATGACTATTTCCCACCTTCCCATTTCATCTCTCCGGCACCCTATCTGCATAACCTAGCAATCCTAAAATATAGACGCGCTTTTACTCTTGCATGATTGAATGTATTACCCTCAGCTGTACTTGAGGGACGATTCCAACAGATTCCATACAAAAAACGCTTATGTCCCTGTGGAGATGGCAGTCCCGAATCGGTGGCGCATGCCCTTCTGGCTAGCACTCTTTATAAAGACTTGAGGAATGACACTATCACCCCTCTTGTATTGTCCATTCTGGGTTGCCCAGCCACAGTATCCTTTCTCTTGGCAGATCAAGATGAGCAGGTGACAGCAAAGGTTGCAAGGTTTTTAGCTGCAGGAATCAGAATAGGATCCACCATTTGACTATTGATTCAAAACCCCAAATTGTATTTTATATAATGGACTTTTTATTTCTATTCTTTGAATATTGCATTATTGTTTTATTGCTATGGCCAATGGCTGATGCAAATAAAGATTTATTCATTCCGCCATAGGGCAAGCCTTAACCCTGCCAAATAATCAACCAGCAGACAGGTTGATTGATTCAGGATACGCACCCAATGGCTTTGCCAAAACCTGCTGACATCTGCAATCATTAAAGTTGTGCCCTCATTAACTCCCAAGTGGGTTTCCTGTGCTTACTGAAGCTTCATTGTGTCTTGACCATGCCGCTCGCATCTTCACTGGACCCGAAATGGGGTTGGATCCCTCTCATTCCATTGAACCTGAGTCTTTCTGGGATATATGACCAGCCCTCATTTCCCAATTCTGATCCAATGAGTACCACTCAGCCACCTCTGCTGGAAGGACTGAGAGCATCCAGTCATACTCAGGTCCCAGAATTCTGGTTAAGCCCCCAAGACGTCAACTTCAATTATTTCTGCAGGTCGCTCCCTTATGAGAGGGGAAATGTACCTCCTTCTCAAACGGTTATCAGATGGGTGGGCTGCAGCTATCAGTTACTCCCCGTGTACAAGCCCTGGCTAAATCTCACTTGCTGTTTATTCCCTCCTGGGCCAGAGGTTAACCTGTTAAGTTGAGAGCTGATCCCCAAACAGACATTAATGTCTTAATGCATTTAGCGGGTTGTGGATCTTTGCGGCGATGGATCTGAAGGAACGTATTGTTTCTTATAACTCGGCGAGGTCACCGATGGCTAAGGGCACCTGGAAGGCTTAAGTAAACATAGCTCAGCTTACCTCCAGCCCCTCTCAGTTATTATTTCAAAGCTATACATCACTCTACTGTTAAAAAAAAAAGGTTCATGTGTCTCAAAATTTTCAGAAGGAACCAATAAGAACAAAACAAGCAGCCTTTGAAGGCTTCCAAGGCGTCCCTCGTAACTGTGTTGTTGTTGTTTCAGGAGCCGGTATTGCAGCTTAACAGGGTGGCCATTTTAGAGGAGGAAATGGATTTGAGTGTCACCTTTCCACACCTCCTGCTTCGTATTAGCAGCAGAAAAGAAATGCGGAGGTGCGTTCTCAGTTTGGTCCTCAGCTTCGTGGGGATGCATGCAAAATGTCTGGCATTTTGACACAATGAAGTAGCTGAAACTGCCACCTACATAGCTTTAAAAGAGGGGGACGCTGGGCTTTTCTGACTTTATTTTATTTGTGAGAGAGAGAGAGAATGCAATCAGTGTTAAGGGGGGAGAGGGAAATACCATGTTGTTGAACAGCATAATATCAACAATAAAATCACATTCATAAACAGGTACAAAAGTACATCGCAAACTGGTAGAGTAGCTTAATAGATCAACATAGCTGGATCAAGGAAAATTCTGGGTGAACTGATGGGTTTTTAAGCAAGCAGTTAAATGCCAGAATTGTAGGTGCTCGATGATGATGATGATGCAGAATTATCCACTCTTCATCCTGAGGTCCCAGGCTGGGTCACAACATTAAAAAAAAAATAGTTTGAAGCAACATAATATTTGTTGAGAGTGCAGTATTGTTTTAGGGTTGAGAAGATTGCGGAGACAGTGGGGATTCCCCAAACCAAATTTCCATATGCAGAACATAATTGCAACAAAACCATTTCAGAATCCCCTGAGAAAGGTGCTAGGGACCTTACGTTAAGACCTTAAGTTAAAATCAGAAATTTCTCCAGACTCCTTTTTTTTTATTTTTAAAAAATCCTTCGCTTGGAATTCACACAAAGACAAATTTCTGAATCCATGTTGAAATTGGTTTTGGGTGAAATATGGTGACAATATGAATTTCTTCTTCATCATCATCCAGAGCCAGTGTGGTGTAGTGGTTAAGAGCGGCAGTCTCGTAATCTGGGGAACCAGGTTGGCGTCTCCACTCCTCCACATGCAACTGCTGGGTGACCTTGGACCAGTCACACTTCTCTGAAGTCTCTCAGCCTCACTCACCTCACAGAGTGTTTGTTGTGGGGGAAGAAGGGAAAGGAGAATGTTAGCCACTTTGAGACTCCTTAAACGGAGTGAAAGGCGGGATATCAAATCCAAACTCTTCTTCTTCTGTAAATTTGGCTAATGGGGTCCAGGCAGCGCCTTTTTCTGAGAAAAATAGGTGCTGGTACTCACTATGAAGTTGTTACAGTTATGCCACAATTTTTAACAACAAAAAAGAGGTGTCGGTACTGTGTACTCTTGAGTACCCCCTGAAAAAAAGGACTGTGCCCAAGTTCATTGGGTGCCACCTCAAAATTCCTCACAATGCTCTCCTGAGGAAAGGGCTATGTCAATATATTTTGCTGATTAAAACTGGGCACAGATGGCACCCCCTTTCCTAGCACCAACAAATTAAAAATTCTTGCTGTACCAAGCTCTCTCTGCCCCCCCCCAATGGTGTCACTGAAAACAGGTTGCACCATCCCGTTGCACAGCAGAATCAGACTTGGTCTAAGGAGAAATGCCCAAATCTGGCTCAAATATCATTTCAGGCAAGAAGCCAACAGCACCTTGATGCAAATCATTTCCCAAACTGAAGGCTGGCACCAATTCAAGGAGCACACACAGTAGCGGGGCAATGATGAAAGCTTCATGTACTTGCTGCATTGAGAAGGTTGGTTTGCTCAATTCTGTGGTGAGGAGGCTATGGACAGTGTCTTGCCCACCAGCCCTCCAAAAACCTGGAGCTGGTACTACCTCAAATTCAATTCCAAATGGTTCGGGACTGATAGACAAAAAATTCTCAAATCCAAGAGGAAGGGCTGTAGCTCAGTGGTATAGCTTCAGAAAGTCCCAGGTTCACTTCTCAACATCTCCAGGTGGAACTGTGAACATCACCTGTTCTAAAACTCTGGAACAAAAGAAGATCCTGCTGGATCAGGCCAAAGTCCCATCTAGTCCAGCATCCTGGTCTCACTGTGGTGAATCAGATGCCTCTGGGAAACATGCAAAGAGGACCTAAGGTCAAGAGCACTCTCCTCATCCTGTGGCTCCCAGCAGCTGGTATTCAGAAGCAATACTGCAGTTGAGTATGGAGTTAGTGGCCAGTCTAGGCACTAGACAGCAGAGAGCTTGGTGGGCCAATGATCGGAGCTGGATAAGCCACTGATTGGACTTGGTTTGAGGCAGCTTCCTATGTACCCAAAAGTCAAATGTAGGTTCCAGAAAGGAGGAAAACCATGCTGCTTTGCATTTTTGTTAAATGTCATTGAAGCTCCAGCTGGTTTCTTACCATTCATTCTTAAGTGCAGCCTCCTCTGTATGCCATGAGCAATCAACCTGCATTTAGATCTTATCAAATTTCAAGCTTTCCTAGTTTGCCCCAGCTAAACGGACCAAAGGGACTTATCTTCCTTTATAATCTAAAATGAATTCTTATCAGATGACAGGTGCCTGGTTTAAGACCTGGGATCTTGGAAGTCCTTGGTGCGAATCTCACCTCTCTCCCATACTCGCCAGTATCTGGGTTATTTTTTGTGGCTCTGTGGGAGCAGATGTTGTTGGAAGAGTGTTGAAATTCGAATGAGGATTTGCTGGGTGATTTTAGGCTTTCTCTCTACCTAAGCCTACCTGACGGGGTTGCTATGAGGATGAAAGGGGTCTGGGAACATGTATGCTCCCCATAACCTCTTGAAGGAACAGCAGGACGTAAAAATAAACCATGGAGACAATAATACATGCTCTACTTACAGGGAAGTTGTTGCAATGGTTTGGTTATCTCATAGCATGCAAGAAGTTCTTGAACTCCCTAATGAGGAATGCTGTTGGACTCCAACTCCCATCAGCCCCTGCCAGCACAGTCGATGGTCAGGGATGAAGGGAGTTGTAGTCCAGCAACATCTGGAAGGTTACAGGTTTTCCATCCCTGCTCTAAGTCATGGAGTCATTGGCTTGACTCTGGTCCTAAAATGGGAGTAGAATAGATCACAGGAACATACATGGGAAGCTGGAATGTGAGTCAGAACATTGCTCCATCTAGCTCAGTATTGTAAACACTGACTGGCAGCTCCTCTCCAGGTTTGAGACAGGGAACATTCTCATCCCTACCTGGAGATGTCAAGGAGATGTTTTGCATGCATAGGGAGCTGACTTACCCTGAGCCAGACCATTGCTCTATTTAGTTCAGTATTCATTCTGAAGGAAATCAGCCATGAGTGCTCACTGGAAGGACAGATCCTGAAGCTGAGGCTCCAAATCTTTGGACACCTCATGAGAAGAGAAGACTCCCAGGAAAAGACCCTGTTATTGTGAAAGATGGAGGGCACAAGGAGAAGGGGATGACAGAGGAGGAGATGGTTGGACAGTGTACTCGAAGCTACCAGCATGAGTTTGACCAAACTGAGGGGGGCACTGGAAGACAGGAGTGCCTGGCGTGCTCTGATCCATGGGGTCACGAAGAGTCGGACATGACTAAACGACTAAACAAAAACAACAATAATTGTTTACTGTTAAGTGAAACGGTTCTCAGATGCTGGGAAATTGAACCTGGCTCCTTCTACGTGCAAAAAGAGAAGTTCTGCCCTTTTCCAGGGTTTCAAACAGGAAGGTGCCCTTCAGTCCTACTTGGAGACACAAGGGATTGAACCTGGGACGTTCTGCATGCAAGACAGATGCTTTACCACTTAGTCATTACCCTTACAACATAGGAACAATGACATCCACCTTATGTCAAATTGGGCAATCCATGGCCTAGCCTCACCAGCAAAGCTCTCTCCCAGTCCCGCTTGGAGGCACCAGGGATTGAACCTGCGGCCTTCTGCATGCAGAGCAGATAATCTGCCACTCAGTTATGGCTCCTTCCTCTATGGAGCTTGCGAGAATCCCCACAACAGAGGCCTCACATGACCTGAGGCCTCTTCCATTGAAGGAGCATTACGGACACACATTCCTCAGCCCATGTGGCTTTCACTGGGAGTGGTGAGTCGCCGGGCGCTTCCGAGGAGGCGACAAGAGGGCGATCTGGGGCAGACATGCATTTTTTGGAGAAAGCATTGCTTGCTTGAGAAAGAGAGACGGAGACAAATATTTTGTTGTTCCAAACAAGCTCGACTCCTGAGGGCAAGTCCCAAAGCCTCACATTCCAACACAGGACACAGTCCCACCTTAGAATACCGTTCCTTCATCATCATTATTCTTATTATTTTAAAAAACCAACACAAATTCTTGCTTGTGGGCATGCATGAGAAGGGCGAGGGGGAAGCGGGAGCAAACTATCCTTGGCACACACACCCTGCTGCCAGGGCGAAGAGAGAAGGAAAGCTCCGGGGCTGTCAGCCTGGCACCTCTGGGAGACACAAAAATTCCCCCCTTCCCCACCAAAACATGCATGTTTAAAGACAAACATGGCATTCCACTTGCCAACCCTCAATCATTTTCCCCCCATGTTGTGGCTCTGGGCTTAATTAGAGCTGGCAAGGAGCGATGGGTGTGGATTCCTTTTCTGGCTGCCTTGCCCAACGTTTGAAGCCGAGTCCAGGGGAACTCCGATGGGCACGGTACGATTTCTACCTTTGGGGGAATCATGTTCAGAGAGGAGGGGGGCAGGACTGCTCCGTTATGAGTCTCCCACTTGCAATTACACTTCTTTGTGGTTTGCCCACCGGCTTTCCCTTGGCTTTTACCTCTCTCAGGATCTCTCACATCCATGTCTCTGGCTGGTGTGATTTGGACGCAAGCCTGCTCCTTTCGCCCGCTTTCATTGAGCCACTCTGTATGTCAGCTTGACCAGAGGTGGGATTAAATTGGTTTCACAGTTCTTTTTTCTTTCCTGTTCTTTTTTTTTACCCCTTCTCAAAACAGGAGTCCTTGAAAGTAATTGCTTCTTGGCTCTGTTTCACAAATTTATTTACTTTCCAGACATCAGGTGAGCTTGGAAAACCAGCAGAGTAATACCTGGGATTTTTTTTTATTATTGCAGGGATTGGGAAGCAGTCAATGAGAGTTTGCCCCAGGCAACTGTGATGCAGATTTTAAACAGTCACAGCTTCTCCCAAAGGATCCTGGGAGTTGTAGTTTGTTAAAGATGCTGAGAGTTCTTAGGTAAAGGGACCCCTGACCATTAGATCCAGTCGTGGCCGACTCTGGGGTTGCGACACTCATCTTGCTTTATTGGCCGAGGGAGCCGGCGTACAGCTTCCGGGTCATGTGACCAGCATGACTAAGCCGCTTCTGGCGAACCAGAGCAGTGCATGGAAATGCCGTTTACCTTCCCACCAGAGCAGTACCTATTTATCTACTTGCACTTTGATGTGCTTTCGAACTGCTAGGTGGGCAGGAGCAGGGACTGAGCAACGGGAGCTCCCCCCGTCGTGGGGATTCAAACCGCCGACCTTCTGATCGGCAAGCCCTAGGCTCTGTGGTTTAACCCACAGCGCCACCCACATCCTAGGAAGCCCCTATTCTCCTGCCAGAGCTACAATTTCCAGAGCTCTCTGTGAAGAGAGACTGATTATTAAACTACCCTGAGAATGGAAGTTCTGCTAGGGGAATAGAGATCTCCTCACAACTCTCAGGAGTCTTAACAAACTGGACTCAAAAGAAAGCCTTGTTGTGAAATTTTACAAGCAACCAAACTAACACTACAGGAACCAAACAAACTCCTCTACGGGTAGAATTTTGGAAAGGTACTCAAATAGCAAGGGTTTGGGTTAGGTGACTCAGGGTCCCTTCCAACACTACAAATCTATGGTTTTATAAAACCCTGTAGAGCCTTTGTGGGTCAATATAGAGACATTGCCGAGTTAGATGAACCAATGATCTGTAGAAGTTCCCCTGCCCTTTGGGGAGTTTTGCTCTGTAGCTTTCACCACAAAACCCCACCCTTTCATTGGAAAAAAACTAATTGATGTTTGCTCTCATTGAGTGCTAAAGAGCAGGTTTTCATGGGGAAAGCTTTGGGGCAAAAGAAAAAAGCTTGGACATGGAGCTTTTAAGCATGGACCTGTGCCTGGGAAGGTCAGTGTGGATAAGCCCTACGTTGCAATGGCCCCCATGCCAAAATTTGCATCTCTTCCTGTTGAATGGATGGCACCGTTCTGCAGGAACACATGTAACACTGCAGCCTCTGAATGAGAACTGATCTCACACAGCGATTGAGGATGGGAACCTGAGATACCAGTTCCATTTTTCTTTCAGCCCACAGCTGACCCCATGCTGACCAAAGTGATTCCAACCCCAACCCACATTATTAAGTGGGATAATAATACTGGCCTACTTTGGAGAAGAAGGGGAAGGGAACGAAGGTAACACACAGAGACACACACAACACCCACACACACTCAATCTGATATTTTCTTTATAATATTTGTTGCTTGTGTGCTGCTTTGTTTATTCATTATCTGAAATTAATGAGCAGAGCTTCGGAAACATTAGCTCCCAAACACTTCACTGCTCCTGCCTCAAGTAAATATCCAGCGCACACCAAGTCATCAACAGGGTAAATAAGAGAACGGATCTCTTCCCCTCGCCATTCTCCTTGGTGATTTAAAAGCCAGGACGATCACCACCGAGTCAATTTCCATTGGAAGAGGGGCATCAGGATGCATGTGAACTGTTGTTGTTGTTACTGCTGCTGCTGTTACCTGCCCTTCATTAGCAGGTCACAGGGCGAGTCGCAACACTCTGAAACTCAGAAATAGAAACAGTTAAAACAGATGACAGTCACGAGAATTTATGGCGTTAATGGCATTTAATGTGCAGGTTGGGCCCACCTATCTGTTTCCAGCAGTGGTCAATTAGATGTTCCAGGAAAGGCGGGCTTGAAGGCAATAGACCTCTGGTGTCCAGAAGTCTACCTTCTCAGAACATGAAGGTTCCCTATAGCTTGGAGGTATCTATGAACCAGGAAGTACCGTATTTTTTGCTCTATAAGACTCACTTTTTCCCTCCTAAAAAGTAAGGGGAAATGTGTCTGCATCTTATGGAGCGAATGCAGACTGCGCAGCTATCCCAGAATCCAGAACAGCAAGAGGGATTGCTGCTTTCACTGCACAGCTATCCCTCTTGCTGTTCTGGCTTCTGAGATTCAGAATAATTTTTTTCTTGTTTCCCTCCTCCAAAAACTAGGTGCGTCTTGTGGTCTGGTGCGCCTTATAGAGCGAAAAATACGGTAGTTACCACTTTTCTCGGATAATCTCAGGGAATGATAATGTTGTGCAAAGGGCAGAAGGTACAAAACAGATCACTGATAGTAAGAGGATGCTGAGAAACCCATGCACATTAATAAAAAGTTAAATAAATATGCCACTTTTGTCCCCCCTCAATTTTCAGGGGTCAGGGGTTTGAATGGGCAATGCACCTGCTTCCAGAAAACGTGAATGATTCCCTGATATGCTTTCCCCCCCCCACCCTTGCGAATTGTTTGCCAAATGATAAGGGTCTTTGTAGCTGAACAAAGTGCCACATTTACCCATCGCTTATATGCATGTTAATGGTTCCCCTGCTCCCCCGCAACACACCTCTTCTTTGACAATTGTATTTCTACCCTTTATTTTGGTTTCCTTCCCTAGCCCCGTCCCGATGCCATATTACATTCTCTAATTTCCTTTTATCTTCTCTTTATTTTTTGCAATGTCTCAGGACGTGTCTCTATAAGACAAGTTAATTTAGTCAATTACTCCAGTTTGGTTACAGATAAAATCTTTAATTTATCCAGGCCCCTCTTTATTCTTTCTAGGATCCTCTTTTCCATTAATTTCATGAAACATTCTAATTTTCCATTTTAGGGACGAGCTCATTTCACCCGCAGACACGTGGACAGGCAGAGATGCGGAATCGGCGCTATCAATTTCCCAGCTATGGCATTGAGGAGGGGTGTTTGTGTGTGTGTGTGTGTGTGTGTGTGTGCTTCTTTGAGGTTCTGCCTTCATTATAATTGCTATCTGCATTTCTGTTTGCTTTCTCTGCTCTTCCCAATCACGTCTGCCATCACCAGCTGCCCTCCGTGCCAATTCCTCATCTTTCTGTCCTGCCATAGTTACACCACGAATCTCTTTAGAACAGCTCCAGGGTTAGAAATATGGAGATGAACCCACCCGAGAAGGGCAGGTGATCATTGTGGAACAGCCAAGCCGCAATTGTAGGGAAGCTAACAGGGTTCATAGGTGATTTCATTTTATCAAGTAGGAAATATTTCATTAAATGTGACTCCATCCAAGCTAAGTGGGGGGTGGGGAAGGGGGAAGGGAGCAAAATTATTGCCTGTTATCCTTTATACAAATCTATGGGTGAGAAAGAGCAGACAAAATGTTCAAGGGGATGGAGCGATTCACCTGTGAGGAAAGCATCTGTGGTCTTTACGTTTAGAGGAAAAGCAAGTAAGAGGGGGCATGGAATAACACTAGAATTCATGGACATCCAATGATGCTGAATACTGGAAGATTCAGGAGAGATAAAAAGAAGTATTTATTATCCGGTGTGGTGTAGGGGAGCCAGTGTGGTGTAGTGGTTAAGAGCGGTGGACTCATAATCTGGTGAACCGGGTTCGCGTCTCTGCTCCTCCACATGCAGCTGCTGGGTGACCTTGGACTAGTCACACTTCTCTGAGGTCTCTCAGCCTCACTCACCTCACAAAGTGTTTGTTGTGGGGGAGGAAGGGAAAGGAGAATGTTAGCCGCTTTGAGACTCCTTCGGGTAGTGATGAAGCAGGATATCAAATCCAAACTCCTCCTGGTGTCCTTCAAGCAGCACATAGTTAAACTATGAAACTCGCTTCCCTTGGAGGCAGCAATGGCCACCAACTTGGATGGCTTCAAAAGAGAATTGGACAGATTCATGGAGGGCAAGGATATCAATGTATACTAGCAGTGCTATTCTTTTCTAGAAAAAGAGGTGCCAGAACTCACCATGAACACCTCCCTTGTTCTCTTATAGGTAAAGGACCCCTGGATGGTTAAGTCCAGTCAAAGGTGACTATGGTGTTGTGGCACCCATCTCGCTTCAGGCCGAGGGAGCCAGTGTTTGTGCACAGACAGCTTTCTGGGTCATGTGGCCAGCAGGACTAAACTCCATCTGGCAAAACAGAACACCATGACAGAAGCCAGAGTGCACGGAAACACTGTTTACCTTCCCACCACAGCAGTAACTATTTATCTACTTGCACTGGCGTGCTTTCGAAATGCTAGGTTGGCAGGAGCTGGGACACAAAAACGGGAGCTTTCTCTGCCGTGGGGATTTGACCCGCCGACCTTCTGATCGGCAAGCCCAAAGGGCTCAGTGGTTTAGACCACAGTGCCACTTCCACCCCCATCCTCTTATAATGCCAATGACGCCAGACCTGAGTTCCGGTGAGTTCTGGCTGAAAAACAGCCCTAGCTCCTAGTCATGTTGGCTAAGCTCCGCCTCCATGGGCAGAGGCAGTATGCCTCTGAATTCCTGTTGCTGAAAATTTCAGGAGGGAAGAAGGCTCTTGTACTCAGGTCCTTCTTGTAAGCTTCCCACAGGCATCCAGTTGACCACAGAGAGAACAAGATGGTGGTCTAGATGGGCCATGGACATGATCCAGTGGACTTTTGTTATGTTCTTATATTCCTGACGTGAATCAGGGCTTCATTTTATGTCCTTGCCAAACACAAGTGCCCTGCTGGATCAGACAAGAGGCCCAGGTCATCTAGCATCCTCTTCTCCCAGTGGCCAACTGGATGACCATGGAAAGCCCACAAGTAGGAGCTGAGTGCAATCATGCTCTCCTCACATGTGATTCCCAGTAACTAGCTTTCAGAACCATACTGCCTACAACAACGAAGGCAGAACATAGATACTGTGGGTTGCAGCTATCAATAGCCTCATCCTCCATGATTTTGTCTAATTCTCTTTTAAAGCCATCCAAGTCGGTGGCCATGACTTCTTCTTTTTTGGCAATCACTCTTGGCCAAGTAAGATTGTCTTCCATAAACACGGTTTTAACATTGAGTCCATAAGTGACTGTGGAGGCCAATTTTGGATCCACATATCCTTCCACCATGGGGACATAGGTTTCCGGGCAGGAGTTGATCACGGTGTGCTTTTGCCAAGCATGCCTTCCTCTTAGCACTTTTCTCCCTTGTGTTCTGAGTTTGAGCATCTTCAAAGCCCATGACCCCTTTGGTAAAGGCTGTTCTCCAGTTGGAGCGTTCACAGGCCAGTGTTTCCCAGTTGTCGGTGTTTATACTACATTTTTTTATATATAGATTTGCCTTGAGAGAGTCTTTAAACCTCTTTTGTAAATCACCAGCATTGCACTTTCCATTTTTAAGTTCAGAATAGAGTAGTTGCTTTGGAAGACGATAATCAGGCATCCGCACAACATGACCAGTCCAATGAAGTTGATGTTGAAGAATCATTGCTTTGACACCGGTGAACTTTGCTTCTTCCAGTACACTGGCATTAGTTCGCCTGTCTTCCCAAGTGATGTATACAATTTTTCAGAGACACCATTGATGGAATCTTTTAAGGAAGCCATCACTACCCCCTTGTTGGAGCAATTTCCATGGTTTAACTATGCACTTTCTGAAGCAGGTATTCTGCCTCACAAAGTAGATCACAGCCCAGGGAAATGTGTGAATTGCAGCTACATCTAGAACAGCCTCGCCTGGATCTTTCCACACCAATTTCCTTATTCTGCTCCCGCAAGTCCATTTCTCCAGCAAAATATGTCCAGGATTACTCTAACCTTACCCCTCTACAGTGGCTTGCAAGTCTCTGTACGCAGGGATGCAGCTAGGCTGAAGAAACCCACCCTGGCTTATCTCCATTAAAGAAAAGAAAGCTGTATTATCTGTCATTGAACTCTTGGAGGACACACCAGTGTAGCAACTAGATGAGACTTCCTTTATCTCTTTTAAAGAATGGAAAAGAAACAGAAAACTCCTGACTGTACCCAGATACAACTAAGTCCAGTTTCCTCTGGTGAAGCACCATTTATTAATGGCACTGGTATCAATACAATGTCTTAGATTCGTAGTTGGGAATGTGTAGCACTCAAGTGTTGCTGAAGTACAGCAGCCATCACCCAACTATTGAGAATTTTGGGTTTCAAGAGCTTGCCTGAACAGGGACAAATGACTCTCAGGTCTCTTCTTCTTTTTACATACAGTGCTGAACGAGACACAGTCACCAAGTATTGAGATTTCAAATTTCACCACAGTGTGAATGCAGACTTCCCAGCGACCTCCAAGCAAGAATAAAATTGTTTGGTTCGAACAACGAGGAGAGAGAGAACTGACTGGACTGTTTTAGACTGCAGGAAAGTTGTCACATTTTAAAATGCTGCACATTTAAACCTTCCTGCATTGCAGGGGGTTGGACTAAACCTTGGAGGTATTTTCTAACGCTACAATTCTGATTCTTTGATTCCACTATGTACGAACAGCCCTATTCACTGATAAGTAAATTCACACAGCAAATCTAGCATTTCCAAAACACTTTCCTTAAACATTAAGGGTGCTCACAAACAGAACTAAACCAGGAAAGTCTACTTTCTCTTTGGATGCCAACTGTTTTTTTTGTTTTGTTTTGTTTTTTGCAGTCAAATTTCTGCATCGCAATAACTGAGGATGTCAAAACAGACATTCATAAATCTACTCTGAAACCATTCCATGACAGTCTACAAATACAAGGTGTTTGGTTTATAACCAAACGCTGCTTTCTCAATGCTTCCTGTCTTTCAGTACTAATGGCTTCACTTTAATTATATCCATAATGACTAATTAATATTATTTATTATTTCTTCGTTTCATTCGTCAGTGGTATGTATATGTATATATTTTATTTCGAAAGAGCAACATATCAGGAGGAAAGAATAACATTAAATTTTCATTTGTTTGTTATTTGCTGAAAGCCAGCATTTGAAACAAATGCCTCCTTCTGCATTTCCCTATTAATTCAAATGTTTATAAATAACAATGCAAAGCTCATTATTTTCTCTGGCGACAGTTCTGTTGCTTGCTGTTGTCTTCCAAGTTTAATAGGTATATTCCACCTCTGAATAATTACCAATTTAAAACCAACAACAAGAAAAAAAGCAGCCAAGGATTGGAAAACAAAACTTTCTTGGGTTTAAAATAAAAAATAAAGGTCAAAACTTGCACTGCATTTTAGTTCTCAAATGGAAAGCTAGGGATGGATGGATCAGCTTATTTCCAGGCCTGTGTGAATTTCACATGCGATTATTCATAAGTCTGTTCTGTCACGTGTTTTGTTTTGTTTGTTTGTTTCAAACACATTTTTCTACTTATTCATTTAGCTGAGAACTGCCCCCCAAATCTCAGGTGTGAAATATGGTTCATCCAGGAGGTATAGCCAGTACACTTCAGTGTGTATCAGAATTCATGCATTCAATGTCACCCACATGTTCCATGGTTTGAAAAGGGCCATAGATCACTGGTTTCATGAAGGAATCCCACTTTCAACCCCAAACATCTCCAGTCAGTGTCAATACTGAGTTAGACGTGCCAACGTTCTAACTTAGTCTGTATTTATTTAACTCCCCCCCCCAAAAAAAAAAACTTGGTGAAGAGGAAAGGGAAAAAAATATTGTCAAAAAATAAACAATGATAATGATTACATGTGGGGGGGAAACCATCAGATCAGTTTCACGTAGGGTTGCCCCACCTTTGGTCAGGCGAAATAAGGGACAAGTTGGGCAAAAATATTGGACAAGTCAGGTGGGAGGCTAAAATTTGATTTACCCCGTGCAGAAATGACTTCAAAGCAATCCCTCACCCTCCCTCCTCTCCTCCTCCCCACCTTCATCTAAAGTCACTCAAATTTTTCTTAGCCCCGCCCCTACATTCCATCCCCAAATACTTGCCGGTCCTCTGTGGCCATCCATTGGGCCACAGCTGCGTCAATCACTGGATTTAGTGTAACAGGGAGGGAGGAGCTGAGCTCAGCATTCGCCTCAGCTGAGGAGGAGGCAGGAAGAAGAAAGTGAGGCAGAAATAAGGGGCACAGCATTTCTCCTTGAGATTCAGGACAATCCCTTCTTCTGAGGGACAGGTGACAACTCTATGTTCCTATGCTGTGGCTCCTCTAGCTACAGAAGCTGGGGAATGGGGCAGATGTCTTGACGATGGCGGACAATAACATTTGAGTGTTGAGTGTTGATTGCACAATAACATTGCCATTTCAGATAAAATTCTCCTTTTGTTCTGCAAAAAGCCTCGCTATTTTTCTGGTGTTTTACTTCCCCGCGCCTAACACACACACACACACACACACACACACACACATGATCCAGAGCCAGTGTGGTGCAGTGGTTAAGAGCGGTAGACTCGTAATCTGGTGAACCGGGTTCGCTTCCCCGCTCCTCCACATGCAGCTGCTGGGTGACCTTGGGCCAGTCACACTTCTCTGAAGTTTCTCAGCCCCACTCACCTCACAGAGTGTTCGTTGTGGGGGAGGAAGGGAAAGGAGAATGTTAGCCACTTTGAGACTCCTTCTGGTAGTGATAAAGTGGGATATCAAATCCAAACTCTCTCTTTCTTTCTTTCTTTCTTTCTTTC
Organism: Podarcis melisellensis; assembly: GCF_964234715.1. Lineage (NCBI taxonomy): Eukaryota > Metazoa > Chordata > Lepidosauria > Squamata > Lacertidae > Podarcis > Podarcis melisellensis. The sequence continues at coordinate 66,226,763 of NC_138542.1, forward strand.
TTTCTTTCTTTCTTTCTTTCTTTCTTTGAAACTTTTAGACAAGCTACCTGCCAATAGGAATTCCAGCATCATTTCTAAAGGAAAAGGAAACTCTAAATCTCTCTGGGATTCTATTTATAGTTCATTTCCCAGGAGGATTTCGGAAATAGAAGAATGCAGATTATGCAAGTTGAGAGCAGTGGAGATCTGAAGTACTTTGGTTGGGGTCCTAACCTTCTGGAGCAGCAGAAAACTGCCGAGAAGAAAGAACGCCATAAAAAACTGAATTGTATTTGTATCCCCTTGCAAATATAGGTGATATTTTTGCATTTTCATTCTTTTTTTAAAAAATAAAAACATACAACAATATAAGTAGTTCTGGCTTATGGTGAAGATGTGTTGCGCTCTCCTAAAAAGCAAAATCTGTAGAATGAATCCGGAAACCAGAGGACTGGAAGAATGCAGGCGCCAAATGATGACCAAAGGCTGCATTCTCTGCTGGTTTCTGCTAAATATTTTCATGCCCAATTAATCTAAGTCAGGAGAAGAATTTTAAAACAATCCTCCCCAAATTATTATTTTTAACCGGCTGGCTAAGTCTATGCTTGCGGGCTGTCAGTGCCTTATACAGAAGCCGAGATGGAGCTGAATTATGCTTGAGATTAATATATTGGGGGCAGTTCAAGGGTTAGACAAACAGCTCTTCCTGAAACAGGCTCACTACAAAGTTGAACTGTTCATTAGAGGGGCAGCTAATGGCTGAGCCAGAATTCCACTGGGGCAAGATTTTATTTGTTTCTGATTGAGAGATATCCAACACTGACTCCATGTTCCTCGTGACCTCTATAGCTGGGCCAGAAGGTTGAACTTGTGGAGCCAGCGTGTATTTCCGTCTCTGGGAAATACACAAACACACACACACACACCCCTCCACTGACTCAAAAGCTCATCTGCAAAATGTAGGCCTTAGAAATGTTACACTGGATGGGGAGCGTTTATCTCTCTTTCTCTCTCTTTGAGCCAAGATCTGTATCAGAACTTTAGGGAAGGGCGGCAGGAGACGCAGATCAGGTCAATTCTTCTTGGAATTCACAGAGATCAACATTCTGAGCATCCTTTGTCAGAGATATAATGAAAATGTGCAAGCGAGGAAGCTGATGATGTTGTTGTGTCATAATGTGTTGGCATGGGGTAAGAGTTTGTGCTTGTTCCTGCAGCCAGTGAGAAGGCCCTCTCCCATGTCCACACAAAGCATGCCTGTGAGGGTGGCAGACAAAGAGAAGGGCCTCCTGTGAAGATCTCAAAACCCAGGTGGTTTGTATGAGCGAAGGCAGTCTTTCAGATAGCTTCAACCCTAAACCATAACCAACTCTTTGAATAGTGCCTGGAAACCAGGGCTGGATTTAGGTTTGATGAGGCCCTAAGCTACTAAAGGTAATGGGGCCCTTTCTATGTCCAGCTGTCCTTGGTCAACAACAAATTGTCGCTGTTTTTTGGGTTGACTATATGCTATATGGTGATTTATGGACCTAATAGGTATCTTAAAGCCATTTGCACATAACTAAAGATGTATTTTATCAAAGTAATTGTTGAACTGAAATACAATTAAGGTAAAGGTAAAGGTACCCCTGCCCGTACGGGCCAGTCTTGCCAGACTCTGGGGTTGTGCGCCCATCTCACTCAAGAGGCCAGGGGCCAGCGCTGTCCGGAGACACTTCCGGGTCACATGGCCAGAGTGACATCGCTGCTCTGGCGAGCCAGAGCTGCACACGGAAACGCCGTTTACCTTCCCGCTGGTAAGCGGTCCCTATTTATCTACTTGCACCCGGAGGTGCTTTCGAACTGCTAGGTTGGCAGGCGCTGGGACCGAGCAGCGGGAGCGCACCCCGCCACAGGGATTCGAACCGCCGACCTTTCGATCGGCAAGTCCTAGGCGCTGAGGCTTTAACCCACAGTGCCACCTGTGTCACCTGAAATACAATTAAGAAGAAGTATATTAATAGTGAAAAGGGACACGGGTGGTGCTGTGGGTTAAACCACAGAGCCTAGGACTTGCCAATCAGAAGATTGGCGGTTCGAATCCCCGTGACAGGGTGAGCTCCCATCGCTCAGTCCCAGCTCCTACCAACCTAGCAATTCAAAAGCACATCCAAAGTGCAAGTAGATAAATAGGTACCACTCCAGCAGGAAGGTAAACGGCGTTTCCGTGCGCTGCTCTGGTTCGTCAGAAGCAGCTTGGGCATGCTGGCCACATGACCCGGAAACTGTACGCCGGCTCCCTCAGCCAATAAAGCGAGATGAGCACCACAACCCCAGAGTCGGTCACGACTGGACCTAATGGTCAGGGGTCCCTTTACCTTTACCTTTATATTAATAGTGAAATACACACTGCTGCTGTATGTAGGTTTTATTTGTTTTTTACCTTATATTTTGGAAATGTACATTCACATTTTTTTTCCTTTAAAATTTTTTGGGGGCCCCCAAGAGAGTGGGGCCCTAAGCTACAGCTTGTTAAACTTATATATAAATCTGGCACTGCTGGAAACAGACAGGTAGCCAGTTGAACTACTGTAACAAAGGAGTCATATAGGTTGTATAGGAACAAGGGAGAGATGCCCCTCTTGCCAAGCTTTTGTAGATCAGGTGGGTCGGGTTCACCCTATGAACTACACTGACCAGCAGCACCTCTGCACTATCAGGCTGGGGTTTCAACCAGTCCTACCTACAGATGCCTGGGACCTTCTGCGTTCAAAGTAGAAGCTCCCCTGGAGAGCCATGAGGTACAGCTCTACACAAGTACAGTGGTACCTCGGGTTAAGTACTTAATTCATTTTGGAGGTCTGTTCTTAACCTGAAACTGTTCTTATCCTGAAGCACCACTTTAGCTAATGGGGCCTCCCACTGCCGCTGTGCCGCTGGAGCACGATTTCTGTTCTCATCCTGTTCTTAACCCGAGGTACTATTTCTGGGTTAGCGGAGTCTGTAACCTGAAGCGTCTGTAACCTGAAGTGTATTTAACCCGAGGTACCACTGTATGTGACTGGAACCTGCATCTGTTGCTTACTGTGTACATAAACCCAGCCAGGGAGACACGTTTGCCATCAATCAAGCATCTATTCTGTGACTGTCTCATAAAAGAATGTGTCGAGGAGAGTTGCCTTCCCCTTTTGCCCCAAGCGAAACAGAAGTTTTTACCTGTCAACAGTGATGTTTTTTTTCTCTCTCTCTCTTTCCTGGCTTGAAAATGAACGGTGGTTTCCCCTCAGCCTGCCAAACTGAAGGTTTAGGGCTTTGGGTCTATTGCTATGATCTCACTGCACTGAGCTGCTTTAATTGGTAGGCAATAGAGACGAGGGGTAAGTTACCCTGGAGGGTGTTTTAACCACTTGCATACCCTCCAGTATTTTGCAGATGAAAACAAGGAAGGGGGCAAATTTGCCTTGTGGGGCCCAGATAACAACTCCGTTCATTTCAAGCCAAATTGGATACACCCCGTGAGCCCCTTCCTGCCCACCCATATTTGAGTTTCAGGAAAGGAGGGAGATCGCTGCCCCACTTCTCCTGCTGGTATCCTGCTGTGGCTGGCTTGTGCCATGGGGCACGCTGTCATGGATGCAAGACAGATGCTGGCAGTGGGCAGGGGGAGGGGAGAAAGACCACCTCCCTCTCTTTGATTTTTGTCACGGTCCAGTCTATGGGCAATCGAAGTCCCGGCTGAGAACGTCAGGACCAGAGGTAAGATGGTGGGGTGGGAGCAGGAACAAGAGTCCAGAAGTCAAGGGTCCAAGGGTTGAGAAGCAAGGAGTCAAGAAGCCGAGGTCTGAGGATCAGGAAGCAAGAAGCCAAACGCAGCAAGGCTGTGGCAAAGAGCCGAAGGGAAATGCTGACCTTATATCCCTTCCCAGCTCTTGCCACCAGGTGCAGTGAGTTACCAAGCGGCCTCACCTGTGCCTTGCCTCTCCAGAACAAACTTAGGAAGCCCTACTGCTCACAGGGCCTGGCTCTTGCACACACTCCTGACAATTTCAGTGCCGCCACCGAGTGGCAATCGAGGAAGAAAAGAGCACTTAAGTTGTTTTGCAGCTTAGATTCCTTTAGAGTTGGGGTAGGGGGCTCTTTTTCACACATCAAGGGCCAAACCAGCTCCTGGGGAACCTCCTGGGGCCACATGCTAGCAGTAGGCAGAACTGGAACCAGAAGCGGGCAGAGAAACAACTGTAAACTTGATTGCTGTGCAGCATAGCTCAGTGGTAGAGCATCTGCCTTGCAAGCAGAAGGTCACGGGTTCAGTCCTCAGCATCTCCAACTAGAGTTGAGAGAAACTCCTGCCCAAAATCTTAGAGAGCCGCTTCCAGGCAATGCAAAGCTAGATGGACCAATGAACCTGAAGGCACTTTCCTGTGTTTCTAGACTAGCTTGTACACACACACACACACATACCTCCCTGCATCTGGAAGCATTTGAAGAGGGCGCAAAGCATGGTTGGAGAGGGATATAACTCTGGAGAAAATCCTGAGGTCCAGATGGAGAGGTAAGAGGGGGCCAGACCCCTGGGTCTAAGGGTCCTCACCCTTTGCTTTAGAGGTCAGCATTGCTCCCCTGCCAGAGAGGAATGGCAAGTTAAGCTGATGGACTACACTAAAATGGCAAAGCTGATTGGAAAACTCAGGAACCAAGAGGACAAAAAATTTTTAAAAGAATGGGGGAAATTTTATAATATATCTAGGAGACCACTGCGAGCAGATGGAAACATCAGCAGGATTTGAAACCCACTTCTAATGTAACAAATACTATGGATAATATGGATTGATTTAAAATATAGAATATGGAATAATATGCAGCTGTAAATGTTGACAATAGGACCCATGGAGGGGATGGGATGAAGTCTGGAGATTCAGAGTAATCTCTAGATATGGATATGCATTTGGAATATTACAAATTTATATTTGTAAAATCAAATAAAAATGATTTCAAGAAAAAAGAAGAAGTCAGCATTGTTCACCTTGTATTTGAAGCTGGTCCTGAAAGTCCTTGAAGTCTGTATTTCCGAGCCAGGTGACATTCAGCAACATCAGTGATAACACACCACCACCAACAACAATAATAACAGTGACACTCTCTGGTTGCTTTTAAGCAGCCTTCTCTCACCAGCTATCACTTTCTGACCACCCCTTACACATTTTCAATGGCTCACCCCTCCTCTCCTCATGCTGTATCGATTCACTCTGCAATAGCCTGCCTTGCACAGCCTTCTGAAGCAGGGTGTGTTAGTACGTTGAGCCAAAAGACTTTCCTTTTTAATAGAATATTTAATAGAATGTTTAATCTCCAAATGGATCTCTGACTGCACTTATTCCAGAATGGCTGAAACTCAAATACATTCAGCAACTTTTACTATCTGAAGAGGCATTTATGGGGAGGGATGTAAGGGAAGAATCAACCCGGCCATCACCTGGGTGTAGCCCCACAATTTAATAGCCAAGAGGGTGTTATTCTTTTGCTTAAAGGTATGGTACAAAAGAAAGAGACAGCATTGTCCTATTGTAGGCTGTCTTATAGAACATGTCCAAATGAAAATCATCAGCTGCAGCCTGAGCTTATAGCAAGGATGGGGAACCTTCTGTCTAAATTCTAACAGATGTCTGACCTCTGTTGTCTGTGCTCTGGTAACCTCTGGGTTGGACTACTGTCTTTGAAGATGGTTCAGAAACTGCAACTGGTACAAAATTCAGCAGCCAGATTGTTAACCAGGATAGGACAGATGGAACACAGAAAACCAATTCTGGCACAAATGTGTCATTTAACCATTAGCTTCCGGGCTTAATTGAAAGGGCAGGGTTTGACCTATAAAGCTTCATGACCCAAATACCTTAAGGACCCCTTCTTCCCACGTGAGGCAACATCAAGTCCTGAAATTGCCATCTGAGTCCCTTTTTCGTGTTCCCCTTCTATCGGAGATTCGGAGGAGGGCAGCATGGCTGCATATGGCGCAAGGCTTAAATGTTGCCCAGCTCTTTCAATCAGTTGACAAATAGTTGAGGCTGACTTGATTGCTAAAGACAAAGAGATGGACTTCAGAATCTGGTTATGCTGCTGAATTACCAAGATGAGACTAGAAGTAGAAAACTATAGAATAAGGAGCAGAGAAAAGGGAGGGGCACCACAAAATGTTATTGCAGGGGTCACTTTCCTTGCTGCTGTTCCTTTTGGTAAGTCAGGGAGAGATTTATTATGTCTGAAAGTCTCCGCAGCTTGTCAGATCTAAGTGCTAAGAAAAATAGGAGCTTACATTAGAACTGGAAGCTCAGGTTTTGACTGCAAGCAGGAGCAAACATCTCTAGCTGACTCATCTGAAACCAAGCAAGGAATCGTCTTCCTTCAAGATCGCTTCCACTACGCAAAAACAAAAATCAGTTTGGGTTTACTGTTTTTGTTGGGGAGTGTGTGTCCAGGTGTGTGTGTTAACTGGATGCCTATACAGAAAACTGGTGTTATCCAGTAACAGAGATGCCATCAAAACTGAGGGGGCCTGGTGAGTGTTTGGCCTTCTCTGCCCCCACAACATTGAGTGGACCTGGGGCCCTGCCAACAGATATTGAGGGGTCCAAAGAAACACTGGCTCTATAGAGTTTGCACACCTGTCCAGGAATTTGCTACTATCTGTGAAGCTCCTATATATGGGAAGGAAAAGCCCCAAATGGCCATCTCACCCTTGAAAAGCATTGGGCTTCGTGTACATGCCTGGTATTCCGGATATGCAAGAGAAGCAGGCGTGGGTCTCCAGAACATGGCAAATCAACAGAAAATGTCCTATGTATTAGCACAAAAAACTGATTAGCACAATGCAGATGAAGCATTGAACGAAACAGATTGGTTATCCAGAAACACTGTTCCGGTGATATTTGGTGACAGATTATGTATATATCAAACTTTTGAATTATTCCACTGCATCTGCTGAAGAAGATTTAGAGACTTTGGTTGCATTTTCTGATCCTTTGTATTAGTCTATACATAGTGTTTAGTGCCATTGTTATTGGCCATCGTGTTGTGTTGTTTTGTTTAGCTTAGCTGAGATTCCAGCATTGCAGGGGGGTTGAGTAGATAACACTTGGGGTCCCTTCCAATTCTACAATTCTATGATTATTTATATATTATTTATATTACAGCAAAATATAAAACCACAATAAAGCATCAAACATTAAAAACTCCCCAGTACATGTACATGGATACAATCCATTAAGGATCAACATGGAGGTGATAGTTCATGTTAAACCTTATGCACTGTCCTTTTGTGTGCAAAGGGTCGCATCCAGAAGCAATGTCTCTCTGAGTGTGTATCTTATTCTATCTGAACCCTGCCTTCCCCAGATTGGAGCAAAACTCCATGTCCCTATAGTATCTTGTTCGTGATCAACTAAAAAATGTCACCGAGTGGCCTTACCATCATTACTAATTGGGAGCATTTCTCGAGAGGATGCCGAAGGAGTGGGCGTCCCACAAATCACGTTGTAACTCGCTCCGATAGTGTTGCCATAAATACTGTGGGAAGCACAAGTGGGCTAGGGAAGCATGACCTTACAGCAACGCTTAAACAAATTGTTGTTGACAGTGTTCTTTTACAAGGAACAGGCTAGGATTTATTGCGGCTCGACAGCCCATTGGGAAATGTTCTGTGCTTCCCTTGTCTTGCATGCAGGAAAGACCCCCACATAACTGCGCGATGACCACAACGTTTCCTTTCAAGACTGCACATTTGTGAAAGAGGAATAGTCATCTGGTGTGAGTAGCATATATAATTTTATATGGGTTTGACTGGAAGTGAGTCTAATCAATTTTATAATGAATGATTTTAGAGTGTTGTTTGTGCTGTACTTTTGTACTATTTTATTGTTGTTAGCCGCCCTGAGCCCGGCTTCGGCTGGGGAGGGCGGGATATAAATAAAATTTATTATTATTATTATTATTAATCAGCTTCCCTAGAACCAAAGAAACAGCCCAGCTTATGGTTACCAGACGTCCCCGTATCCCAGGAACCGTCCCCAGATTTAAAATAATAATAATAATAATAATTAAATTATAATTTATTATTTATACCCTGCCCATCTGGCTGGGTTTCCCCGGCCACTCTGGGCGGCTTCCAACAAAACACTAAAATACAATAACATTAAAATACAATAACCAATAATCTGTCTCCAGACAAAATCCGTCCCCGGAATGTCCCCGGATTTCATTTAATGTCCCCAGATTTATATTTTAAGTGTTGTAGATTTATTAGTATGGAATTAATGTTGCGTGATTGGTTCAACGGCACAAGAAACATCATACAGGGAGTTCCGGCAAGCCAAAATGGTGGGTGCCACGGCAGCGAGCAGATCCTGAAGCCAGCCAGAGCCAACTGCGCTACCAGGCTGGATCCGGGCTGCTGAGACTGCCGCTCCCACTGCTAAGAGGAACCCGGGAATGCCCAGCACATCAACTGGGGGAACCACTGATCCCCCTCCCCCAACCCATATCGAGTCAGGAGCTCCAGGGCCAGTAAAAAACCTGGAGCTGACGCAGTGAGAAGGAGGAAAGGAGAAGGAGAAGGCAGAGAAAGAGGAAAGAGAAAAAAGAGGGGAGCCCCAACCTTGCCACGCTGCCGCTGAAGAGGAGAGGTAGGAGAGCACCAGGATGCAAGGACATGTGGCCAAGCCCGGGACCGACCTGAGCCTACGCCATGGTGGCTAGCGCTCCAAGAGAGCAGGCCAGGGCCTAGAAGAAGGCTGCATGACAGAGAAGACCACAGAAGAGATTACCTCTTTATTTTATTTTTATTTTATTTTATTTTATATATATATATATATATTCCTCTTTTTTAAAAAAAAAAAAAAAAGGTCCTCGGATTCTTTGAAAAAAATCTGGCAACCTTAGCCCAGCTCATTTTGGAGCCCTTGAGATCCACTAAGCCTGCATTCAGACAGCACTTTAGTCAATCTTCACAATGTTTTCTTACCAGTTCATTTTCACATTTTAGCCATTCTTTCACATAATGCAAAAACAAAAACAACAACAACAACAATAACAACAACCCCCACTTCTTGGAATCTAGCAGAACTTTAGCACTCATTTCTGCGAATCCATTTGCAACCTCACTAAAATCACAGGAGTTTTGCTTCGACGAAATGCAGGGTGACATAAAATTCTTTCCCGCCATTTAGATTTTAGCGCAATGCCATCCCGTAACACAACAAGGCACTGCAGTGTAAAAAGGAATGTTAGAAATCAGGAAAGCAGCAGTATGGGATTATAACCAGCAAAACAAATACAATAAAACCCATGTCCAAACACACTACCGCGTACCCTCCAACATTTCTCTGATGAAAATAGGGGTGCCCTGTTCCATAGTAGTAGCAGTCACCATCGTCATTATCATTTAATTTTTTATTTCCCACCTATCTGACTGGGTTGCCACTCTGGGCAGCTTCCCACAGATATAAAAACACAATAAAACATTTTTTTAAAAAATCCTTCCCTATACAGGGCTGCCTTCAGACAACTTCGAAAGGTTGTATAATTACTTATCTCCTTGGCTTGGGGGTTGCATAACTCCACACCTTCCAACATTTCTCTGATGAGAACAGGGATGTCCTAAGCATGAGCAGGGATCGGGGGGCAGCTAAATCCCCCCTAAATCAAGTAAATAAATGGGGGGGGAATTAACTGACCAATCACGTCACAGATAGCTCAGTCCTGCCCCACCCTCAACAAAACTCCACACATAAATCTTAGCTACACCCATGGTCCTAAGAAAAAGCAGGACATTCCAGCATCATCAGAAACCAGGGACAGCTTCTGTAAATTCAGGACTGACCCTGGAAAACAGGGACACTTAGAGGGGCTGATACTTTGGCATCACACAAAGTGCTGCTAAAATTTGAGGTCTTCCACTGATCTTGGTGCTAAGGTATTTTTTCAAAGCACAGTAGCAGGAACTATACAGAAGGAGGTTGCTAGGTGAATCTTCCTTAACAGAGCAAGTTAGTTGTGGTTGTTTAGTCGTTTAGTCGTGCCCGACTCTTCGTGACCCCATGGACCAGAGCACGCCAGGCACTCCTGTCTTCCACTGCCTCCCGCAGTTTGGTCAAACTCATGCTGGTAGCTTCGAGAACACTGTCCAACCATCTCGTCCTCTGTCATCCCCTTCTCCTTGTGCCCTCAATCCTTCCCAATATCAGGGTCTTTTCCAGGGAGTCTTCTCTTCTCATGAGGTGGCCAAAGTATTGGAGCCTCAGCTTCAGGATCTGTCCTTCCACTGAGCACCCAGGGCTGATTTCCTTAAGGATGGATGGGTTTGATCTTCTTGCAGTCCATGGGACTCTCAAGAGTCTCCTCCAGCACCTTAATTCAAAAGCATCCATTCTTCGGTGATCAGCCTCCTTTATGGTCCAGCTCTCACTTCCATACATCACTACTGGGAAAACCATAGCTTTAACTGTACGGACCCTTTTGGCAAGGTGATGTCTCTGCTTTTTAAGATGCTGTCTATGTTAGTAAGGTAAAGGGACCCCTGACCATTAGGTCCAGTCGTGGACGACTCTGGGGTTGCGGCGCTCATCTAGCTTTATTGGCTGAGGGAGCCGGCATACAGCTTCCAGGTCATGTGGCCAGCATTACCAAGCCACTTCTGGCGAACCAGAGCAGCACACAGAAACGCCATTTACCTTCCCGCCGGAGCGGTACCTATTTATCTACTTGCACTTTGATGTACTTTCAAACTGCTAGGTTGGCAGGAGCTGGGACTGAGCAATGGGAGCTCACCCCATCGTGGAGATTCGAACCGCCGAGCTTCTGATTGGCAAGCCCTAGGCTCTGTGGTTTAACCCACAGCACCACCCACGTCCCATGTTAGTATGTTAGTAGCCACCACAAAAAAGCCCTTCTCCACAGTCTACTTGATATCACCCCAGTAAATGGAGGAGCAATGAAAAAAAGTCAAACCCACTGATTTCCAGAAACTGGGAACATTGCTCTGTAAGACATTTGACTTTGGCTTATATGTTGTCGTAGCCATCCATGGACAACGGGGTTACTGAAAATGGCAGTCAAATTTTCTGCTGAGCGTTTTTGCCCGGCTTTTCATCTCACAATGGGCAGGCTTCCTTTTAATTTTTACTTCCAGTGTTGAAATGAAGGGAAAAGAAGAGAGGCAAGGAGGGGAGAATGGACGAGAGAATGGGACTCGTCTGAGGACGTGCAACTAAGAAGAGGAAATAAATGTTTCATGAGCATGTCTTGGAAGTATCTTGTGTCGAGATACTTAGGACAAGAGTCGGCATGTCTTACAAACACTGTGAGGAACAGCCATACGTTCGACTGTATGAGAAAATTTGGGCAGAGGAGGGGAATCCGGAGCCGTGTTTATTTGCTTTTCCCCCTCCCCCAACCCCTCTCTGTGTTACGAAACAAATCTCTTTCTTTGCTCTAAAAGGTGGAGAGAAAAAGTAGAGAAGGGAGTACCAAAAGCCAAGACTGTACGGCAGTGAGCAAAGGAACAGGCGATGAGGGATTATTTTACACTCTCCCCGTGGGGAATTATCTGCCTCCATTCTATAGCATCTTTGTTTGTCCTTCCCCTGCTTATGTGGTTTACACATAGAGTGGGCTTTGTTTCTCTGCCGAAAACTGTTATCATGTTACCTTTAAAATTTGGCATTCAGCAAGGGGGGGGGGTCAGTGGTGCCACTCTTTGGAAAGCATGGATGACTTCATTAGCGAAATAGAACTGTGGGAACAAATTCTCTCAATAACCCTCAAGCGAGAGAGAGAGAGAGAGAGAGAGAGAGAGAGATTTCTTTTTTAAAAAGGGAAGAGTGCATTCATCTTAATATGCATGCTAGTTATAGCACATTTCAAGAAACATTTATTGTGCTTTGCCAAAATAGATCAGCAGTATTAGTTCTATGAATCACTTGCAGAGTATAGTGCAATTTGTATTCTGCATTTTGACTTTCTTTACAAACAACCAGACCTGCAAGGAAGATGTTGAGACTCTGGCCACAATCTCTTTCTTGCAGAGTTGTCCCATCACTGGAACTGCCATTGAGTGTGTTGACAATGCCACAGCTATGGGAATGGACAAATCTGTCAAAATCGGTTTTCCAGTTTTGCAAACTTAAGTACAACTTGCCATTTCCCCCCATCAGTTTGCCTGTGGTCCTCAGAACTATTTCTCTGCGTTTAAGTGTTCATTTATCCAAACATGCACGTTTTTGCATGCAATCAGTATACAAATTTTGCAGGCAACCCCCCCCCCTCCAAGAATGCAATTTTGTATGCTATTTTTATTAAGGTGAACATTTTTGTGTACACAAAATGCACACATTTTTGGGTTGGAGAGCTGTATTGCAGAATTTCAGAGAAGTGCACATTTTGAAGGATGGTTGCATTTCCATTCATGCACTGAAATGTGAATTAAGTAAAATGTGAACCCAACAAATTCCTCCCCCATTCCTACATACCACTGTAAAGCAAAGTCCCATTTCTTTTCCTCTTTAAATAATAGATGAAAACTTACGCCATGCCAAAAATTCCCCAGATGTGTTTGTTTTCCCACTCAAAATTAATGTTTGGGGAAGGTGAACTCCCTCACTCTCCCCGCAAAATGCAACCCTTTATTTATGTGATAGCTTGCAATTGTTTTACATCCACTGTTATTTTAATGGATTCAGATCACAAGAAAGGAGAGTCTGATTAAATATTAGGGAGAGCTTCCTGTGAGGAAGAACTGTTCAACAATGGAATGGTCTCCCTCAGAAGGTGATAGACTTTCCTTCTTTGAAGGTTTTTAAGCAGAGATTGAATGGTCATCTGTAAGACATTCTTTAGCTGTGATTCCTAGATGACCCTTAAGCATAGCTGTCAATTTTTCCCTTTTCTTGCGAGGAATCCTCTTCAGAATAAGAGAATTTCCCTTTAAAAAGGGGAAACGTTGACAGCTATGCCCTTAGGGTCCCTTCCAATGCTACAGTTCTATGCTTCTGTGAATGATATTGTTCTCTGCTGTTGCTTTCACCACCATTTTTTTACTCTCTGTGTCATTCCTTCTCATGTGATCCGAGGTAATCAGTTAACAAGGACTGGGTGCAGATGCCAGCACAATACTATGTAGCCAATCAGGGAACAAGTACTAGATGCAGATGCCAGCACAATACTATGTAGCCAATCAGGGAACAAGGACTGGGTGCAGATGACAGCACAATACTATGTAGCCAATCAGGGAACAAGTACTGGGTGCAGATGCCAGCACAATACTATGTAGCCAATCAGGGAACAAGTACTACATGCCGATACCAGCACAATACTATGCAGCCAATCAGGGAACAAGTACTAGATGCAGATGCCAGCACAATACTATGTAGCCAATCAGGGAACAAGGACTGGGTGCAGATGACAGCACAATACTGTGTAGCCAATCAGGGAACAAGGACTGGGTGCAGCTGCCCGCACAATACTATGTAGCCAATCAGGGAACAAGTACTGGGTGCAGATGTCACTAGAACCAAATGAATCCCATTCAGTTATGGGGAATGTGTATTCTACAGGTCACCTGAACATAAGAAGTGCTTTACTGGATCTGGACAATGGCCCGTCTCGTCCATCAAGGTTGGAATCAGAAGGGGGGGGGACCTATGTGGCTATGCTTGATAAGGACATGCCATATGTAGCATTAGCATCCTTAGAGTTAGGTAAAGGTAAAGGGACCCCTGACCATTAGGTCCAGTCGTGACTGACTCTGGGGTTGCGGCGCTCATCTCGCTTTAATGGCCGAGGGAGCTGGCGTACAGTTTCCGGGTCATGTGGCCAGCATGACTAAGCCGCTTCTGGCGAACCAGAGCTGTGCACAGAAACGCTGCTTACCTTCCCACCAGAGTGGTACCTATTTATCTACTTCCACTTTGACATGCTTTCGAACTGCTAGGTGGGCAGGAGCTGGGACCGAGCAACAGGAGCTCACCCCATCGCGGGGATTCGAACCGCCGACCTTCTGATCGGCAAGTCCTAGGCTCTGTGGTTTAACCCACAGTGCCACCAGCGTCCATCCTTAGAGTTAGCATTAAATAAATAAATAAATAAATAAATATGCATCCCATGGGCTGAAAATTAATTGCATCCACCCGTTTCTCAATCAGATGACTCCTCCATTGTGCGGCCAGCTGCAATGCAAAATGAAATTGTGGTCATTCGCAGCCGTCCTCTTCTCACAGTGAACCCATATTGTATGCCAGCTTGTTGAGAGACAAGGATTTTTGTTTCCACAGCTACCTGATATGCTCCGTGCGGCGGACCTTGGTATCCCATATCCAACTCCAGACATTCCGTCCATTGCCCCACTCGTACAGAATACCTAACCGGGTTCACATGCTAGGTTTACATGGGCATCTTCTATTATCTCTGCAAGAGAATCCACCCACTACAGCAGGTCATGGTCATGGTCAGCCAAGTACCACCCCACCTTCCTACTCTGCAGGAATCACAATGGCTGCATGACTCCAGTTATGAGTGAGCGAGGCTGAATAGGACACCTGCATCATGGATGGGGAGGTCAAAAGTGTTGTTGCAACTGTAATAATATACCATCCTTTTTCTTTTTTAAAAAAAGAACACAATGTAAGACACATACCTACACCCTTTTCATGTGACATTCAATTAACTGGTTGACATAACATAGGAACATAGAAAGCTACCTTATACTCAGACCATTGACTCATCTAGGTGAACGTTGTCTACTCTGACTCAATTAGGGTCTCTCTCCCAGCTGCACCTGGTGGGGAGTTGAAATAGGGACCTTCTGCATGAAAAACAGATTCTCTGACACTGAGCTATGGCCCTTCCCAGATATAAGCTGTTTGGATCGGTTTCAGGTATAGTTCCAGGTCTGTGGAGACACACACACATCGAACAAGCATTCTGACCTGTCAATAGGGGTAGCAGCAGTCCAACCAGTGCCGAGTCTCTGGGTTGGGAGCTGGTGGCCATTTTGATGTCTCACAATGCTCACAACAGCATTGTGGGAAATTAACATGGTGGCCATCTCTCAGATCCAGCCTACAGGCATTGCTCAGAACTCCAGAAAGGGGCCTTGGCAGATGCCCAAGGATTCTGCCTGCTCATGCCTGGCGTCATCTGTTCATGATACCATGAGAGAGAGAGCCAGTGTGGTGTAGTGGTTAAGAGTGGTAGACTCATAATCTGGTGAACCAGGTTCGCTTCCCCGCTCCTCCACATGCAGCTGCTGGGTGACCTTGGGCCAGCCACACTTCTCTGAAGTCTCTCAGCCTCACTCACCTCACAGAGTGTTTGTTGTGGGGGAGGAAGGGAAAGGAGAATGTTAGCCGCTTTGAGACTAGTGATAAAACGGGATATCAAATCCAAACTACTACTCCTCCTCCTCCTCCTCTTCTTCAAAGAAATAACAGATATGTTAAAATTGTCCTGATACGGGGGTGGGGGACATTTTAGTCTTCACAAGCCAGATCCCTATCATGGACCAAACTTGACAGATTGTCAGGTGGCATCTGTCTGCCAATCACATTTCAGGATTCCAGGTTCCCAGCTCGATAACACAGTAAGCGTAGGTAATTAAAAAGGAGGATTTATTGCAAAAACAAACAGATAGCTCTGGATGGCTCTAACAAAGCCTCCGGCATCATTACTCAAGATGACCCTTCTGAAGACTTCTTCCAGTGTTGACAGAAGATACTGAACTTTTGCACCTTACGTCTCTTGTTTGCTTCCTGTCCAGCAGACCTACCATTAGCCAACTGTGTGGACTTATTGGATCAGCTCCAACCTCTTCCTGTTCTGAGAGGCTGCCTCTGAGTTTATTCACACTGTTTTGTGCTTCCTGAGAGCTTTGGCTGTGCTCTAGCCTGCTCTCAGCTGCTGCCTTATCAGCCTGCCCGTCAAGGTCAGGAAGAATTGAAGTCTGCAGCTGCTGGCTCTCCCCTGCCTGCCTGTCATCTAAGCCTCTCCGTTCCTTGCTGCTTTCTGCAGTTGGCTTCAAACCTTCGCTTGGAGCTGGCTCATTCCTGACATCACAGGACATCATTATGACATCACATGATTCTGAGGTGGGCAGCCCCTGACCACTTGAACTCTATTCCTTGTGTAATCGAGAAAGAATTCTCTGCCCGTTCTATTCCCTCTGTGCTACCATCGGGATAAGCAAGAGAAGAATTTTAAAATGCAGACTTCTATCTCTTGAGATTTGTTTTTCTTTCCTTTTTAATGTCAATGCAGGTTTTAATTTTATTTTTAAGATAAAACAATTGGTTACACTTCCAAAACATACATTTTCATATCTGGTATTTGTAACAAGTCTGATATACTTAACTTCAAAACAATAAGAAAAAACTAGCCTTTCGATAATTTAAATCGCCTTTGCAGTATTCGATTTAAAATCCAGTCCTTTTCAAAAGTATTGCAACATTATATACACAACACCCTTCGTTAGACAGATTGATATAAAGCTCATGTCAGTGAACAAAATAACAATGCACTCAAATCCAAAATCAAAATAATTAAAATACAGAAATATCACAATAACTATAAACTACATTAAAAGTAATCAGCAAATGTCTTTTCTCTGTGGTTTATATGTAATGAGTTAATTTGGCCTGATCATTCTTTTTCTAAAGGTTGGTTTTGAGACCTCCGATGTTCTGTGTAAATTACCCTTGCTGCAGTAAGCATATGAATTACTAATTCTTTATCTGTCTGATAGATTGATCTCTCAGTATAGTTCAAAAGGGAGGGGGAAGACTGGATTTAATTGAATTTCATAGCCTGGAATCTTTTCTATTATAAATTATTTTTGCCTCCCAATATTTTTTAGCCACTGAACATTTCCACCACAGATGATAATAGTCTTCTTTCTCATTTTTGAACCCCAACAGGTGGCTAAATAATAATAATCTTTCTTATTAACTTTTGCCTGTATCATCTACCATCCTGACATAATTTTGTTACAGGTTTGGATGTGTTGTACTTAAATGAAAAATTGTATTTTTCTTTTCTTTTTTTCATCTGAGTGTGGCTTGTTAACTAAGAACTACGTTCAATAATCAATCCCCTTTCACAAGGAATTGTAGCTCTGGGAATTGTAGCTCTGGAAGGAAATACAGGTTTCCTAACTCTCAGCATCCTTAATGTGCTACAGCTCCCATTATTATACCACTGTTTAAAGTGGTGTCATAGAACTGAATGTGACCATGGTTTCAGGCAAGCAGCAGAAACAGAATGATCAAGTGCTCGGTGTGTCTGCATACATGGAAACATGCGAGCTGGACTGAACTGATTCCGGCAGCCACATATTGTGCAGGAAAAATATGCATACACAGCGCTATTTTTTCCTGGGAAAAGAAGTGCCGGAACTCAGCATAAACTCCTCCCTTGTTTTCTTATAATGACAATGGCTTCCCCCTGATATATGCCCAAACTGAGTTCCAGTTGGGGAAAAAAGCCCTCTTCATACCATTCATAACCAGTGTAGTGGTTCATGGACGCAGGTGGCGCTGTGGTCTAAACCACTGAGCCTCATGGGCTGGCTGATTGGAAGGTTGGCGGTTCGAATCCCTGCGACGGAGTGAGTTCCTGTTGCTCGGTCCCAGCTCCTGCCAACCTAGCAGTTCAAAAGCACCCCAGTGCAAGTAGATAAATAAGTACTGCTGCGGCAGGAAGGTAAACAGCATTTCTGTGAGCTCTGGTTTCTGTCCCGGTGTTCTGTTGTGCCAGAAGCAGTTTAGTCCTGCTGGCCACATGACCCGGAAAGCTGTCTGTGGACAAATGCTGGCTCCCTCGGCCTGAAAGCGAGATGAGTGCCACAACCCCATAATCGCCTTTGACTGGACTTAACAGGGGTCCTTTACCATTACCTTTTACCTAGTGGTTAGCATGTTGGACTAGGACCTGGAAGACCAGGGTTCAAATCCCCACTAGGCCACCAAGCTCATTGAGTGTCCTGAGGTCAGTCACCTTGCCCATACATGTCAACTGCCCCAGGAAAACCAGGGCACAAGGGTACAGTGGCCATTTTGGATTCCTTGCCTTTGCACAACTTCAGGCAAAGGTCTTGCCCTAAAAAGTGTTTTTTGAGAAGTCCACGATCTCATGTGGCACCTCAAAACATGCATTTGGGGGCGCTGTGTCCCCCAAACCACTTTTCTGGGTATGTGATCTTGCATTTTTGGAAGCCATGCCTGAATAAACACTTTTTCGGGGTCCGTAATCTCATGCAGGTCACATACAGGATTTTGAACCTGGAACATGGCATCCCAGATTTGTGCTGTGTCACATTGGTGGGGATGCCCCCATCTAACCTAACCTATCTCACAGGGTGGTTTGGATTTGGATTTGATATCCCACTTCATCAAATCCCCGCATTGGGGTGAACCTCTGTTGCTCGGTCCCTGATCCTGCCAACCTAGCAGTTTGAAAGCACATCAAAGTGCAAGTAGATAAATAGATACCACTCTGGTGGGAAGGTAAATGGTGTTTCCGTGCAGTGCTCTGGTTCGCCAGAAGCAGCTTAGTTATGCTGGCCACATGACCCGGAAGCTGTCTGCGGATAAACACCAGCTCCCTCGGCCAGTAAAGTGAGATGAGCGTCACAACCCCAGAGTCGTCCACTACTGGACCTAACCATCAGGGATCCCTTTACCTTTAAGGAGTCTCAAAGCGGCTAACAATCTACTTTCCCTTCCTCCTCCACAACAAACACTCTGTGAGGTGAGTGGGGCTGAGAGACTTCAGAAAAGTGTGACTAGCCCAAAGTCACCCAGCAGCTGCAGGTGGAGGAGTGGAGACACGAACCCACTTCACCAGCCTACGACTCCATTGCTCTTAACCACTACACCACACTGGTTTGTGAGGATATAGAAGGAGAAGACTCCTACGGGCCACTTTGAGCTTCTTGGAGGACAGGTGAGATCTAAATGTAATCATGGCTAAATTTTAAAACGGGGGGGGGGGAGGGAGTCACAAAATTAACAGGTAGGGTTGTGGACCATAAAAATGAAATAAGACCCTTGGGTTACTTTGAAAACACAAATCTTCCATTTGATGGTAAGCCTTACCTAGATACAGCACTGAATGAACAAATCAATCTTCTATGGTCCACCTGAAGATTGAAAATGGAAACATTACTGCCCAAGCTTGTGGACCATCATGTCTATGGAAATGCATCTAACGCATCGTTTAATCTTCTTGCAGGGCC
Source organism: Podarcis melisellensis (assembly GCF_964234715.1). NCBI lineage: Eukaryota > Metazoa > Chordata > Lepidosauria > Squamata > Lacertidae > Podarcis > Podarcis melisellensis. The sequence continues at coordinate 66,245,994 of NC_138542.1, forward strand.
CAGTCGATTTGATAGAATGTCTTTCTATTTTTTAAGCATTTGCAGAGAAATTGGGTGTGGGGGAATTGTACCTTGGCTTTCTTGTTTATGGTTTGTCAAGCTGTGAATTAAAGTCCCGAGTTATGCATAAGTCACTGATGTGTTAATTTGGTAAAAGCCAGGAGTGAGAAGCTCATCTTTGTGACTGACAGATAGAGTATTAGCGGCCGTGTCTGTTTTGCTTGGCTTCCTGCTTTCTCCCTTGTAATTGCATCTAAAATCCACAGACACAGAGAGGCAATCTCAGCAGTGGCGATTGGAGCCTATAGCCTTATGTGTTCCTATTTTGGTTCCTTTAAAAAAGAAGAAGAAATTTTAAGATACCTCCGGGCTTTGTACTCTCATGATGAACTATTGCGAAGGGAAGAAAGAGCAAGTCAAAAATTGAGCAACATTAATTCAGGTTTTCTTTCCCAAGTATGGATTTTTATAACAAATTATGTGTAGATCTCTCTCTCTCTCTCTCGTGGCGAGAGAGAGAGAGAAATGGAAGCACTACTGGGAATAGAGTATGAGACTCTTAATTTAAGGCTTGTGGGTTTGAGCCGCATGTTGGGCATAGGATAATAATAATAATAATAATAATAATAATAATAATAATAATAATAATAATAATAATTTATTTATACCCCGCCCATCTGACTGGGTTTCCCAAGCCACTCTGGACGGCTTCTAACAGAACACTGAAATACAATAACCTATTAAACATTAAAAGCTTCCCTAAACAGGGCTGTCTTCAGATGTCTTCTAAAAGTTTGGTAGTTGTTGTTCTCTTTGACATCTGTTGGGAGGGCGTTCCACAGGGCGGGTGCCACGACTGAGAAAGCCCTCTGCCTGGTTCCCTGTAACTTGGCTTCTTGCAGTGAGGGAACCACCAGAAGGCCCTCGGCGCTGGACCTCAGTGTCTGGGCAGAACGATGGGAGTGGAGACGCTCCTTCAGGTATACTGGGCCGAGGCCGTTTAGGGCTCTAAAGGTCAGCACCAACACTTTGAATTGTGCACGGAAACGTACTGGAAGACAATGTAGGTCTTTCAAGTCCGGTGTTATGTGCTTCCGGCAGCCCCTCCCAGTCACCAGTCTATCTGCCACATTCTGGATTAGTTGTAGTTTCCAGGTCACCTTCAAAGGGAGCCCCACGTAGAGTGCATTGCAGTAGTCCAAGTGAGAGATAACTAGAGCATGCAACACTCTGGTGAGACAGTCCATGGGCAGGTAGGGTCTCAGCCTGTGTACCAGATGGAGCTGATAAACAGCGCCCTGGACACAAAATTGTGCGGGACTAGATTATCCTGACGGTCCCTTCCTTCCAACTCTACAATTCTATGATTCTAAGTTGCTCAGCTCTAAACATCCAAATATTGTAGACCTATTGATGTCACACACACCCAATGTGTGCCAGCCCCCCAATCCTGGGGGCAACCTGGTGCCTCTGACTGCCGCTATGATTTGTTGTTGTGTATTTTTAATTGATTTTATGTCCTATTGAGTTAATATTACTATTATGATTCTTATAATTACTAATATGATGAGCCACCCTGTGCCCTGTGCAAAGGAAAGCACATAAAATCATCTAAATTAATGGGTTCAGCTAAACTGGATTTGGGGTTTTCCCAGATTTCAGTCAGGGGTGGTGCATCCCATTTCACTATCTGAGGCGAAACGGGAAGTGCTGCCCTGCCCTGCTGCCCCTGTTTCGATCCATACCATGCCTGTCAAATAATCCATTACCTAGGTAGCATGGCACTGCCTACAGCAACTGCTTCTCTCCTTCATGGGTCAGCCAGCCCTGAATTGAGCGGTAATAAGATCCACAAGTATGTCCTGTACCACATATTCCTGACATGCCCTGGTTTTCGGGTGTAAAAATGGCCGGCGTGGTGTAGTGGTTAAGAGCGATAGACTTGTAATCTGGGGAACCGGGTTCGCGTCTCCGCTCCTCCACATGCAGCTGCTGGGTGACTTTGGGCTAGTCACACTTCTTTGAAGTCTCTCAGCCCCACTCACCTCACAGAATGTTTGTTGTGGGGGAGGAAGGGAAAGGAGAATGTGAGCCGCTTTGAGATTCCTTCGGGTAGTGATAAAGCGGGATATCAAATCTAAACTCTTCTTCTTCATCATCGGGGGAAAGGAACATCGTGGAAAACTCGGGTGTACGGCAAAGCGATGGGAAAAGCATCGGAAACAGCTCAAAAAGCTTAAAATCTATATTTTTGGATTAGATTCTCCCCCCCAAAAAGCTCAACTATTTGGGTTTGTTTCCCCCAAAAAGCTGAACAAATTTGCAGGTGTTAGGAATTTTACTTTTTTCAATATGGCAACCCTAGGACCACTTCAAAGTACATTATCCTCTCACATTCCTACATCTTAGCCAACTACACGCCCCACCATTGGCCTCTCGTCCTTCAGCCTCCCTCTTCCCCCAGTTTCTCTGAATCTCTCCTCTAACGCTTGCCAACAAAGCTCTCCTGCTCCTAAGGCTTGTGCAAGTTTCCTTTTTTTCCAGCCCTAGTGATTCCCCCCACCCAACCTGCCCCAGAAAACCATCACTCTTCCATAACACTGTGGCTGACAGTTTTCTCAGAAGAGTTCAGAATGCTTATGAACATGCCATGACATCACAGCAGCTTAGCCAATGAGAAGGGGGGCCTGGAGGCAGACAAACCATAGACAACCTGTAGGCTTGTGACAATATATAGGTGCCTTTATGCTCAACTCTCCATTTAGGGGTGTGTGTGTGTTTAGGGGATAAGACACTTTTCAAAGGACTCCTTGAAGAAACTCTCTCGGAAACTCAGAAGTTGCTGTTTGAAATATTAGCTGTAAACAAACATTAAGATAAGCCTTCGATGGGACAGGCGAACGTTAGCTCTTGGCAACGGCCTTCGGAGGCGATCCGGCAGTATTCCTGGTAACGGTCTCTGGTCAAACGCGCCGCTGATATTTTAATGAAACCTGTCTTTCAACTCGGTCGACAGCTGCTCTAAGCAGTGCCGCAATAACGAGGAGATGCCTAGCCACGGCGGACATGTTTGGAGGCTCGCCACAGCAACCTCACGCAGGCGGCGCATCGTTCCTCAGTATCTACATTAATTAAAGAGGCAGATGCATCCCATAAATCATGCGGGATAGGGAAGAGCTCAATTAAAATTTGCCATTTGGATTCAAAGGGGTTTATGAATCCTTCTCCGCCCTTACAGATGGATAAAGCAGGAAGCTCTTTCTCTGTCTCCCTCCCTCCTATCTTTACATTTCAAGCCACTAGCTGATAAATTTGAGACTCTTGTCAGGAAGTACTGAGGGGAGGGGAGGGCGAAGCGATGGCTGCCACGCCATCGGGAGAGACTTGAGAGACAGGGAGGGAATCGTGTGCCTTCTTAGCACCCACTAAATAGGCTGATGCCCTATAGCTCCTAAAACCATAACAGCTCACTAGTAATTTCTGTCATTCCGACAATATAGTTTTAGGAGAGATTTAGAAGCTGTGTGTATCGCCACCATTTCATCACACGCCACGCTTCACCTTCTGTGTCCCCCCCTGTTTTGTAGCCGTCTTTGCGGTTAAAAATTGACTTCCCTTCTTCAAATGACACATCTCTTTAAGCCTTATCTGTTCAAAGAAAGCTAATAAGCATAGCTAGGTTTAAAAGGATTAGCCTGGGTAGAAATTCTCAAATTTTTCAAACACCCTGGATCGTATTTGCCATAGAAAGAAGGGGGGGGGAGGGAGAGAGAGAGAGGAGAAGAAGGAGGGGGGGAGAGACACAGCTACCTTCTTAGAAACTCTCCCCTACTTAACAGCTATACGTGAGATTAAGTCCTTAAGAGGTCAAATGAGTGAAGATGAAAGTTGTTCAACTAGGGCAGCGCTCCTTCGAACACACAGCTGGCGCTGAGAGACACTGGAGGAAGGCGACTCTGAGAAAGCGAAAATGCCAAGGCGACTTTGGTGCAAGAACTTGATGGTGATGCAGCACACCAACAGAAGAAGCTGAATGCTGTGGAGCCATGAGTGTATCTGGCTTATACAGTCGTACCTCGGGTTCCATACGCTTCAGGTTACATACGCTTCAGGTTACAGACTCTGCTAACCCAGAAATAGCACCTCGGGTTAAGAACTTTGCTTCAGGATGAGAACAGAAATTGTGCAGTGGTGCCACAGCGGCAGCAGGAGGCCCCATTAGCTAAAGTGGTGCTTCAGGTTAAGAGCAGTTTCAGGTTAAGAACGGACCTCCGGAATGAATTAAGTACTTAACCCGAGGTACCACTGTATTGCATCAAGCCATGGGTCCCGCTAGCTCAGAATTGTCCACACTCATCATCATCATCAAACCTTTATTGGCATCACATACAAACATTCAGAATAAACAGGCCAGTGCGATCTTGTCACCATTTCAACAGTACAGTCATTTGCCAAAGGGAAGAAGAGGTGAGCAATCTATTTCATCTCTGTGGGTCTCCAGCAAGGGCAGGATCCTGTAGCGTACTTCAGTGACAAAAAAAGCAAACAGAGGAACTTAGCTACTGTCTTGGTGAGCTCCTGGTCTCTCCCCTGTAATAAGAAGCGTATAACCTCTGTCTCTGGTTTCCATATTGGAATACATACATGGTCTAGAAATTGTTGGCGGAGATCACCATACATTTTACATTTAAGGGGCACGTGAGCTAGAGTTTCCACCAGGTGGGCATCGCATGGGCAGATCCTATCTCCTTCTGCCATACCCACAAACCTACCCCAAAGGAGGTTAGAAGGATTAGAATTGAACCTCTAGCCAGTGAAAAATGCCCTTCTTTCTTGTGGGTTAAACAAAATTTTTAAGTAATTAAGGTTAAATTCCTGCACCCAAGAGAGTCAAAAATAAAGAGGGAACATTTTTTTTTGCAGCTGAGATTAGTTCCTGGCAATCTATGTCCCACAGCTTAGTTTTTAACATGGCCTTGGCGACTAGGAAAGCCACAGCAGCCAGGAGATCCACTGAAAGCCCGAGTTGCCATATCTTTGTGCAAAACAGTTGTAGCCCTGGGGAAGGGAAGGAGTCTGACAGAACTAAGTATCTTCGTGTGCTGAAAAACAAATGTTTAGCCAACATAAAAGAAAACTCATCTAGGCAACTGTCTCTAGCTTATGTTGGCTTCCCTCTAGACACAGAGCTTTGTCTACACTGACTCACAGTGTTTCAGGCGAGAGAGTACAGTACAGTGGTACCTTGGTTTTCAAACTTAATCTGTTCCGGAAGTCTATTCCAAAACCAAAGCGTTCCAAAACCAAGGTGTGTTTTCCCATAGAAAGCAATGCAAAATGGATTAATCCGTTCCAGGCTTTTAAAAACAACCCCTAAACCAGCAATTTAACATGAATTTTACTTTCTAACGAGACCGTTGAACCATAAAATGAAAGCGATAATCAATGTACTGTACTATAAGTACATCAGTATTGGAGATGATAAAAATCTTTTAAAAATTCTCTTACCTGCACTGATGATAGTCATTGCTTGGATGGGGGGCTTTCATCCATTTCCGCAGTCACACAATCAATCAATCAATCAATCAATCAATCAATCTGTAGCTGAACTGGGTTCCACACAGTCACAAAAACAAATTAACCGAAAAAGCCTCAAAAATACCAAACAAATAGCAAAAACAAAAGCGCCAAACTTAATCTGTACTGGAAGTCCTTTCAACATCTGAAATTTTTGAAAACCGAGGCGCAGCTTCTGATTGGTGCAGGCGCTCCAGAAACAATAACCAACAACTACATCGGACGTTCGGCTTCTGAAAAACATTTGAAAACCGGAACACTTACTTCTGGGTTTTCGGCATTTGGGAACCTAGGTGTTTGAGTACCAAGGTGTTTGAGAACCAAGGTACCACTGTATTTCTTAGCCCTACCTGGAGATGCCAGGGTTTGAACCTGTGGCTTTCTGCAAGCAAAACAGATGTTCTACCATTGAGCAAGGCCCTTCCCTTAAGACAAAGGAAGAAAGAAAGAAAGAAAGAAAGAAAGAAAGAAAGAAAGAAAGAAAGAAAGAAAGAAAGAAAGAAAGAAAGAAAGAAAGAAAGAAGCAAGCCATGGTATTTTGACCTGACTTACAGCTACTTCATGTATTGGTGTAACTGACACCTCGGTCACCCAGACCATTGTTCCCGAAATATGCCTGGTCTCTTTTTAATAGACTAAACATAGGGTGTCTCTCATGACTTAAATGGGGGGTGCGAGCAGGGAACGGCGTGTTATGGAATGGCTGCGATCACAAATGGAGGCCTTAAATGGTTTCAAAGCAATAGATGTGTTTGCCAAACCTTATATTTTGCCAGCTAATATGTTTATTTGCCTTTGTCCATGGAGTTTTCTTGGCAGGGATACTGGAGTGGCTTGCTGGTTCCTGCTCCAGGTGGATCACGTTTGGTCAAAACTTTCCACTACGACCTGTCCATCTTGGGTGGCCCTGCACGGCATAGCTCATAGCTTCTCTGAGTTATTCAAGCCCCTTCGCCACGGCAAGGCAGTGATCCATGAAGGGGATTATTTGATTGTTTATTTGAAGGTCCGTATAGTTAAAGCTATGGTTTTCCCAGTAGTGATGTATGGAAGTGAGAGCTGGACCATCAAGAAGGCTGATCGCCAAAGAATTGATGCTTTTGAATTATGATGCTGGAGGAGACTCTTGAGAGTCCCATGGACTGCAAGAAGATAAAACCTCTCCATTCTGAAGGAAATCAGCCCTGAGTGCTCACTGGAAGCACAGATTGTGAAGTTGAGGCTCCAATACTTTGGCCACCTCATGAGAAGAGAAGACTCCCTGGAAAAGACCCTGATGTTGGGAAAGATGGAGGGCACAAGGAGAAGGGGACGACAGAGGACAAGATGGTTGGACAGTGTTCTCGAAGCTACGAACATGAGTGTGACCAAACTGTGGGAGGCGGTGGAAGACAGGAGTGCTTGGCGTGCTCTGGTCCATGGGGTCACGAAGAATCAGACGCGCCTAAACGACTAAACAACAATGTTTATTTGACCACTTATTCAGAGCTTTGGCGAGCTCAAATAGCATTTGTGCATTCTACATTTGTTTAGCCAGCCGCCACCTCCCCAAAATAAACCCGTCTCAGCTGCGCATTATGTTGGACTGTTTTAACAGCAGCCTAGAAGCACAGTTTCCTTAGCCATTTGGTAGCTAGCACTGGCAAATCTAAACCCAGAGCAAAAATGTTTGCAGTGTGTTGAACTTAAAGATGCTGCAGCAGCTAACTGTTGGATTTCTGTTTTAAAGGTTAATTGGGGTCCAGCTGGTATAAGTATCATAGGGAGATAGATAGGGAGGTTCACCTGGCACCTTCATTGCATAACTTTAGGCACAAGACAAAAATGTTCCTCTTCTGCCAGGCCTTTGGCTAATTAAACAATCTATGGCTTTTTAAAGCAGAGGTGGGGTTATTCTTTTTTCTTTGTTATTATGTGATGCATTTTTGTGCTTTTCTACTGAAAACCACCCTGGGTTCCTCAAACGATGGGTGGTATCAGTGCAGGATTACGAAACAGGCAGAGTAGACATCGGCCTTTTAGGGGCCCGTGACAACAGATCAAAATAATATTGATTTGATCTTGAAATTGTGTATCTGAAGAAGTGTGCATGCAGACGAAAGCTCATACCAAGAACTAACTTAGTTGGTCTTTAAGGTGCTACTGGAAGGAATTTTTTTTGTTTTGATCTTGAAATTGGTTTATTAAAATGGTTGGTTGGTAAAATCAGAAACGTATTAGAAGATACTTTGCAGGGGGGCAGAGAGAGATAATTATGACTGCCTAGGAACCTCTACAGGGTTTAATCCAGCACTGGGTGGCATATAAATTTGATAGTAGTATTAGTAGTAAAAGGAAAAGGGTCCAGTCGCGGACTCTGGGGTTGTGGCTCTCATCTTGCTTTACTAGCCGAAAGAGCTGGCATACAGCTTCCGGGTCATGTGGCCAGCATGATTAAGCTGCTTTCTGGAGAACGAACCAGAGCAGCGCATGGAAATGCCATTTACCTTCCTGCTGGAGCAGTACCTATTTATCTACTTGCACTGCGTGCTTTCAAACTGCTAGTTTGGCAGGAGCAGAGACTGAGCAATGGGTGCTCACCCCGTCATGGGGATTTGAACTGCTGACCTTCTGATCGGCAAGCCCTAGGCTCTGTGGTTTAACCCACAGCACCACCCGCGTCCCTAAAATGAGTTAGCTCTGTCTGCCATTGGCTGTGGCTTTGGGACTCTATACATTTCCCTCCAACCACCCCAGTGGGCACCCAGTTGCCACTGTGTGCCTTGGACATTTCTAAGCCAGGAATCTCCTTGGGTGACCTTGGGCCAGTAGCTGTTTCTCATACTAGCCTACCTTGCCAGTGTGTTGTGAAAGACCTCAGGTTGGGAAGACTCTGAGCACAGCAAGAAGCTGACTGAGACCTTAGACCACAAGCCCGCCGAGCCCAGTATTATCTACACCAGCAGGGCTCTGCAGGAATTCAGATGGGGGCCACTTCCAGCCCTGCCTGGAGATGTGGAAGATTGAACCTGGAACCTTCTGCATGCAACATATAGGCCTCTCATCTAAGGTCTTTCCCAGCATGGAAGAAGGCCAGGTTTTATTTTTAAAGCAATTGCAGTGGAACCTTGGATGTCGAACTCTTCGGAAGCCGAACAATTTGGAACCCGAATGCTGACAACCCGGAAGTGAATGCTTCCATTTTTGAATGGGCCTCAGAAGTCAAACAGCTTCTGGGGCGCGTCTCTCCATTTTTTCAATCGATTTTGCCGACTGGCAATTGAGCCTCGGTTCTCAAACGTTTCGGAAGCTGAACAGTCTTCCAGAAAGGATTGCATTCAACTACCGAAGTTCCATTGTATTGTCAATAACTGCAAAGTGCTATTGTGGCCATTGCAGAACCTCCAAGCATCCCTATCTACCATGGACAGATTTACAGAAGCCCTCCCAGTTTCTGATTTGATCCTGGAATGTCTATCTTTTCCGTAAAGGTAAAGGGACCCCTGACCATTAGGTCCAGTCGTGGCCGACTCTGGGGTTGCAGTGCTCATCTCGCTTTATTGGCCGAGGGAGCCGGCGTACAGCTTCTGGGTCATGTGGCCAGCATGACTAAGCCACTTCTGGAGAACCAGAGCAGCGCACGGAAATGCCGTTTACCTTCCCGCCGGAGCGGTACCTATTTATCTACTTGCACTTTGACGTGCTTTTGAACTGCTAGGTAGGCAGGAGCAGGGACCAAGCAACGGGAGCTCACCCCATCGCGGGGATTCGAACCACCGACCTTCTGATCGGCAAGCCCTGGGGTCTGTGGTTTAACCCACAGCGCCACCCGCATCCCTTATCTTTTCCTTAGGATGTCTCTATTTTCACTGGAGAAATGTTAGAGGGTCTGGAGTTATGTGACCCCTGAGCTAAGGAGATAAGTAACTATACAGTCTTTGGAAGACATCTGAAGGCAGCCTTGCATAGGGAAGGTTTTTTTAATGTTTAATGTTTTATCATGTTTTTATATATGTTCGAAGCCGCCTAGAATGGCTGAGGCAACCCAGTCAGATGAGTGGGGTATATTATTATTATTATTATTATTATTATTATTATTATTATTATTATTAAATAGGGCATGCCTATTTTCAATGGAGAAATATTGGAGGGTATGCCATTGGTACAAATGGCCTTGAGCTTCCACATGACTCTTCGCCAGAAGTTTAAAACATGTGTTATGAAGCAAGATGGTTCAGGGCAGGCAGGGAACAGGAGGCAGAGTGTGGGAGCCGAGTATCTATAGGCACAAGGCTAGAGGAAGTATTGATATCCTTCAATATGTCGCCCGTCCCATATTGAATGGGCTAATTGGTTCAGCAAGGCTTGTGGCTCTCTTAATGCAAGAGTCGGCATTCTTATGCAGCAGAGCTGGCAATAGGGAGACAGCCCGCCAGGAACCCCCAGGGACCCCAGTCCTGCAATTATGTCACCACTTAGCAGAAGAGCAAGTCCCCAATGGGCTGAAATGAATCCTCCATCCCCACAGATTGAACTTTTTAGCCTCGGCCTTATCAGCCATCTCTCTGTTTTTCCAGGGTTGGGTTTCACTAAAGTAACGAGAAGGCCAAGTTCAGAGCAGGACCCTGAAAGGGGCTTGGGAGGAACAATAATAAGATCAGTTTTACCAACTCATCAGCGCCATTTACAGCTACCCTCCACCCAGCTGGAAACTGCCCACCTGCTGTGCATTTTAGGTCTACCACCAGGAAATGTTTGGGAGTGTAAAACCACCCTCAAATAAACACACGCTAAAGCAGCGATATTGTCACACGCCTACCAAAATCTGCTGCACCTTTCAAGCATCAGATGAAGTTTGCCCTGGACGTTTTGCCCATGAATATACATTTTCCTGCCAGAATCCTTGTGATGTTTTTAGAGATCAGTTAAAATTTCTCTCTGCTGCCACCAGCTCACCAATCTATTTGCACTCTGTAAACTGGGGGTATTTTGATTTTTTGAAGAGATGCAAATGTTAATGTTTTTTTTTTTGGGGGGGGGGTGGCAAGACTTCCCTAAAATATCTGGATTCAGTAAAGGGTTTATGCATACCCTTAAATTCTTGAGTCTAGTTGAGGCTGGAGTTAAAACCAGCTTTTCCATGTGTGGAAAAACCTCCTGGCAGAAGAACCATCAAGAGGTAATCACTGGAATGGTGAGCCATGTAGTATGAACACCAACAATTGGGAAACACTTGCCTGCGAGAACAGCCTTTACCAAAGGTGTCATGGGCTTTGAAGACACTCAAACTCAGGATTCAAGGGAGAAATGTGCTAAGAGGAAGGCATGCTTGGCAAATCCACACCGTGATCAACTCCCACCAGGAAACCAATGCCCCCACTGTGGAAGGACATGTGGATCCAGAATTGGCCTCCACGGTTACTTACAGACTCATTGTTAAAACCATGTTTATGGAAGACAAACTTACTCTGCTATGAGTGGAAGAAGAAGAAGAAGAAGAAGAAGAAGAAGAAGAAGAAGAAGAAGAAGAAGAAGAAGAAGAAGAAGAAGAAGAAGAAGGTGAGCCATTAACCTGTTAAGAAGGCCATTGGCAGAGACCCTCTGGGCCAACAGAAAATGGGGATGAGCTGAGAGATTGTTAGTTTCAGGAGGGAGGGGCAGAATTGCTAAATGGTAGGCAAACAGCAAAAAGTGTCACTGAGAGCCAGTGTGGTGTAGTGGTTAAGAGCGGTGGACTCGTAATCTGGTGAAGCGGGTTCGGTTGCCTGCTCCTCCACATGCAGCTGCTGGGTGACCTTGGGCTAGTCACACTTTTCTGAAGTCTCTCAGCCTCACTCACCTCACAGAGTGTTTGTTGTGGGGGAGGAAGGGAAAGGAGAATGTTAGCCGCTTTGAGACTCCTTCGGATATTGATAAAGCGGGATAACAAATCCAAACTCTTCTTCTTCTTCTTTTTGCAAGCTGGAGGGGGTCAGAGCAGAAAGTGGGAAGTGTGTTTTATGCTGCGGAGAGATCAGACATGATGCTTGGATCTCTTGCATTCAGGCTGTAACAATGGGAGAAACAGGACCCTCTTGGGATGAGAATGTTCTGCACTTTCTCCTTCTAGATATGCGTAGGTTGTATACATGTGTAACTAAACCCTATATCACAAAGACACCACAGACTCCACTGTGCCTCATTGTCCAAACAGAGACACAGACCCTGGTAAGTGTGCCTGATACCCCTGGAATCTCACACCCCTCAGAGATTGGGGTGGCGTGTAATATTATGGTGGTGAGAGAAGCGTTTCTAAAATGGTTAATATTTCAGAAATCTTTATGCAAGACACCCTATGTACAGTATAAAACAATACGGATTAAAATAAAAATACATCCGAAAATTAAAAATACATCCAAAAATTAATAATTGCTTGAAAAAGCAAACGAAACAGGCATTCAGAAGATTCAAAGACATAAAACAGAGTCCATTCTTCTAGGTCAGGGAAAACTTGGGCAAAAAGTTAAGTCTTTACAAGATGTCTGAAGCAACTGATGGTTGATGCTTCACATAAGATAGTGGGAAGGGCATTCCGCAGGGAAAGCAGCAGAAAATGACCATTTTGGGGTCACTGCCATATGATAATCTCCAGAGTGCGGTGCAGAAGTTCCCCAGATGATCTAAGCCAGGGGTGGCCAAGTCCAAAGAGACTGCAATCTACTCACAGAGTTAAAAACTGGCAGTGATCTGTCCCCTTTTGGGGGGTTAAGGTTGAAGTTGTTGAACTTTTCTAAGGGAGGAGGAAAGCCCAGTTTTGGGGGGGTGCAGGGCTAGGGCTTAAGTTTTAAAGTTGTTGAGATTCGGGGGGTGGGGGGACCCAGTGATCTACCACAGATGTTCAGTGATCTACCAGTAGGTCACGATCTACCTGTCTTTTGGGTAACCTGGTCAGGCAGGAAGCAAACCATTAAGGCTTTACACAGTGAGAACCAGCACCTTGAATAAGGCCTAAAAGCTAAGAGGTAGCCAGTAAAGCCAGCTCTGCTATTATGCCCACTGAAGTGTCTCCTGTCAGCTGACTGGTTGGCAAGCTATCTACTGATTCCACCATTTGTGAGTAGGGGAAAGAGGTGGTTCAATGCCACATTTTTCACACAAATAGCCTCCAACACCAGGCAAGTGGGTTTATGACATGCCTGACTCTTTTCAAGCACCTTGGCCAGCAATCCTTTTATGGACTCTCGAGCTGAACTTTCCAGAGTGACATCAGCCTTGCTTCGGACTGTAAAGAACAAGATATTTATTTTCCGCGTGCCCTTTGAGCAGAGGAACTGAGAAGCAACCAAGGCCCTAGGTCAGCACATAGGGGGGAAAGAAGAAAGGACTCCCCACTCCAAGGTTATCTCTCAAATCATCAAAGGTGGGGGAAGAGGGTGATGGCCTTTAATGAAAAGTCATTCGGCTCGCCAATGACATCTCCTGATTTGGAGAACAAGTTAATAATGAGTGGAACACTATATTCATGTTTAACTTTACAATTAACCGGGGAACAATACCCCCCACGAAACATTATTCATATGGCTGCTAATATAACCTCTTAGGTCCTCAGGAGGATTCCCCGCTTTGATGCTTCTCTTACAAGAGACACGTCCCATCAGCTGCCTCCTGTTTTCCTTTCTCGCGGCCTGTTATTTAGACGTGATTAAGAAAGTATTAAGAAGCGATAGGGACAGATAAGATGCAAATGGAGCTCATCCAGCCATTTGATCCAAAAATAATACACCAACTTGAGGGGGGGGGGAGATATCAGAACGGACCAAATGTATCCCAAGTGAGATTTAAAAAATAAAATAAAAATTGAAAGTTGTGATGGCTGTTATGATTATTCTGGAGCCAACCGCATGGATGGGCCATTGTATCTGCAGTGAGCATCTTCTGTTAGGTTTCCCACGCTTCAGAATCTAACGGCAACCCTGGCATGGAAAGGAATAATACACAATGGTGTGTCAGTTATCGTGTGTGGAATTAAAGAACCCTTTAATGAGGGTGAAAGAGGAGAGCACAAAATATGGTCTGAAGCTCAACATCAAAAAAAGAAGATCATGGCCACTGGTCCCATCACCTCCTGGCAAATAGAAGGGAAGAAATGGAGGCAGTGAGAGATTTTATTTCTTGGGCTCCATGATCACTGAAGATGGTGACAACAGTCATGAAATTAAAAGACGCTTGCTTATTGGGAGAAAAGCAATGACAAACCTAGACAGCATTTTAAAAAGCAGAGACATCACCTCGTCAACAAAGGTCCATATAGTTAAAGCTATGGTTTTCCCAGTAGTGATGTATGGAAGTGAGAGCTGGACCATAAAGAAGGCTGATTGCCAAAGAATTGATGCTTTTGAATTATGGTGCTGGAGGAGACTCTTGAAAGTCCCATGGACTGCAAGAAGATCAAACCTCTCCATTCTGAAGGAAACCAGCCCTGAGTGCTCACTGGAAGGACAGATCCTGAAGCTGAGACTCCAATACTTTGGCCACCACATGAGAAGAGAAGACTCCCTGGAAAAGACCCTGATGTTGGGAAAGATTGAGGGCACAAGGAGAAGGGGACGACAGAGGGTGAGATGGTTGGACAGTGTTCTCGAAGCTACGAACATGAGTTTGACCAAACTGCGGGAGGCAGTGGAAGACAGGAGTGCCTGGCGTGCTCTGGTCCATGGGGTCACAAAGAGTCGGACATGACTAAACGACTAAACCCTTAAGGAGTGTGAACCTCCTTAAGGGTTTTAGGGTCCTGATTTTCAACCCCCGGCATCTGGAGTTCGGACTTGGGAAGGCTCATAGAATTGTACAGTTGGAAGGGACCCCAAGCATTATCTAGTCCGCCCCCACCCCACCATGCAGGAATCTCAGCTAAAGCATCCAGCCTGTGCTTAATTCTATGAACATCAATTCTATGATTCTGTGAATATCAAACCATTGCCCATTGTCCCCCAGGAGGTGAAGCAATGAATCCCTGCAATGGGGAGAAGGCTCCTGGACTTGTAGAGCAGTCGGTGTGGGTCTCAAATTCCCATCAGCCACGGCAGCCAATGATCAAAGGATCCAGTGCTTTTTCCAAGAAAAATAGGTGCCTGAACTCACCATGAAGTTGTTACAGTAAGACGCCGAGCGAGTTGGGGCAGCCCTGAACAGATGCCGGTTTGACAACAGCCACGTTCACGCCCACAGCAGTGCTAAAAACTACGGCAAGCTGTTTCCCTAGCTGGTTTGGGGGTCCAAGCTGAATGCCACATTCTTCTCATCCTGTAGATTTTGAACGTACCGTAAAATGTTCCCACCATAAATGAGCTGGTGGCATCTCTTTGAAATGACAGCAGGAAACAAGTCAAATGCAAACTTTTGACAAAGGCTTCCCCTCTCCCCAATTTTCTCACTGTTCCCTCCCCTCCATTCTTGCTCAAAAAGGCTGAAGAAAGTTACATGCTGCCAGTGTTTGCTCATTGTTTTTTACACACTCTCTCTCTCACCTTAGGATTGAGCATAGTCCAAGCTACTAAAAAAGACTGATAAAAGTAGCTAGGAATTTGGCTGGGCGCTTTGTTGATAACTAGACCTTTTACAAGGAAGCTCTTTAAAGATGAAAGCTTGATGATCCATTTCCTGGTAGTTTGTGGAGATTTGTGCCACGCTCGTAGTTCATTAAGCCGTTATTGTGTTTTGCTAGGCCTTAATTTCATTTAATGAAAGTTTGTTTTATCTTTAGTGCAGCTGACTGCTATTTGTTGAGTGGGCTGGCTTCCCTCCACTTACTGTCTTACGATATTTACCTAAGCGAGACGCTGGGGAGTATTTTAAACTTTAATGCATTTGTGGCCGTCCCTTTATTGCCTTTGCATAAAAACCCTTTATAGACTCAACATCCCTGATCTAAACAATGCCTTAAAATAATAAAACAGGGTAGCATTTTGTAGATATTGAAATGGGCAAACTTTCCTCTGAAAACAAGAGCTAAACTTCAAAGTTCGGCATGCATTAATAAAGTTTGACTTATACTAAATGAGTCATTTCTTTTTTCAGTCTAGCTTGATGCTGTCTATGCCTTGTGGTTAGAGGCTATCATGGATGTTGGAGAAGGCCTTCTGCAGCCTTCTTTCTTGTGATCCTTTTAACTGGAAGGACGTGTGGATCCAGAATTGGCCTCCACAGTCACTAACGGACTCACTGTTAAGACCATGTTCATGGAAGACAATCTTACTTGGCTACGAGTGATCGCCAGAGAAGAAGAAAACCGGGAACTGAACCCAGGACCTTCGGCCTATAATACATGGGCTTTGCCACTGAGCTGTGGTTCCCCTGTCATCCAAAGCAACAGAAAGATTGTCACAAAGAGCCTATTCGGATTGAGTTATGGGGTCTGCTAGAATGAACCGTCAAGCCCCACACTAGATGTTAGGGGTGGATGACTGCATGACCAGGTTTCCTGCAGAAAGTGGGCATGAAGTCACTTTGCAAGCTCTCTACGATGCTCAAAGTCTGAGTGATCAAACATCAGGTGATGTCAGATGATTGTTACCTGCTAAATTTGGTCTGCAAGGAGTAGGGGAGAGAAGGATCTAGCCGTAGCTGTCAACGTTTCCCTTTTTTAAAGGGAAATTCCCTTATTCCAAATAGGATTCCTCGCAAGAAAAGGGAAAAGTTGACAGCTATGGATCTAGCTTATTGGCCATACCTGAAATAAAGGAAAAGCCTCTGACCTCTCCTTCAGCTTTCTAAGCTTTAGCAAGCACAACCCACATGATCTCACATTTAGCTTTGACGAGACCTAGAAACTTTCTGATTTCAACAGATGACCAATGCACCATACATTTTTCGGCACATCCTAGCATATTTCACATACCGTAGCCCAATCCACATTGCAGCTCCACCACAGTGGCAAACCCTTCAAAGCCTCTTTTGTGTCATATATTCCGCTGTAAACACTTTGCACAGAGTTGTTTTTTTAAAACATGATTTATCATAACAGAACCACTGTTCTGGATCTGCATTGTCCACCCACATCAACTTGTGAGTTTCTAAGAATCAAAATGTGCCGTTTTGTGAATAAAGTCAAAGTGTGACTCCCTTTCTGTGCTCTGTCAACTTACCGACACTTCAAAGGGTTGTTTTATGTAAAACACGGGTTTCCCCACCCCCACCCCAAGATGAGAAATGCAGCCACTCTACTCGAATGGCAGGTTGGAAGTTCTGCATTGTGTGTATATGAGAGAGAAAGTCTCTCTGGTCGAGTAAAAATAGCATCTTTGTTTGAGGCTTACGGAGACCTTGATGGGGAATCTAGTCAAGCGCTGGTGTGAAATGTAAGCTGTGAAAAGAGTGGCGTCAAAACCCAAATCATCGTCAAACATGGTTGTCACAGTCAACTTATTGTGCCACAGTGCTCCAACAATATTCTCCACCCAAAAGAGCAGCTAATAAACCAGACTTTTCTCCTCTGCTTATCACACACACGCGACGGCTCACAGATATTAAATGAATTCATGCACCAGCTATCCCAAGGTACCATCTGTGTGAGAGCTACAGCCCCACAAGGCCATTCAAACCAGCTGGGGGAAAGGAAATTAAAAATTTATACGTGTTCAAGGGGTGGCGGCGGTGAGTGGATCATAAAAAAAGAAATTGATTGATTGGCTCATTTGCTTCAATTTACTCTTACTTTTTGTTAATATGAGATTAGACAAGGCGGGTAACAATACAGCAAACACCCCAAAAGTGGTACCTCGGGTTAAAGACACTTCAGGTTACAGACGCTTCAGGTTACAGACTCTGCTAACCCCGAAATAGTACCTCGGGTTAAGAACTTTGCTTCAGGATGAGAACAGAAATCGTGCTCTGGTGGCACGGCGGCAGCAGGAGGCCCCATTAGCTAAAGTGGTGCTTCAGGTTAAGAACAGTTTCAGGTTAAGAATGGACCTCTGGAACGAATTAAGTTCTTAACCCAAAGTACCACTGTATGTTAAATGTGTTGGAAGGGGAAACAGGGCTGAGGGGGGAAATGGCACCCCAAAATTCACCAATATCTTAGTGGGCAACACACATGGCCTTGAGAGATTCAGCCTGGTGTTCCCCAGGAGGAGGCAGGTTTCTTCAACAATTTTGGGGAGGCGAGAGAAATCTTAGAAAAATTCTTAGAAAATGTTCTTTTGAGGGGGAGGGGCATTCCAGACAGTTAATATGTACTGAAGCCATAATTTATTGATTGATCTATTTATTTATTTGATTCCATTTATGAATCACTTCCCATTACATTCCTCAAAGCAATTATACAGTGAAAGCATCAATAATGAAAGCCATTATTCCCCTCACCGGGCTACAGTTCTCTGAGTGGTTTAACAATTAATTTACCTTCCCTGGGAACTCTGGGATTGCAACTCTGTGAAACAAATAGGGGTTCTTCTAAAAACGCTCAGCCCCCTTGCTAATTATATGCAAATTTATAAATAATGGCCACAATTTTAAAAGAAATGCAAGGCATCCCATCTTCAGGAGAAAGACTGTGATCAGGTGGCCTGGGGAACTGCTCAGTCTGCAGCCCAGGTCTTCCTGCTTGATGGTCAACTTCAGGACTTATTCTGGTTTCTATTATTAAGACTCTATCTCTCAACTAGACTTGGACCAGACAGGCCTTCAAACTGAGGACTCCTTCTGCTGGGGCAAATGTCCATCTTAGTAGGTGGCTGAGTCACTTCTAACTAGTTTTGAATCGCTTTAGATTTGTTCCATCAACTCTTCAACAGTGCAAGGCTTATAAATTGAACACAATGACTTAACTGGGTGAGGGAGTTATTTTTGTGATGCTACTGCAGACACTAAAAATATGTCTAAGGATAAAAGAAGAATCCTGATGGCCCATCTAGTCTAGCATCTTGTTCTCACAGTGGCCAACCAGATGTCTACAGAAAGACCGCATGCAGGACCTGGGCATCGCCCACATTTCCAGCAACATGTATTCAGAGCCATACTGGCTCCAACAGTGAAGGTAGAACACAACCATTATGGCTGGTAGTCATTGATAGCCTTCCCCACCAAAGAATTTGTATAATCCTCTCTTAAAGTCATCCGATCCACTCAGTGCTCTGATGACCACAAATGGGAGATTGAATTTGTTCTTTCCAAAATGTTATTTCAATCAATCTAGCAATTTGGGGAAAACTACATGAAAAACCCATATTGGCTTTTGCCGCTAAGTTTCCCAAATATGTGAGTAAGGGAGAAGTTGTGTGTGTGTGTGTGTGTTGTGGGAAAGCCCATTAGCACACTCACATGTGGATCAAGTCAAGGAGTTGATATGATTCTCAAGATGCTCCCATTGGGAACCACATGACATGCCTGATAGTCGTGTGATTTAATTGGCCTCTTAAGATGGCTGAATGTGACACAGTTTCCAATAATTTTTGCGTTCAACTTTCAATCACCCAAATGCTGTCACTGGGATTACTTGAATAAATCTCTTTTCCCCCAAAAGGGCTTGAGAGGGGTGGTGGCAGAGATGTCCTCTTGATTGGGAAATCTTTTGAGAGCAACTTTGTAACTGGCACAAATGCCATCTGGGCTCCTTCCATAGCCTTCCACACTTTGAACGTCTCGTGCCAATGTCATCTTCCTTTCCAACATTGCTCAGGGATTTTCTTCTTCCCTCCTTCCATTCTGCCAACAAGGATAACGATTATTTCGGAATCAAGGAGGGCAAAGATGAATTGTCTTTGGGATGAAGTGTAAGCCTAAGGCAATTAAGTGGAACGGAAATAGCTGGGATTAAAACCCTTTTTTAGATCTTGCCAATGCCAAAGTTGACATCAGATGGAAATGCTCCTTCATTCCAAGGTTTAAGCTTCAGCGTGATGGGGCAATGGGGTGAATGGATGACTCCGAATCACTTCTTTATTTGCAAAGGGCGGAGATAGTCTTCTGAGAGGGGCAGCAGAGGCACAAAGTCTTAGCCTCCATATCGGAAGGGTCTGTAAAAGATTTGATTCTCATTATGCTGAAAGGAGCCTTCACCAAGCTGGTGCCCACCAGATATCTTGGTCATGCTAGCTGGGGTTGGTGAGAGCTGTAGTCCATGGGCAGCACATCTTTTTCAATGCAAGGGCCACATTCTTTAGTGGATAGACTTCCAAGGGTCACATGCCAGAGGCAGATAGGTCAACAGACCCACATCTCATCTTTGTACAGTAGGCTACAGTCCAACCACACAAAAACCAGAAGTTCCTGCCCATACAAGAAGCCGTAGGACACATTTCAACCAGCCAAAACAACTGAAAGAGACTATGGAGCAGGGCTAGTGGCTTGTGGACAATCCTGAGGCCCAAATAGAAAGACCTAGAGGGCCACATTTGGTCTCCAACCCTGAAGTTTCCCACCCCTGTAGCAATCCAAAGACACCAAGTTGACTATGTTTGTAAGACTCTGCAGAAGGGGCAGCTGTATTGACAGCGCAGGGAATGCACCTTTGTTGAGAATGCCATTTATTTTGACCGCAGGTGCACTTGCACTGTCCCTTACACAGAAAGGTGCAGGGCACTATTTCACAGGACACATTTCTTGAGATGAAGGAAATCCCAAGGCCCCCTTCAACCCTCTTCGTTGGACCTTCCTTCCCTATGAAGTTGGGGGCAATCAAGGTTCCTTTGTAATACGTACCATTACAAAATGGTTCAAAGGCTGTTTTTAAATCAAACAATTAACAAATCCGTTGCATCTTCTGCTCCCCCACCCCACCCTTTTTGGTAAGTAAATACAACTCCCCGTTTGCGTTGCTCATTGAATGAAATCACGGGAAATCGGAAACCCGTTGAGAAAGCCTGCAAACATCCCCTTCCACCACCATCCCTGCATTTTTAGTGACATTTCAGTGATGTTCTTAGGATGTTTCCAGGTCACTTCTGGGTTTGGCGCTGTGCGCACGCGCACGATCGCACACATATTGGCCATGTTCAAAATGGGAGTTGCCTGTAGAGGTCACTCTTAGTGGCGAGAAGACCCAGCCAGTGACACATTGGTTACTTGCCCATACAAAATAGGGGTGCAAATGCCCAGGTGATGCCATGTCATCTCTCCCAGGGCTGCTGTACATAACAAATGATGGACCCTTCTCTTCATGAGATAACATTACGTTTCAGAAGCCCTTCTTTGTATGCTCAAGGCCTCTGCTCCCAAGAGACCTAAATCAGAAATTAGATTAGTGGTAACCAAGAGTTAGGCTTTCCTGGTAGGGGTAGTTCTGGAACTCCTTCCCACAGAAGACTTGCTGAACATGCTCTTCGATTGCTTTTACAGTATCTGGGCACCATTTCAAAGATGTTGGCATAAGTATGAAGGGTAGCGGATAAAGGATTTTTGTTCTGTCAAGCTTTCCCAGCTAGATAAATGGGTCTTTACCGTGAGTGTCAATTTTCCTCTTGCTTTATATCATGGCTAGGCAAACTAAGGCCCAAGGGCTGGATCAGGCCCAATCGCCTTCTAAATCTGGCCCATGGACAGTCCGGGAATCAGCATGTTTTCACATGAGTAGAATGTGTGTTTTTACAGTGGTACCTCTGGTTACATACTTAATTTGTTCCAGAGGTCCGTTCTTAACCTGAAGCACCACTTTAGCTAATGGGGCCTCCTGCTGACGCTGTGCTGCCACCACCATGCAATTTCTGTTTTCATCCTGAAGCAAAGTTCTTAACCCAAGGTACTATTTCTGGGTTAGCGGAGTCTGTAACCTGAAGCGTCTGTAAACTGAAGCATATGTAACCCGAGGTACCACTGTATTTAAAATGCATTTCTGGGTTATTTGTGGGGCATAGGAATTTGTTCATTATTATTTTTTTCAAAATGTAGTCCAGCCCCCCACAAGGTCTGAGGGACAGTGGACCAGCCCCCTGCTGAAAAAGTTTGCTGACCCCTGCTTTATATGTATTTTCTGTTTGCGGAGAAGGGGGTTAAGAGTTTTCAGTTATCTCATATTCAAATCACCTCGAGACAGTGGCTTAGAAGGTGATGAAGAAATGAATGATTATGTTGATGATAACAAGAACAATAAATCCAGTTACAGATAGGTAGCTGTGTTGGTCTGTCATAGTCAAAACAAAAACAAAAAATTCCTTCCAGTAGCACCTTAAAGACCAACTAAGTTAGTTCTTGGTATGAGCTTTCGTGTGCATGCACACACATGTGTATCTGAAGAAGTGTGCATGCACACGAAAGCTCATACCAAGAACTAACTTAGTTGGTCTTTAAGGTGCTACTGGAAGAACAATAAATATTCGGGATATGCCCAGGGGTACATGTGTGTTTTTACAGAATCAAAAATGGTAGTGTTGGAAGGGACCCGAGGGTCATCTAGTCCAACCCCCTGCAATGCAGGAATCTCAGCTCAAGCATCCATGAAGGCGTCCCCCCAACCTCTGCTTAAAAACCTTCAAGGAAGCAGAGTCCACCACCTCCCGAGGGAGACCATTCCACTGTTGAACAGCTCTTTGGTGGGGAGAGAATTTTTGTAAAGACTGAATGCTATTCCTGCCTCCACACACTTAAAGGTTTTTTGGGGGAGGGAGCTAGCAGCACTCATTGATGCTTACATATAACTCTTAGCATGCACAGAGCATCCCCTCCATTGAAGTGAATGGGAAGCCTTCGAATGCAGGGGATAGCTCCGCGCTCAGCAAATTTGCTGTGCCCACAAGGGATCACGCACAAGTGATTCAAGTTTAATGTTTTCTATATCCATCAAACGCCATACGTGATTGTCCCTCCAAGACTCCGTCCGTTCTCATTGCTCTCTCCATGGCTTATACGGCTCTATCCATAACCACTTAACGTATATTTCCCCCTGTCGTACTATTATGAAGCCTGCACTTTCAATCTGAAAACCATTTGCAAGCCAAATTACGGCATGGAAGAGCGGGGGTCTGATGCCGCAGCAAATGAGACAGTGGGAAATGTAACTTCCCACCCCCACCTCCAATCTTGCCTTAAGTTAAATGATAATTCACAACAGTGAATAAAGAGAAGCCGGTGGAGAGAACATGAGTTCTCCGGTTCCGGGTGGAAATTCTCCATTTGCGTTAAACACTCCTTTTTATCATCTGGATCCGCTACCAGGTCACACGGCCATTCAAATCGCTGAGCTGACAACGACACTTTTCCTCTTAGCTTAGGCACCTGCGCATTGTCCAGAGAACAAAAATGTGTCGCTAAAATGTTGGGTGAATGAAGGCATAGGTGCGCATAAAATGTAAGCATACTGATTTATACATATAGAGGCACCTTTGAAATGAATTGCTCTGATTTAAATAGAAATTTGATTTATCTCCCTCTATAAGTGGGGACGGCCATAGCCAAGCACGCTGTGTGACTGCCTGCTCAGTCTGCTATCCAGATACTCCCAGCTGCTGCACCACTTTAAGGCTACTCCTGCCCCCTTCTCTTCTTACATTTTTTAATTCTTAAAACGGACTTTGGACAGCACAGCCCTTGAAACAATGATTTCAAACAGAGCAGTGGTTTCCAAACTTGGCCACCACCACTCCGTGGATCACTTGAAAATCAATGAGGGTGTTAGCGGAGCCCTGAATGCTTTTTTCAGCCTGTAACAGCAATCACAATGCCCTGTGCTAGATACTGTAAGGTTTTTAAGTGTGTTTTGATTGCTTCTTTGGTTTTTTATGTTGCTGAAAAATTCAGAAAGTGCTTCTTTGCACAGCAGACACTTAAAACAGTGGAACTCGCTCCCACAGGAGCCAGTGATGGCTACCAGTTTGGCTTTAAAAGAGGACTGGGCAAATTCATGGGGGAGAAGACCATCTGTGGCTACTAGAGATGATGGCTATGTTCTGTATCCATGCTTTTGAGGCAGTAATGCTTCTGAATATCAGGAAACACCATCAGAGCACTCCTGACATATGGTTGTCAAGCCTCTGCTTAAAGACCTCCAAAGAAGGAGACTCCACCACACTCCTTGGCAGCAAATTCCACTGTCAAACAGCTCTTACTGTCAGGAAGTTCTTCCTAATGTTTATGTGGAATCTTCTTTCTTGTAGTTTGGATCCATTGCTCCGTGTCTGCTTCTCTGGAGCAGCAGAAAACAACCTTTCTCCCTCCTCTATGTGACATCCTTTTATATATTTGAACATGGCTATCATATCACCGCTTAACCTCCTCTTCTCCAGGCTAAACATGCCCAGCTCCCTTAGCCGTTCCTCATAAGGCATCGTTTCCAGGCCTTTGACCATTTTGGTTGCCCTCCTCTGGACACGTTCCAGTTTGTCAGTGTCCTTCTTGAACTGTGGTGCCCAGAACTGGACACAGTACTCCAGGTGAGGTCTGACCAGAGCAGAATACCGTGGCACTATTACTTCCTTTGATCTAGATGCTATACTCCTATTGATGCAGCCCAGAATTGCATTGACTTTTTTAGCTGCCGCGTCACACAGTTGGCTCATGTCAAGTTTGAGGTCAACCAAGACTCCTAGATCCTTTTCACAGGAAGTGCAGGAGGTGGGAGTGTTGTTCTTGTGCTTGGGCAGTGCTTACAGGTTCCCCACAAGAATCTGATTGGTCAGTTTGGGAGCAGGATGCTGGATTTGATGGACCATTGGTCTGGTCCAGTGAGCTCTTCTGATGTTCTCATGCTTTCATATAGTTTGCATAGATCCAGTACATAAAAGGGAGAACTCTTCTACATAGGGCCATAGAAAGCTGGCTTTTGGGACATGGTATATAATGAAATTAAGGGGGGGAAATTCTCCAGTGGTCAGATCCCTTCCTTATGGGGATAGTAGATAGCGAAATCCCAAAGAAAGCCTCAACAGTATTTATGTATGTGACTACAGCAGCAAGGAGCTGGACGCGGGTGGCGCTGTGGTCTAAACCACAGAGCCTAGGGCTTGCCAATCAGAAGGTCGTTGGTTCAAATCCCTGCAACGGGGTGAGCTCCCATTGTTCAGTCCCAGCTCCTGCCAACCTAGCAGTTCGAAAGCACATCAAGTGCAAGTAAATAAATAAGTACCGCTTTGGTGGGAAGGTAAACGGCGCTTCCATGCACTGCTCTGGTTCACCAGAAGTGGCTTAGTCATGCTGGCCAAATGACCCAGAAGCTGTCTGCGGACAAACACTGGCTCCCTCGGCCTATAGAGCAAGATGAGCGCCGCAACCCCAGAGTCGTCCACGACTGGACCTAATGGTCAGGGGTACCTTTACCTTTTACAGCAGCAAGGATTCTCTACGCTCAGAAATGGAGGGAAAAGAGAACACCCTCAAAGGAAGAATGTTTGATGAAGATCTTGCAGAGATGGCCAAATTGAAGGCCCTGATAAAAAGATATGAATTTTTAGAGTATTTTAAAGGAGCCTGGAAACCCTTTCTGGTCTATATAAAAAGTTATTTCCCATATGCGAAGACCACAGCAGTGTAAGAAAACAGCAGGACATATTAAGAAACATGTCAGAGAGGATGAAATTAGATAAGATGGAACCTTAGAACGCAATTGTATGTAATTTGAGTTATAAACATCGATGTTGGGGGAGTCACTAGTATTATTGAATTGGAATATAATTGTTGAGTAACAAATGTAGCTTTCTCTATGGAAGAAAGAATAACATAATATTACAAAAAGAAGAAGAAAGCTGTCACAGCATCAGTCTAGCTCAGCATTGTTGGCACTGAGTTTTAGTCAGGAGTCCTACGCTGGCCTACCAGGAGATGCCAGATGAACATGAGAACTTTGGCATGTAAAGCACTTGTTCTGCCACTGAGCTGTGATCCTTCACAGACAAATGCATCAGTTTCAGGTCCTATTCTAGGTCTGAGGAGTCCATAAGTGACCATGGAGGCCAGATCTGGATCCACACATCCTTCCACAGTGGGGACACTGGTTTCCAGGCGGGAGTTGATCACAGTGAGGGTTTGCCAAGCATGCCTTCCTCTTAAAACGTTTCTCTCTTGCGTCCTGAGTCTGAGTGTCTTCAAAGCACATGACACCTTTGGTAAAGATTGTTCTCCAATTGGAGCGCTCGCAGGCAAGTGCTTCCCGATTGTTGGTGTTTATACTACACTTTTAAAAAATTGCCTTGAGACAGTCTTTGAACCTCTTTTGTTGACCACCAGCACCACGCTTTCCATTTTTAAGTTCGGGATAGAGTAGTTGCTTTGGAAGACGATCATCAGGCATCTGTACAACATGACCAGTCCAACAAAGGTGATGTTGAAAAATCATTGCTTTGACACTGGTGATCTTTGCTTCTTCCAATACACTGGCATTAAATCCCTTATCTTCCTGAGTGATGTGTAAATTTTTTTGGAGACATCATTAATGGAATCTTTCAAGGAGCTGGAGGTGGTGTTCATAAGTGGTCCATGTTTCACAAGCATACAGTAAGGTTGGTAGTACAATAGCTTTGCAAACAAGCATTTTGGTTTCCCTGCGGCCAGCGGAGACAGACTGACAGGGGTGCCCACCCATTCCAACTTCCCACCAACCATCTCAGCGCAGAGGAGGTTTGGTTTGCACGGTAAAATTATACGATTCTGTGATATCGATGATCAACCTACCTGAGAGACTGAACCCTAGAAATATATTGCAGCAGGAAGCCAAACAAGATTTGCACTGTACATTTTCCAGACTTCCTGGTACACTAGATGGCGCTACAGTATGGTTTTTATATGCTGCGGATGTCAAGGGGGATGGGGGGAGAGAGAGAGATGTCACAGTTTCCCCTTCAGCTTCAGAAAACTTGAGTGACTTTTTATCAGGTATATTTTTTGGAACCTTCCTTTGAGACGTTATTTATTTATTTCCACTTTTTTTAATTTTCAGATCATCAGCACAGGGTAATTAATTGCACCCACTTTGATATTCTTTAAAAAATATATCAAATGAGAGAGGAAAAATAATAATCCTAGAAAGGAATTCAGATAAATAAATAAATAAGGCGAGAGAGAGAGAAAGAACTAATTTACCTCTGGCTAGATGCAAAATTATTCTCAACGTGCCAGGATTAAGGCGCCCGATAGACGCAAAACGTTCTGTACCAATTACACGGCTCCTCTGTAAACTTTGCTTATCAAAAACATTAAAGTCACTCCGAATGAATAAGGTCTTCAGATTCCCTCAATAGAAATATCCTTCTTATATGGAGATCAAACAAATGGCTCTGAACTGTGGCCTTGAGCGGGGATCCAAAATGTTTGTGCGTGTGGACGTGTGGGAAAGAATAAAGTGCATGGCGATGAAAGTGGAAGGACTCAAAGTGAGCTCCCTGCTCCCACCCCACCAACAAAATCTGCTGGTCTGGGCAGGGCCGGCCCACCCGTGAGGCAAGGTGAAGCAACCGCCTCAGGCGGCAGAATCCACAGGGGCAGCTGATTCAGCCTACAAGGAATGCATCACCCGTTCCTGCTGCCACAGTGGCAATGACAGCTGAAGAACACATCCTTGGAGGGCGGACCTGCCAGCTCCCCAGCAGCCCTGCACCCATGCTGCCTCTACAGCACCCTCTTGGAGAATGGGAGGTGCTGCTGGTCTCCTCCCACCCTCGTTTCAGATCTTTTCTTTCCTCTTAGTTCCTGATGTAGATCTTTGCTCAGCCCTTCTTCCCTGGTGAGGGCACCATTTTGCCATTCACCTCGTCTGCCAAAATGTATTGGGCCAGCCCTGGCTCTGGGCTGCTCACCTGAAGGCCTGCGTAAAAACCAAAAAAAAACCCCAAGAACCTTCCATAACATTCTGTGTCAGCTTTCAAACAATGTTATCTACTTTGGTAAGCAGCTCCCACCAACACTGTGTGCTGGACCCGGGGGTAACGAATGGAACATAGTCCAGGACCGGTCCAGAATCCAAAGGTTCCACTGGGAGTCAGTCCAACAGGGCCAAGGCAGGAAACCAGGCAAGGACAGGTACAGGATCTCAGGCAGGATCTAGCATACAGCAATGTTGCTCCCGCAACCTGGGGCAGGGTCCGACAGCCTTTTATCTCTGTCAGGGTAGCGGCCGGTCCTGATCCCCCGGCGACTCACCTCCCTGTTTCGCCCGAAGGTGAGCACTCCTCCTGCGAGTACTCAGGTCTCTCCTTCTCTCAGACCTCAGTCTCTGCAGCTTGGGAGATGTCCGTGGGTTTCTAGACCCAGGGGCCACCTCAGCCTCTCCTAACCAAGCCAGTAGTGGAGCAGCTGTAAGTGATGGCCCAGCTGAAGGCAATGAGGTCTTCCCCGCATCTGGAGCCAGGGCAGGCTGAGGCCCCTGATTCGGCCCAGCTGGTGTTTGTTGCAGGGGAACCTGTGCAGACTGGGACTCTTCAGGATCAGGCCCCAGACTTGGTTCAGGTGATGCCTGAGGCAAAGGATCCGGTGCAGACTGAGTCTCCTCTGGTTCCGAGTCCGAGCCCAAGTCCCAGGCCATCACACACTGCAACGGGATTGCTGCACTAAGGTGCCCTTGTGAGATGTCATGGTCTTCAGGGCTGGCACAACCATGAATAGTCCCCAGTTTTTTTTCTTCTCCCACCAGACATTCCTCTCTGTTGTCACATGGCATGCCCTGGCCCCCTCTAATATGACTTGTTGCCTCCTGTGTGATAGAGGATGCAACCCCATCATCAGTTGGAGGCAGTTATGCTTCCGGGTACCAGTTGCTGAAAACCACAGAAGGGAACTGCTCTTGTGGGCCTTCCAGAAGTATCTGATTGGCCACCGTGAGAACAGGATGTTGGGCTAGATGGACCTTTGGTTTGACCCAGCAGCCCTCTTTATACATCCTTAAGTAAGATTCACCTGCCAGCCCAGCTAGCTTCTACACATGGAATGGGGAGCTGGCTCATCTTGTCCTTTGAACTGGGGAGCAAAATGTGTTGAGCCAGCCCTGATGGACCTTGGTGACTTATTGGACAGTCCACTAGGCAGCAATTGTCTTCTAGCAACTGAAGGGGACCATCAGGAGATGGTGGGAGAATCATGGGAGCTCTGAGATTATGCTGGTTGCCTATGAGGGTGATCCTAGGGTGATCAGTTATACATAGACAAATAGAGAAGAAAAGAAGGTGAATGATGAAGATGTGAAGAAGAAGAAAAAAGAGTGGTGCATAAGTGTGCCCTTCTCTGTATTGCCTCAGGCCACATAATTCTCCAATGGGATTTTAACTGTAAAGAGGTAGATATAGGTTGCTCTGACCACAGGGAGATTAATGATTACCTTAAGTGCATTCCAAAGAAGAGTCCACATAACCTTCAATGTAAACCCAACTCTCATTTAAAGAAGAAGAAGAAGAGTTTGGATTTGATATCCCGCCTTCACTCCCTTTAAGGAGTCTCCAAGCGGCTAACATTCTCCTTTCCCTTCCTCCCCCACAACAAACACTCTGTGAGGTGAGTGGGGCTGAGAGACTTCAAAGAAGTCTGACTAGCCCAAGGTCACCCAGCAGCTGCATGTGGAGGAGCGGAGATGCGAACCCGGTTCCCCAGATTACGAGACTACCGCTCTTAACCACTACACCACACTGGCTGTGGTAAGTGGTAAGATGGTGGTAAATGCATTTTCAAGTTACCAGAAAGTTACCAGAAAGACAACAAGGAAAAACAGATGCCATAGACTCATAGGACAGAGGTTCCCCATTTCCTCCCCATGGACAACTCAACCATTACTGATGGTCTTCAAGGACCATTTATTGATTTTGTTGCTTGTGTAGCAATTGCACTATGCCACGGTCAAAGCTGTGTTGTTTCTAATTGTACTTTCATTTCTCATATTGTATTTCATCACTTAACGATAATTCTAATTATAAGAAGCAATCAAAATGCAGTTAAAAATCAATGATGAATATTCAATGTGGATAGGCCACAGGCCACCCAAATCAAGTTCATGGACCACTGGTGGTCTGTGCACCACAGTTTGGGAACCCCAATCATTGAACATTTGGAGTTGTCTTGTTCTGTTTGTCCAGTTTACCCTGTTTTATTGGACTACAACTCCCATCATCCCCAGTTATTGGAGTACAACTGTCCAGCTAATGGTCAGGGGTGATGGGAGTTACAGTCCAACAACACCTGGGCACCCAAGGTGGATCTAACCTGTCTGACAACAAGTTCTCCAGTAATAGAGGCAGAAGGATTTGTGACCCAAGCCAGGGATTGAACAGCAGCCTTCCTGAAGGCAAAGCAGCCATTCTACCACTGAACGATGGCCCTTCCCTATTCAAATCCTTGTGTCGACACATCAGTTTGACTGCCTTAGTAATTCAAGGCACTGTGAGCTCTAATGAAAATCAATGAAACAACGTATCTAAATCCTTCAAATGTAGACGTCTCTTTCTCTCTTTTACAGTGAAGACTTATTTGATTTAGGATGGAGACTATGCAACCCCGCTGAGAATCTGCCCTCATGTTTATTGTACAAAGTATTTTTACCTCTTTGTCGCTCAACCACAGCCGCGCCCCTGCACTAGGCAAGCAATTTCATGGGAAAAACAGAACGTACCCGCAGAAGACCATTAAGGGGACATGGTGCCTTAAATTATGGCGTGATCAGCAGTTGGGTCAGGCTATTTTGAGAGGAATCAGTATTTTTAGCATCTCCTGAAGAAAAGCATTTCCCTGAGAATCAAAAAAAGTTACTCTACTTGGAGGGCATTTACTTACGGTTCCAAAGTCATCGAGTACTGCATTTCCAGTTCTTATTGTCCAAACACATGTCTGTAAAATGCATACCTGGTTTCACAGGTAGAGCTTGCATTTATTATTATTATTATTTTATTTATTGTATATATCCCACCTTTTTCTCCAAGGAGCTCAAGATTCATTGGAGATTTTTAAGCGGAGGTTGGGTGGGCATCCATCAGGGATTCTTTAGTTGAGATTCCTGCATTGCAGAGGGTTGGGGGTAGAAGACCTTTTGGGTGTCTTTCAGCTCTTCAGTTCTATGTTAAATCATCAGCTGTTTCCACAGAATCATAGAGTTGGAAGGAATGCTGAGGACCATCTGGTCCAACCCTCTGCAATGCAGGAATATGCAGCTGTCCCACATGGGGATCAAACCCGCAACATTGGTGTGATGAGCACCATGCTCTAACCAGCTGAGCTACCCAGGAAGTCACAAACAAGGCCTTCTCTATTGGAGGGATTTGGGGTACTGGATCCTTTCCTTTACCATCGCTCTCAGTGAACCTTCACTTGCTCTCAGTGGTGTCATCATGTACCCAGAAAATGATTGGCTGCTGCATGATGTCATGGAGAGGTTGCCCCAGTGAAATTGGTACTTCTGGTTTCTACCTGAATCTGGAAACTGGAAAATATTCAGTGCAACTTTATATTGACACTCATTCTTGTTTCTGGAAGCAATGAGGACTCTGTGCCTTTGTGATTTGAGAAGTTCAGGAGGCCACCTTGAGAGAGTGGATAAGAGCTCGGTAAGCAAGGCTGCTCCAACCTGAGCTTTTGAAGGCACCCAAATTCACTCCCAAACATGGTCACCGGAACTGCAGTTTTGCACAGTTGGGATCTACCTCTTTCCCCATGAACAACTCCAGCCCCACCCATGATCCCCATCTACAAAAGGAAAAGTTAGTTACGACAGATCTTCTTATCTGGCCTACTTACAAACGTACATGAAAGCGCAGTTAATTTGGGCTGTTATCTGTCAAATTGATAAAAATCTCCCTGTTTGGTACTAATTATATTCAGCATGAATTTCTCTGCACAGGGGCATTAGAAATGGCATTACGACCTCAATGAGAGTGAGACAACTCCCTGAGTTGAGTTGGAAATTTCCCCCTGGAGCTTTGCCCTAATAAAATTTCAAGGGCCTGTTTCTATGGAGCATTCCTAAAACAGTACATTTCTCCCCTTCAAAAAATAAATAAATCTCATTGTCAAATGTAATGTAGATGGTTGTGGTTTGAGGAAGGGTGGTGCAATAATGAGGATCTTGTTTAGGAAAATGAAGAAAGTTGTCACATGTGTGATGGGAGCCAATGGGCTTCTCCGGTTATGGAACACATGAGGAAGGGTAAGAGTCTTAAAAAGAATAGAGATTGAGATTAAATATTTGTTGTCTGTTATAACTGTTGAGTATGAGAACAATCTACCAGGGAGACTCCAGAGTCACCAGCACTGAAATATACAGTGGTACCTCAGGTTACATACGCTTCAGGTTACAGACTCTGCTAACCCAGAAATAATACCTCGGGTTAAGAACTTTGCTTCAGGATGAGAACAGAAATCGTGCTCTGGTGGTACAGCAGCAGCAGAAGGCCCCATTAGCTAAAGTGGTGCTTCAGGTTAAGAACAGTTTCAGGTTAAGAACAGACCTCCAGAACGAATTAAGTACTTAACCTGAGGTACCACTGTATACCAATTTAAGGAGATTATATTCATGCCTGGCATCAATCACTGCCTCGTGTCAGAGAGGCAAGGAGACTCTAAAGTAACATAAGAGACAAACCAAAAACCAGGAAGCACCAGAATTCAAGCCCACAACATTCAGGAAGTTTTGTGTGTACGCTGCTGGGAGATATACGGTATTTGTATTCCATCTTTGCTCACATAAGCAATAAAACGATCTGCCACAAAGGAATCTTGCTCCTTTGCCCAGACATAGGTTACTTCTTAACTTTTCCACCAAAGTGATTCGCTTAATGGTCTTCTGCGAATTAGCTAACATGGCTTCTTTTTAGGTTCTTCAGATGTTGAGAAACCCAGGCAGCTGCAAGAGAATAACCAATTTAAGGTTTGAAATGACAATCCTCATTGTTGTTTTGAAAAATATGGTTAGCAAGGCCAAATCGGGAGATTCCAATAGTTGCTCTCCAGTCATTTTAGTAATTGTATGTATGTATGAATGAATGTATGTATTTATATGAATAACATTTTATGTGTGCTAAGGTTTTTGGCAAAAATAAAACCCATGAGCAATTTTCAAAAAAATAAAATAAAAATCAAAGAACCATAGAATTGTATGGAATGCATCCCATGGGTCATCAGAAAAATCATTCCACAATAAAAGACAAATACTTATCAGAATGCAGTCGTTGACACCCCATTTCCATGTGTTTACAACTGAATGTGTGTGTGTTTGTGTGTAAAATATGAAGATCCATACATTTCTCCTAGTATGCATGCTGTTGTATGCAATATTGCACAGTACATTCACTTTCGCAAGCCATGTTGCCTGGTATACTCTATTTGTGCATGTTACTATCAGTAATATAATAATTTTGCATGTACTTCCCAATTATGCACACATTTTGTACACGTTCTTTGGGCGGGAAAGTGCAATTTCCAAAAGAAAGGTGTGTTTTGGCACGTGCATTGGTTCGGGACGTGTGAATTTTTTAGATTTGCATTGGAATCAAGCTGAACGAGTTTACTCCCCCAGCAGTAGAGTGCAAAAGCTCATCATATGGGATAAGTTATTCTCTGCATTCTGCCTCAGCTTTTGCAGGGTTGGGGAAACTCATAAGAGGAAGGGGAAATACCTAGACATACACAGTAAGCTAGTGCCCATGAGCAGGGCCAGATTTAGGTTTGATGAGGCCCTAAGCTAGTGAAGGCAATGGGGCCCTTTATACGTCCAGCTGTCCTTTGTCAACAACAAATTGCCACTGTTTTTTTCTGTTTAATATATGTCATATGGTAATTTATGGACCTGAGTGCTCACTGGAAGGACAGATCATGAAGCTGAGGCTCCAATACTTTGGCCAGCTCATGAGAAGAGAAGACTCCCTGGAAAAGGCCCTGATGTTGGGAAAGATGGAGGGCACAAGGAGAAGGGGACAACAGAGGATGAGATGGTTGGACAGTGTTCTTGAAGCTACCAGCATGAGTTTGACCAAACTGCGGGTGGCAGTGGAAGACAGAAGTGCCTGGCGTACTCTGGTCCATGGGGTCACGAGGAGTCGGACACAACTAAACGATTAAACAACAACAGTTTATGGACCTAATAGGTATCTAAAGCCATTTGCACATAACAGTCCATGCAGAATGTAGGCACCCTATATACAGAAATGAGCGAACCAGTGATATTTTAGGGAGCAGGCTAGCAGGCGGGGCCCATTACTTACATCATAGGAGCCTACACACAAAACACTGTTGCTGTATGTAGGTTTTATTTTATTTGGTTTTTTATCTTATATTTTGGAAATGTACATCCAGTGGGTTTTCCTTTAATTTTTTTTTTGGGGGGGCAAGAGAGTGGGGCCCTAAGCTATAGCTTGTTTAGCTTATATGTAAATCTGGCACCGGTCATGAGAGGCTTGCTGGGCAAAGGACAGAGAACATAAGTGTTAAGTTGTGGGTGAACATATCAGACGACAACGCAATTCTTCAGACAGCTCTTGTTTATTCACTGGCCAGAACAGAACTGGGCTGAAGGGTTCAGCCAACCTGCTTATATACAGCTCAACTACAAAGCAACAGTAACAACTTTCTGTAACTATCCAATCACTGAACGTCACTTTCAGTTCCTTATTTGCATATGTGGACCTGAATGAAAACTATCTACAGTATCCCCTTGCTGGCCCAAGGTGAGAACTTCATTACATAACAATAAGAAAAGCCTGCTGGATCAGACCAGTAGCTTATCTTGGCCAGCATCCTGTTCTCACAGTGGCCAAAGAGATACTTATGGAAAGCTCACCTGCATGAGTTAGGCTTACCTCAACTCTCCCCACCTGTTATTCCCAGCCACTGGCATTCAGAAGCATTAGTGCCTGTGACAGTAGCTAGTAGCCATTGGTAACATTATCCCCCATGAATTTGTCTAATCCAACAGGCTCTTCTCATGCTATTAACGTTAATCCTCATCTAAAGCCATCCAAGTCAACTAGTACTTCCAGTTGGTGCTTGTTTTATAACTAGCAACTCGTGATTTCGTCAACGTTCATATTTCCTGGCTGGGGGGGGGGGGAATACAAGCTTGACGAACGAGGAAGTTGAAGAAAACACTCCATATAATTCATTCTCACTGATTTAATCCATTTTGTCTGATTTAATTAAAGTTTAATTGGGATGAGAGTTTAATTTATAGAATTTGGAATTACTTTATCCCTATATAAAAAATTTAGTCAGCAGCTTGTCTGTAATTAATCTGAGTATGTGGTTTATACTTTCTGCTCTTCCTCTTCATTGATTTTTATAATAATATATATTACTTTCTTTTTTGACTATTTCTAGATTCAAATGCATTTATAAGAAAAATAATTTATTCCAAAGGTTTCTCTCCTCTCCCCTTTTCCTTCTCTTTTTCTTATTTTAAATACTTATTTTCTCATACTTTTCTTTGCTTAGTTATAATATGATTATAATATTCTAACAGATGGATTAATGATACCTGTTTTTATTGCCCTGTTTGCGTAATGATATATCTCTTTTTGGTACTCATTTTCAGTATCTTGATTAGGCACTTTCACAATGCAATGAAGAGATAATGCAGCTATGCCTATCTGATTCAGTGACAATGCAGACGTGTATTTCTGAGCATTTTAAAAAAAAATAACAATACATGTTTGAGTGACTCAATGCTCAACTCAAAAACAAATCAAGGGTCATGACCTTGAAAGGCTGAGTTCCTAGAACCATCAGGGCAGCTGTGTCCAGGGCAGCTGTTTATCAGCTCCATCTGTTACGCAGGCTGAGACCCTCCCTGCCCGCAGACTGTCTCGCCAGAGTGGTGCATGCTCTAGTTATCTCCCGCTTGGACTACTGCAATGCGCTCTATGTGGGGCTCCCTTTGAAGGTGATCCGGAAACTACAACTAATCCAGAATGCAACAGCTAGACTGGTGACTGGGAGCGGCCGCCAAGACCACATAACACTGGTCTTGAATGACCTAAATTGGCTCCCAGTACGTTTCTGAGCACAATTCAAAGTGTTGGTGCTGTCCTTTAAAGCAAGCCCTAAATGGCCTCGGTCCAGTATATCTGAAGGAGCGTCTCTACCCCCATCGTTCAGCCCGGACACTGAGGTCCAGCACTGAGGGCCTTCTGATGGTTCCCTCACTGCGAGAAGCCAAGTTACAGGGAACCAGGCAGAGGGCCTTCTCGGTAGTGGCGCCCACCCTGTGGAAACCCTCCCACCAGATGTCAAAGAGAACAACAACTACCAGACTTTTAGAAGACATCTGAAGGCAGCCCTGTTTAGGGAAGCTTTCAATGTTTGATGGACTACTGTATTTTAATATTTTGTTGGAAGCTGCCCAGAGCGGCTGGAGAAACCCAGCCAGATGGGCGGGGTATAAATAATAGATTATCATCATCATCATCATCACTCCCATCCATCTCCATTCATATCCTGCAGAAGCATGTAGGTCAGTGGTACAACTTTACTTTGTACACAGACGTTCCCCAGGCTCAACCTTTGGCATCTCCACATAGGGCTGGGAAAAGCACTGTGTCTGAAAGCCTGGAAAGCTGCAGCCAATCCATGTAGACAATACTGAGCTAGATAGAGCAATTGGTCTGACTTGTTAGAAAAGTAGATTCCTAGGTCCATTGCTGGTCCTGCAGTTACATAGCTTTGTTGGAAGGCCATTTCTGAGTCAGGCTGAAGAAGTTCTCCCCTTCACTGGCCATACCTACATGTTTGGAGACAACAGATGACTAACTCGCCGGTAGTTTTTCCTCAGTTCTTAATTTAGATTCATTTACATTGTTCACACACACACCGGTCTTCAAAATGGCTTACAGTGTTGCCAAATACAGTTGAACAAGTCCTTATTCCTCAACCCCAAAAGTCCAGTACCTGAACCCTCCCTTTGTGGTGTGGTTCCACAGTAGCTCATATTCTTCAATCTTCTACTAAGCTATACCTGTTGTCTTCTGGATGCTGTGGGACTCCGACCAGAAAGAGAATCCGGTTGGCCAATGTGATTACAGGATGCTGGACTTGAAGGGCCATTGGTCTCATCCAGCAAGTTCTTCTTCGGTTCTTAACTCCCATCAGCCCCAGTCAGGGTGGGCAATGGTCAGGGATGCTGGCATCTGTAGTCCCAGGAAATAGGTGTTTGTATCTTCTCTGCTCCAGAGGACCATTTCCAAAAAAAGAAAAAGTACATATCTCTAGATATCACTTCCCTTAGGCATTACCCTTATCAGGGCCATTAGGTGACACCCTTTGGTGTCTCCAAATATTCAGGCCTCTCATGATGAGATACCTGAAGAGCTACCACATGGAAGAAGTCAAACACATATTCTCTGCTGCTCCTGGAGATTGGGACCAGATTAAATGTTACAGGTGAGTTTCCATCAGGATGAACTTCAAAAGGCTGTTCCGCAATAGACCCAATTGCCTTGATGGGTTGGAGGTTCTCGTATGTTTCAGGTCTTCCAGTAGAAGCTAGACAGGCATCTGTTGGAGATGCTGGAGCTCAGGATTTCCTGCATGAAGCAGAGAGTTTAACTGAATGATCAACACAATCCCCTTCCATGTTATGTTACATACAAGATGGATGAAAGAAATTTGCCTTCCCTTTTTTCACTCTATGAAAGTAATTGGTGGGAAAGTTTCTTATTGACATCTCTCAGAGTTGGTACTCAATGCATGTGGTGGAAGTTGAGCTGAACTGAAATTTTCCAAAGGACTCATTTTCTCAGAATGTTTCTGCAGGGGGAAAAACAAGATTTTGCTTTTCGTTCCTATCACACCTCCAAGAAAAAGAAGGCCACCTTGCAGAATCTTTCTCTGCATTCTGCACCAATTTGTTCTTCTAGAGTGGCTGCATCAAGAGTTGTTGCTGCAGCAAAGCAAACAAACAAAAACTGAGGAAACAAGGAATGGCATGTCTCTGGTCAATACAAATGGGGACCCCCATGCTAAGAAACTGTTGGAGAAATTCTTCGTCTACACATAGGGAGATGAATTTTGAAAATTCATTTGTGAACTGCTGTTGCTGCCAGGAAAGGGTGATACCAGCTAAATGCCACAAGCAGGAAAATTAAGAGAGAATTTGGGAGAAGGGCTGTAGGTCAGGAGTAGAGCATCTGTTGTGCATGCAGAAGGTCCCAGGTTCAAATCCTGGCATCTCCAGGTAGGGCTGGGCAAGACCCCAGCCTGAAACCCTGGAGAGCTTCTGAAAAATTCTGAGCTAGATGGACAGAATATCTGACTTGGTATAAGACAGCCTCCTATGATCGTAGATGGTTTTGCTCAGCTGAAATGTATTTAGGAAATAAAATTATTTATTTTTAAGCTATAAACTTAGAAACATTACTCAATGAGCTTGACTGATTTCCTCATTTTCCTGGGCTGACCCTTCAAGGCGTCTGAGATCCACCATCCTTCCATAAACTATATCATAACATGCTATTTTAGTGATATTGTAGTCAACCATTGGGGGGGGGGGACTTGCTCAGCATGATGATTCTTAGCTGAGTTTGACAAGTTCTTTATGGTCAGGTTTTTAAGCAGTTGGAAAATAACAAGAAGATGAGAGGGTGGAAGTGAAGGACAAACCAGCAGCTTACTGAACTGTGATAGGACCCACTGAGACTCAGATATCCTCCTTTTAATCTCTGGGAATCTAGATTTGTCTTTCAAATTAGCTGAACCTTCCTTGAACCAGCTGCGGTCTGCATGCTTTCACCCCCCGCAAATGCACTTGTCTTGTTTTGATATTCTGAGCCTTCTGAGTTATTCTGTATGCAACAACTTATGCAAATCACAATTGTGGTCAGACGTTAGTTAGCTGACGGTGCTGTTATTTCTTCAGATGGTTTATGTGCATGTAAGCTTAGGAGAAACCCTGATAGATCATTAGGATAAATAACAGGCACCGTCTGTTCTTACACGTCAGCATAATCTGACTGCGACGTGCGCCTCGTGGCTGCTGCTGATCTATTCTTCTGACCCTCGTTTCTCCAGTAACATCTAGCAAAGGACAGGGTACACTAGGATGTGATTGCGCTTAACGCAGGGGTCAGCAAACTTTTTCAGCAGGTGGCTGGTCCACTGTCCCTCAGACCTTGTGGGGGGCCAGACTATGTTTTGGGGGGGGATGATGCAAGAGCCCCGTGGCTGATTACCTGTGTCTTGTGAGTGGCAGGGGCTGGTGGCGGTGGGACGATGAGCAGTGCGTGAAAGGGTTCCGGAGAGGGGCTGCTTCAAATGGCAGACAAAGGGTCAAGCTGCCTGCTATTACTGCTACTTCCTATCTTTATTGATATATAATCAACCAATAACAAGTTGTCCTGGCGTACTCTGAGGTTAGTCTCAGTGGTGAACATGATGAGCAGTGTAGTCTAAGCAGAAAGTTCTATTGACCACAGTCCCAAGGGCAGTGCTAGAGAAGAGTCATGATCTAATACAGGTTCGGGTCCAATGCCAAGAGAAAGGTTCAGAGTTAAACATTAAGGCTAGATTCATGCCTCTGCAGCAAATCTAGGGTGGGAATCCTAAGGT
Source organism: Podarcis melisellensis (assembly GCF_964234715.1). NCBI lineage: Eukaryota > Metazoa > Chordata > Lepidosauria > Squamata > Lacertidae > Podarcis > Podarcis melisellensis. The sequence continues at coordinate 66,284,952 of NC_138542.1, forward strand.
CAGTACAAAAATTGCAGGCCAGTGGAATTCCTGAAACAGTCAAGCCATGGCTCATCACCAGTGACAGTTGAGCAGACACAGAGACTCTTCCTTGCTTCTTGTTTATTTCTCCCAGTCTTATTTGATGCACCTGAGCTTGCTACAGCTGAGTAGCCGTGTCTCCCCCCTTAACAAAACATGCAATCATCACCCGACCTGAATTTAATCCAGTTGAGTGGCCACAAACCTCTTCTCAGACCTAGTGAGTCCTATGATCTTCACCTGATCAACTACACTAGTCGCCAAAATTGTGGAAACCTTTTGGGGAAAAGAGTGTTTCCAAGGTATGATGGCTCATAACACCTGATTGGCTCTCTAAACACTCATGTTCATTGGCTACATTCAAGTGAAGAAAAGCTATTGCATATCAACCTAAGCAAGTCATGCTTCCTTTTTTCTGGTTATTTGGCTTTAACTTTTGATAGAATACACTTAATTGAACAAACCTTTTTGCATTCCATTCTTCATTAAATTATCTTTCCATTGATATATAATTTTATGGTATTACTCCAAAAAAAAGTAGTGTTATGAGCCATCAAACCTCAGAAATACCCTTTTCCCATAAGGTTTCCACGATTTTGGCCACTAGTGTAGTAAGCTGGGCTGTGTTCTCTTGCCTGCCTCAGTTTCTTAAACTGCATTTCCCACTGTGTTCCTGGACATCTCTGGTTCTGGAGATGTGTCCATTTCTCCTGTCTCCCGTGAACTGTTGGCTGCCCCTTCGACATCTGATGTCCATTGAGTACCTTCTAAGTCCCCAACATCCCCTTCACCCTCTTCAGCTTGTCCTGGTGTGTACCAGTTGTGGCTATACCCTTCTCCGGGATCTTCTTCCCCTTCCTCGATGTCCTGCCAGTTCATGACAAAAGTGCTCTTGGTGGAAGACCCTTGGCTTAGTGGTGGAGCATTTTCTTTGAATGCAGAAGGTCCCAGATTCAGCCCTCAGCATCTCAGGTAGGGCTGGGAGATACCCTAGTCTGGAGATCCACTCCCCATCCGTGTAGCCAGTAATGAGCTAGATCAAGCAGTTATTTGACTCATTATAAGGCTCTTGAAGTAAGTGAGAGTTACAAAGCTGGTGCAAAACACAGACACCTGATTGTTGGCTTGTTTATATTCTTCACCCAGGCAAAGAGGAGTCATTATCAAAGTTCAAGGTCATTTTCCAGCCAGGCAAAACTACTTGAGGAGGGTGCACATAGGGAATGGAAAGGGAGTGTGGTCTGGGGGTGGTGCTATGGGTCACATAGAAGAGCTTAAAGGTAAAGGGACCCCTGACCAATAGGTCCAGTCATGACCGACTCTGGGGTTACGGCGCTCATCTTGCTTTATTGGCCGAGGGAGCCGGCGTACAGTTTCCGGGTCATGTGGCGAGCATAACTAAGTCACTTCTGGCGAACCAGAGCAGCTCACGGAAACGCCGTTTACCTTCCCACCGGAGTGGTACCTATTTATCTACTTGCACTTTGTTGTGCTTTCAAACTGCTAGGTTGGCAGGAGCTGGGACCAAGCAACAGGAGCTCACCCCGTCTCGGGGATTCGAACCGCCAACCTTCTGATTGGCAAGCCCTAGGCTCTGTGGTTTAACCCACAGCGCCACCCGTAGAAGAGCTTAGATACAATTAGCCCTGGGGTCTGACGTTGGAAGGGAAGGGAAGCAGCGAATTGGGACACCCATCAACCAGCACCAGTAGGATGGAGATGCTCCTCTCCATGCTGTGTTTATTTATGCAGTAGTCAGACCAACAATACATGTCCCCATTGCAGAGGATTTTTCACCCCGGGCTTTTGGTTTCCCTTCCAACCTTTAAAGCAGATTTGCATCGCATGCAGATTTTATAGCCCGACGTGTAAGGAATCCGTCACCTCTGCTGTGTCTAATTCATCTTTGCTCTCTCTATTTTTCCGCATAAGCAGATATTGCAAAGTGATAAAGCCCTGTGGAAATATGTAAGGCAGATAAGCAATCCTCAGGTACTTCTTTTAATGTAGCAGATGAAGAACTATTCTCTTTATTAGCAAGGTTCATTTGTGTGTGAAATCAGATAGGCCTATTTAAAGAAGAAGTGGCAAAAATGAATTTATCTGTCACCGAACCGATGCGCAAACTTTGGTGTGAGTTGCGGTGAAATTGCAGATTTGATAGGAGTTGATCTCCCACTTTCTTGTCTAACGTAATGACTTACTTCTCCACATCCTGAACTTTTCCTGTAACAACCCCGCCTTGGCCCCCTATATTTTAAGGTTATCGGTTGCGACGCAAGCTGTTAGTCCTCATCAACACTTTGTGAAGCGAGAAAGTAATAGCCCTACTGGAACAGACCAGTAGCTCATTTGGTCCACCATCCTTTTAAGAGCAGAGTCTTCAGAGATTTCCTGCACCCAGCAGTACAGCTTCTGGTTATGGGAAAATCTCCTCTATACAGTTCGAAGTAACCAAAAGTTTATCGTCTCCAGGCACAAGACAAAGCTAAACACTATGATCAACTATTTACAGTTCTTCTGGTCCTTGAAGTAAAAATACATATGTACAGAGAAGTGATGCAGGTGGCACTGTGGGTTAAACCACAGAGCCTCTTGGGCTTGCCGATCAGAAGGTTGGCGGTTCGAATCCCTGTGACATGGTGAGTTCCCGTTGCTCAGTCCCTGCTCCTGCCAACCTAGCAGTTTGAAAGCATGTCAAAGTGCAAGTAGATAAATAGGTACCACTCCGGAGGGAAGGTAAACGGCATTTCTGTGCTGGTTCGGCCACGACTCTGGGGTTACGGCGCTCATCTCACTTTACTGGCCAAGGGAGCCAGCGTACAGCTTCCGGGTCATGTGACCAGCATGACTAAGCCGCTTCTGGCGAACCAGAGCAGCGCACAGAAATGCCGTTTACCTTCCCAGTTTAACCCACAGCGCCACCTGCATCCCAAGTGAGGACAATAGGAATCTCCTAACAACTGTCTGCACCCTTAACAAACCACAGCTCCCAGAATTCCTTGGGGGAAGTCATGGTTGTTTATAGTGATATCATAGTGCTTTAAATGAATGGTGTGGATGAGGCTTGGCTCTACAATGCACCTGATACACCTTCCTTTCTTGGAGAAGCAGGGAGAAAATTAAAGTACAGTGGTACCTCGGGTTACATACGCTTCAGGTTACCTACGCTTCAGGTTACAGACTCCGCTAACCCAGAAATAGTGCTTCAGGTTAAGAACTTTGCTTCAGGATGAGAACAGAAATCGTGCTCGGGCGGTGCGGCAGCAGCAGGAGGTCCCATTAGCTAAAGTGGTGCTTCAGGTTAAGAACAGTTTCAGGTTAAGAACGGACCTCCAGAACAAATTAAGTACTTAACCCGAGGTACCACTGTACATAAATGGAAATATGACACTTTTTTTAAAGCCCTTTAACTTTCTGAGTCATAGGCTCTGACCCAGGGGGACCCCCAGCATTCAAAGAACCAAGAAGCCCCCACAAGGCCTGAATTAAAAGCCCCCCTTCCTTATTGCCAAGAGGTGATACACGCCCTTTGACAAAACCTCCTTAGCGTGCTTCATGCACAATATAATAGGGGCTGCGACTTAAGTGGCAGACAGCTAAAAGATTTTGGGAGAAAATAGAATTTACTAAATCCCTTTCTCTTTTATGTTGCCTCTCGTATTTATTTAATTGTGCCGTTTCCTTCCTCCCTTCTTTCCTTTCTCTTTCTTTCTCTCCACTCCCCCCCGCCACCCTTTTTGTCTGACAATCTGCCCTGTATTTTAAACACATCTGAATAGTTTCCCAATGTTCTATTCAGATTGCGTTAAGCTATTGATAATAGTTTCTTTTTAAATATATATATATATATTATATAATAATAATAATAATAAAACGAGAAGAGGATTCAGGCGAACTCAAATTCCGAGTACAGCTGGTTCAGCAAGGGAAGTGAACTCTGAGGTGTTTGAATAGATAATCTAGAATGATGCCATTTCCTTATCAGCATTTAGAGAATAAATGCATGTTCACTGTGGGAATAAAAAAAAAATTAAGAAAGGAATACAATAGGAGCATTTGGTTTAATACAATCTCTTTAGGACTGGAAGCACCAAATATTATCCCCCCACCCACCCCACCCTCTGGGTCTAAAACAATGAATGCCTTCAAAAGAGTTCAGTTCTGTATTGTTGGCGACTAGGGGAAATAGTCTGCAGAATTTAAATACTTCCTTTAGATACTGCTGCTTTGCTCCCCTTTATTAATCACATTTATATCTTGCCTTTTGTAAAGGAGTTCAGGGTAGCTGCACACAGATGTTAGACCTTTTCTGTATATAGATATTTTTCAACAGCCCTGTGAAAGCGTGTGGCTGACCCAACTTCAGCCAGCAAGCTTCATGGCTGAGGAAGAATTTGAACTCAGGGCTCTACAGGGGTGCAGCTCAGTGCTCACAGTTTGCCACCAAACTGAGCATTTCACACAAGTCCTCGCCATGGGATCACATTCACCCTGTGCTATACTGGCTCCTGGTGGAGTACAGGATCAGGTATAAGGTGCTGGTTTTAACCTTTAAAGCCCTATATAGCCCAGGACTCTCATACCTATGGGATCGCCTCTCCTGGTATGTCCCACGGAGGACCTTACAGTCTTCAAATAAAAACATCTTGGAGGTCCCGAGCCACAGGGAGGTTAAGCTGGCCTCAACCAGAGCCAGGGCTTTTTCGGCTGTGGCTCCGATCTGGTGGAACGCTCTGTCACAAGAGAGTGGGGCCCTGCGGGACTTGACATCTTTCCGCAGGGCCTGCAAGACAGAGCTGTTCCACCAGGCCTTTGGCCAAGGCACAGCCTGACCCCCTCCTTTGGTAATCCTCACAGAACTCTAGCCCAATGGTTGCCATTAATTCGATTTTGAATTGATTTTAAAATGAATTGATTGTAGAATGCTGTGTTACTTTTATTGTTGTTAGCCGCTCTGAGCCCAGCTTCGGCTGGGGAGGGCGGGATATAAATAATAAAATATTATTATTATTATTATTATTATTATTATTATTATTATTATTATTATTTCTGACCATCAGATCTGTTTGACAGCGGAACAGTCTCCCTCAGGAGGTTTTTAAGCAGAGGTTTTTACTTGGAGGTTTTTAAGCAGAGGTTGGGTGGCCAACTGTCATGAATGCTTGAGATGCAGGGAGTTGGACCAGATGATCCTTCTAATTCTAAAATTCTCTTATTCTACGGAAACTTGCTGTCAGATGGCTGTTGCGGTTGCTCGAGAGTAACCAGGCAGGACTCCAAACCTGTGTTTGACAGGTTTTATTTTGGTGCAAGCTAGAGAAAGCTAGAGAGTTCCAGAAAGACATCTACTTCTGCTTCATTGACTATGCAAAATCCTTTGACTGTGTCGACCACAGCAAACTATGGCAAGTTCTTAAAGAAATGGGAGTGCCTGATCACCTCATCTGTCTCCTGAGAAATCTCTGTGTGGGACAAGAAGCTACAGTTAGAACTGGATATGGAACAACTGATTGGTTCAAAATTGGGAAAGGAGTACAACAAGGCTGTATATTGTCTCCTTGCTTATTTAACTTATATGCAGAATTCATCATGTGAAAGGCTGGGCTGGATGAATCCCTAGCCGGAATTAAGATCGCCGGAAGAAATATCAACAACCTCAGATATGCAGATGACACAACCTTGATGGCAGAAAGTGAGGAGGAATTAAAGAATCTTTTAATGAGGGTGAAAGAGGAGAGCGCAAAATATGGTCTGAAGCTCAACATCAAAAAAACAAAGATCATGGCAACTGGTCCCATCACCTCCTGGCAAATAGAAGGGGAAGAAATGGAGGCAGTGAGAGATTTTACTTTCTTGGGCTCCATGATCACTGCAGAAGGTGACAGCAGCCATGAAATTAAAAGACGCCTGCTTCTTGGGAGAAAAGCAATGACAAACTTAGCATCACCTTGCCAACAAAGGTCCGTATAGTAAAAGCTATGGTTTTCCCAGTAGTGATGTATGGAAGTGAAAGCTGGACCATAAAGAAGGCTGAACGACAAAGAATTGATGCTTTTGAATTATGGTGCTGGAGGAGACTCTTGAGAGTCCCATGGACTGCAAGAAGATCAAACCTCTCCATTCTGAAGGAAATCAGCCCTGAGTGCTCACTGGAAGGACAGATCGTGAAGCTGAGGCTCCAATACTTGGGCCACCTCATGAGAAGAGAAGACTCCCTGGAAAAGACCCTGATGTTGGGAAAAATGGAGGGCACATGGAGAAGGGGACTACAGAGGATGAGATGGTTGGATAGTGTTCTCGAGGCTACCAGCATGAGTTTGAGCAGACTGTGGGAGGCAGTGGAAGACAGGAGTGCCTGGCGTGCTCTGGTCCATGGGGTCACGAAGAGTCGGACACGACTAAATGACTAAACAACAACAACAACATTTTGGTGCAAACTATTTACGCCAGCTCCCTCGGCCAATAAAGCGAGATGAGGGCCGCAACCCCAGAGTCAGCCACGACTGGACCTAATGGTCAGGGGTCCCTTTACCTTTACCTTTATTTACAGTGAAGAGCCCCAAAGCTCATGTCTGGCTCAATCACTTGCAGAATCCGGGAGTGGTCTTTTTTTTGGACCTCCCCCAACATAAGAGTTTCGTTCCCCCCTACCTTCTCCTTCCCTCTTTGTGCCTTAGGCTACTGTGTGGGATGGGCGATGGCAAGGGCATGTTTCCCTCCTGTCCAGCTTGCCCAGGAGTGGTGTTAAGGCTCCCACCAGCATTCTCTGGTCCTTGCACCTCTTCCCCACTAGAGGTGGGGCTTTCCTCCTACCCGGAAGAGGAACTACTTCGCAAGATTTTTGGACGCTCCCTGTAATACAACTGCCCTCTATTCCTTGCCTCTGAGTCGATGGCAGTTCCCTGACACTTACATATGTTGAGTTGGCTAGTTTCTACACACACACACACACACGTTCTCTATCCAGGTGAGCAAAACAGTTTCTCAGAAAGCACATTTCAGGCATGCAAAACATTCAAAGAAAAGTACAGGGCAAGTCCAGTGAGGAGAATTGCCTATGGAGATGTAGGTAATAGGTGGGATAAGCCAAAGAGAGTACAAATGTCCTGGAGTGCCACATTTTGCCCCCAGCTCTGAGGTTCCCAACCTCTGAATTATACCCAATGGTTGTATGAATGGGTATTCAGTTCAGGGTAGGAAGAGGAGGAAAATTTCCTTCTTATTTCATGCTTCTTGAGCCCTTTCCTAATAGAGACATCAATGGGATGTTTAATCATACCTGTGGGTACCGTCATAATATTATATATATATATATATGTATATATATATATTCACTTTTTCGTCAGCCGACACATGTTCCAAGCCTTCCAGGAACCAATTAAGTTGACATTTACCAAATGTGACTCTTAGAGCAAAATTGGTTCAGCAGCAGCAGCAGCCTCGCTGCGGTTCCTGCTCCATCCTTGACTATTGTTGGCTATGATTGTGTGCAAATGTATTTGATGCGCTGAAGGGGAGGCATCGAAATGAGGACAATGCTTCCATCCACAGGGCTCTTGCATGTGTTTAAGTCAGTTAGGTCTGACAGACAGCACGGGGACCTGGTCAGATAAGGCACAGGAATGACTTGGTCTGCAGGCAGCTGGTGTTGGGTGTCTTGTTGAGAATAGAATAGAATAGAATAGAATAGAATAGAATAGAATAGAATTTATTATTTATACCCCACCCATCTGGATGTGTTTCCCCAGCCACTCTGGGCGGCTTCCAACAAAGTGTTAAAATACAGTGGTCTGCTAAACATTAAAAGCTTCCCTAAACAGGGCTGCCATCTGAAGGTCTGACATCTGAAGTCTTCTAAAAGGCTGGTAGTTGTTCTTCTCTTTGACATCTGATGGGAGGGCGTTCCACAGGGCGGGCGCCACTACCAAGAAGGCCCTCTGCCTGGTTCCTTGTAACTTGGCTTCTCGCAGTGAGGGAACCACCAGAAGGCCCTCGGGGCTGGACCTCAGTGTCCGGGCAGAACGATGGGGGTGGAGACACTCCTTCAAGTAAACCCTTCAGGTAGATTGGAAGCATGCCATCCAAGGTTCCTAAGCTGAAAACAGGGATATTTCTCACTCTCCTGCCCTGACCCTCCTCAACCCCCCATTTCTTGTGCCCCACCCCCACCCCTGCAGAGCATTTCATATCAGAAGAACCACAACTACACCAATGGGACACAGTGCACAGGCCATCCACTGTCCTGAGAAAACCACTCAATCCTTATTTTATTTTATTCTTCGGTCGGTTTACGAAAAGAACACACACCAATAAATAAATTTTAGAAAGGGGCAAGATTAGACACGGATGCACGTTTTTTAATATTTAAAAAATGTCTCTTCCGCTCTGCTCCCCCTTTCTTCCCTCCCAGAGTGACCCTGTCCTCTAGCTGCCCCTCAGAGCTGGCATCTCATTCAGTATAATAATAATAATAATAATAATAATAATAATAATAATAATAATAATACTTTATTATTTCTATCCCGTCCATCTGGCTGGGTTTCACCAGCCACTCTGGGTGGCTTCCAACAAAATATTAAAAATACAAATACCCAAATACAGACGGTCATTTTCCCTCGCGAGATTCAACATGCTGCCACCTGCTTTTTGCAGGGCAGATTCGAGGGTAAACAATACATGGAATGAGTCTGCCCCTGCAGCTTGATGGAGGTAGAAACTGTCTCTCATATCTTGTTATGCTGCTGTTTCTACGGCGGTATTTATCACTCCTGTTATACAAAAATCTCCAAATGGGTCCGAATTTCAACGTCTAAAACTCCTGATAGAGGACAAGGATCTAGAGATCACGCTAAGGGTGGCCAAATTCTGTGTGACTGCCATAAAACGTAGGGAACAAGCTGTACTACCAAAATGATTAAGGTTTTAAATGACAATTTTAGGTTATATTTTCGTGATCAAGATTTAATATATATTTCTAACTGCCGCTATATCTGAATTGTCTCTGTTATATCCAATTGCAATTCAGTGTGTTCCTGTTGTGTTTTATGATTTTCCTGAGATTGTAAGTGAGCTGGAACTGGTCTTTGACTGTAATAATAAAATTCAATTCAATAAAACGTCAGATGTTAAAAACTTCCCTAAACAATGCTGCCTTCAGACGTTGTCATCTTCTTCTTCTTCTTCTTCTTCTTCTTCTTCTTCTTCTTCTTCTTCTTCTTCTTCTTCCTCTTCCTCTTCCTCTTCCTCTTCCTCTTCTTCTTCTTCTTCTCCTCCTCCTCCTCCTCCCAATTCAGAGCAGCAGCCTCTCATCCTCCTTGCCCACTCTCCAGCAACTGCTACAAGCATGGAAAGGCAATGGGATGCTTCTTCACAGCTGCAACCACCACCACTGTCGTCACTGAGGACAAGCGCCGGCTCATCCTCCAGCCTGAGCTCAGTGCTGCTGGTGCTGAATGGGGCAATAGGGAATTTCCAGGATCAAATCAGAAGCCAGGATTGCTTTTGATATTCCTGGACTTTCCCTGGAAAATTGGGACACTGGGAGGGTGTGTGAAAGTCTTTACTGCAATGCTGTGTGTGTGTGTGTCAGTTTTCCAGGGTCTCTGAAGCTCAGAAGCAAAGATGCAGGCAGTGGATCCTCAGAAGTAATGGATCAGAATATAAGAAGAGCCGGCAGGATCAGGCCAATGTACCATCAAATCCAGCATCCTGTTCTTACAGATACCAGCCATATGCCTGTTGGACAATTGCCAGCAGGACCTCAGCACAAGAGCACTCTGCCCTTCTGCCATGGGAATCCCAAAGGGCCAAGGTCCCCTTGCCTTCCAACAAAATATTTGAGGGACCCACCAAAAAGTTGACAGACTTTGGCAGGGCCAGATTTAGGTTTGATGAGGCCCTAAGCTACTGAAGTTAATGGGGCCCTTGATATGTCCAGCTGTCCTTTGTCAACAACAAATTGCCGCTGTTTTTTTGTGTTGAATATATGCTATATGGTCATTTATGGACCTAATAGGTATCTAAAGCCATTTGCACATAACAAAATATGTATTTTATCAAAGTAATTGTTGAACTGAAATACAATTAAGAAGTATTATGTTAATGGTGAAATACAGGCAAGGCCCATTACTTACATCCTAGGAGCCTACACAACACAAAACACTGTTGCTGTATGTAGGTTTTATTTTACTTGTTTTTTATCTTATATTTTGGAAATGTACATCCAGGTTTTTTTCCTTTAATTTTTTTTGGGGGGCCCCAAGAGAGTGGGGCCCTAAGCTGTTTAGCTTATACGTAGATCCGGCACTGGGCTTTGGCATTCAAATGGTGTTCATGCACCATGTCTTGTGTGGGGCTTACCTCCCCCCCTCCTATTTTATTCAAGTTGGCATCCCTGCTTCCTGAGGCTTCCAGCAACTGGTGTTCAGAAGGATTACAGCAACCCCTGATAGCTCAGAACCTGAGCTATCTCAGGTTTATGGGTTTGAGCCCCATGTTGGGTAAAAGATTCCTGCATTGCAGGGGGTTGGACTAGATGACTTTTGAGGTCCCTTCCATCTCTTGAATTTTATGATTCTATGCCGTTGACTGTGAAGGCAAAGCTAGCAGTCATCGATAGCTTTATCCTCCCTCAACTCATCCTCTTTGAAAGCCATCCAAATTGATGCACATCACTGCCTCCTCTGGAAGTCAACTCTATAGTTTTACTAGCACTGCATGGCAGGACGTGGGTGGCGCTGTGGGTTAAACCACAGAGCCTAGGACTTGCTGATCAGAAGGTTGGCGGTTCGAATCCCCGCAGTGGGGTGAGTTCCCGTTGCTCGATCCCTGCTCCTGCCAACCTAGCAGTTCGAAAGCACGTCAAAGTGCAAGTAGTTAAATAGGTTAGGGAAGGTAAACGGTGTTTCCGTGCGCTGCTCTGGTTCACCAGAAGTGGCTTAGTCATGCTGGCCACATGATCTGGAAGCTGTATGCTGGCTCCCTCGGCTAATAAAGCAAGATGAGGGCCGCAACCCCAGAGTCATCCACAACAGGGACCCAACATTCAGGGGTCCCTTTACTTTTTAGGCACTGCATGAAGAAGTAGTTTTCTTCTATCAATATGGCTGCTGAGAAATCAGGGAGGTGAATCTGATAGGGTTAGAAGCATGAGGCTTAGTGTGGTTTGCTGTGGTGGGCAGAATATTTTGCTGTGTGCATTTATTTTACACATTTATAAACCACTTCCCTGCCTGAAGTCACCAAAAAGGTTCACAACAAGTTAAAGATGCAAAAACTAAACAGTTAAAACCATGCAATTTTCCCTTATGTACACTTTTTTTTTTTTTGCAAGCAATAAAATGTATTCACATTTCTTACTCAAACCTTCCCCTAAAATATCAATTTTTGTACATGTCTTTTGGCTGCAGAACTCCATCATGCAATCTGGAGAACAGCTGATTTTCGTTCTTTCCCCCCACCCCAGTATATATTTATTGTCATATTTCCAGCGAACCAGAACATGATGTCCTGCTTTATACATCAGTGTTACAGAAACAAAAACCACAGAAACTACAAAACTCAACTCTGGAGACATCATCACCGTCGCAGCAATAACAATTCCCATGCAGTAATGGCAGATACTAATATTTTTTTAAAAAAGAAAGGTGATCATGAAATCTAAAAATTAGCACAAACCTTGGGACTGCTCTTTTCTGGACATTCTATACAAGATCTCAAAGTAGCTGTTTTACTACAAAGGAATTTCAGAAATAGACTGGAAAGAGAAGCTGCTGAATTGCAACTTATCACCAAACTTAAAACCATGGAGAGACCTGGTCTGAACAAAGACCTTGGATTCTTATCTCATTATACATGACAAAGCCATTTTTCACCTTCTCACCCCTTGCTTTTTCCTGTAAGACCTATTGCAGTCGTTAAGAGTCATCAACAGGCTCATCACAGCTATCTGCCAATCACCCATTCCCACCACCCTTCTGAGTAATACCCCTCCCCACCTTCTCACTATATAGAAGGGTCTGGTGACTTCTGTTTCAGTGTATCTGAAGAAGTGTGCATGCACACGAAAGCTCATACCAAGAACTATCTTAGTTGGTCTTTAAGGTGCTACTGGAAGGAATTTTTTTGTTTTGACTATGGCAGACCAGCACGGCTACCTATCTGTAACTTTTCTGGTGTATTTGTGAAAGTAAATAAAGACCCAACATATTCTCCCGTGAAAGTCTCTGTATTTGGTTCCTTTGGTAACACTTGTGTGTTAATTTGCTAATCTCAAAGGATAGCTGGAATTCAGTTTGGACATATTGTTTCGGGATGGGTGAATTGGGAATGGTTCAAATTAAAATGTGAACTGACCCATTGCTTGTGAAAAGTAACCCCATTTCATGCAACCCCCAAGTTTTTTCCCATGGCAGAAGAACCAGGTCCAACATATTGCAGAACCAGATATTGCAAAGCACTGCAAGGTTTTCTCTCTTTTTCCCCCTTTTGTAAATTCAAATCAAATGCAGTGGCTTTTATGTAATTCAAAGCCAGAACCAAACGCTTTTTTGGTTCTTTTCTTCTCTACCTCCCTCCTCTTCACTTACTGGTCTTTTGGCTCCAAGTAAAAGCATCAAAGAACTTAAGCAAATCCAAGCCTTTTATTTTAGCTTTTATTTCAGATTGTGTGTGTGTGAGTGTGCACGCGCATTGTGGGAGAGGCATTGCATGCTTAAAAAGAAAAAAACTTTGCTCATCTCTGATGCAAAGTATCTGATCCCTGTGAGATCCTGCCTTGATAGCTCCTTATTGGAGACTAGAAACTGGAAAATGCTCAGACTAAGAGATTTTAGTTGAAACAGGGCTGAACCAAAACTTATCCCCCAATTTGGGGCCACTTTATTTGTAAGATCACTTTCACCACTGTGATTGACAGAGGCAGCACTGTTTCAGGAGCCAGGTAATACTCATTCTGCCCCTCTACGAAATCCAACTCTGCGATTCTATGATTCTTGTTGTTGTTGTTGTTTAGTCATTTAGTTGTGTCCGACTCTTCGTGACCCCGTGGACCAGAGCACGCCAGGCACTCCTGTCTTCCACTGCCTCCTGCAGTTTGGTCAAACTCATGCTGGTAGCTTCGAGAACACTGTCTAGCCATCTCGTCCTCTGCCGTCCCCTTCTCCTTGTGTCCTCAATCTTTCCCAACATCAGGGTCTTTTCCAGGGAGTCTTCTCTTCTCATGAGGTGGCCAAAGTATTGGAGTCTCAGCTTCAGGATCTGTCCTTCCAGTGAGCACTCAGGGCTGATTTCCTTCAGAATGGATAGGTTTGATCTTCTTGCAATCCATGGGACTCTCAAGAGTCTCCTCCAGCACCATAATTCAAAAGCATCCATTCTTCAGCAACCAGCCTTCTTTATGGTCCAGCTCTCACTTCCATACATCACTACTGGGAAAACCATAGCTTTAACTATATGGACCTTTGTTGGCAAGGTGATGTCTCTGCTTGTATGTCTAAGGAAAGAAAAGGTGTTCCCTAATAGGGAAGAGCAGATCTGTCCATTTCAATCTCTCTCACTTTTTCAGTCTTCAGTTCAGTTCTCCACATTTCCACACGAGTCTGCAATTCAGACAAAAAGTTCTGCCAATCAAAGTGCATGTAGATAAATAGATACCACTCTGTCGGGAAAGTAAACGGTGTTTCCGTGCATTGTTCTGGTTTTGGTGTTCCATTGCACCAGAAACAGCCTAGTCATGCTGGTCACATGACCTGGAAAAACTGTCTGAGGACAAATGCTGGCTCCCTCAACCTGTAAAACGAGATGAGCACCCGAAACCCCAGAGTCGTCTGTGACTGGACTTAACTGTCAGGGGTCCTGTACCTTTATCTTTAAAAGTAAAGGTAAAGGGACCCCTGACCATTAGGTCCAGTTGTGACCGACTCTGGGGTTGCGGTGCTCATCTCGCTTTACTGGCTGAGGGAGCTGGTGTACAGCTTCCGGTCATGTGGCCAGCATGACTAAGCCGCTTCTGGCGAACCAGAGCAGCACACGGAAATGCTGTTTACCTTCCCGCCGGAGCAGTACCTATTTATCTACTTGCACTTTGACGTGTTTTTGAACTGCTAGGTTGGCAGGAGCAGGGACCGAGCAACGGGAGCTCACCCCGTCACGGGGATTTGAACCGCCAACCTTCTGATCAGCAAGCCCTAGGCTCTGTGGTTTAACCCACAGCGCCACCCGCGTCCTTGTACCTTTATCTTTAAGAGCATTCTAATTGGGAATTCTGTCCCAGGGATGTGGCTGGGCTGCAAAGGTCAGCCCAGCCAGTGCCGATTTTTTACATAGCATTGCCAAGGTGTATGAGCTCATCATTGAAACACTGCCAAACAAACACACACACAACCTTATTATAACCGTGCACAGAATTGTATCACGGGCCATTTTTTATCAATGTGCAGGAGAAATGCAAAAAGAAAAAAGTGAGGCGGAAGAAATAATGGCCTTTCGCCACTGATTTATTAATGCATACGAATGAAATCGTAACATAGAATGGGAAAGGGTGCAAAAGAATTGAAGGAATGCAGAGCTGTAGAAAACTGTGCGTGCATCAACTTTGGAACTAATAGAAGAAATCCCCCCCCCCCAATATTAGGGAGTGGTGGAGTGCAAAGAAGACCGAAAGTAAAGGGACTGTATGCTGCATGTTCTCATCTGTTCTTCTCATTCAGGAACAAGGGTGGGGGGAATCACAGCTGTTTCTGGCATCCGTAATTATTCGATAAATGTATGATGTGCCCTGCTTTGGGAAACTACAGCTGCAGTCAAAAGCATCCTTACCAGGTAGCATGTTCCACTGAACTCAGGGAGAGTTCTGAATGTATGTGCTTTGAATTGTGGTGCATGGCTTCACTCCAAAGCGTATTCAGGAGGAAGTGAGTCCCACTGAACCCTGTAAGACTGGCTTCTGAGTAAACATGTTTACCATCAAGTCACAAGGGTGTGTTAGTTTCGCCACCCTCACATTTCTCCCTTGATTGTATTCCTTGTGCGTTGTTCAGCATTCAGATTTAAACCCACAGGGGTGAAGGTTGGTCGTATCACAGGCTAGAGGTCTTTTCTTGCCTGTGATGCTCCTGTTCTGTTATGGACTTTTCGCCTATTTTCCTTTTCAGAAGGTTCACGATCTGTCTCCAACAGAAGTGGAGAAGTTCAGTCCACTCACCAAGGTGGGCTTTTGTTGTTGTTTTAGGTAAAAGATCTCTTTCTTTGCATTTCTGATTTCTTTTGTTGGGTGGGAGGCTAATGCCCCATTTCCTAATACTCAGTTCTGCCACTAGGTGCCGCTCTTTCCTCTTTTTTAATCATAGGAACATGTGCCTGGCGAATACCCCCACCCTGAAACATTAACCACACCAACTTTGTGTTCTCACACTGAAAGGATACACATCTGAACTGCAGATTCATCTGAACTGCAGATGAAATAAATAATGGTGAAGGACAAGGAGCGACATTGGCAGAAATGGCTAATAACAAAACTACCATTTCTTCCAGTAAGGATAAGAACGAGGTACAGTTTCCGGGAGTGCTTTGTACTTTTTGATAGACACTTCCTATGATCAGTTCTCAAGCATAAAGACAAAACCACAAGATGAGGTTGACAGCGCAGAAACCAGGAAGCTCTGAGGTTAACTGTGTCAGGCATTTTTGGTGATGTGAGCAAAAACAGTGGCTGCATGGGACAAAAGGTGTAAGAAATAAAAACTAGCTCAAAGGGGAACCGAGGAAGCTGCCTAGGTGAAGTTGGTCAATTGGGTCATCTAGCTAAGTACCAGGGACTCTCCAGGGTTTCAGGGAGGTGTCTCAAAGATCCCTTTCACAGTCTAAGACAAGGATTTCCTGAATATTAGCCTTGTTTCGCAGTCCTGGGCTTCATCAGTAGTACAAACTCATATATGATATCACAGGACAGTGGATCTTATAGCATAGTAGTAGCTATAAATCCTTGTCTTAGACTCTGTGAAAGGATTCTGTGGAACTGTAACAACCTTTCGTGTGGATTGTTGGACTCTATGAACAGACTGGTGGAATAGACACTTACACATATATGGACCTTATGCATGAACTGATTAAAGAACGAACAGATCCACTGGGTTTTCTGCTTTTTTTGTTGAACTTTATGAGCTGTGCGCAACCTTGCCGCTGCTCCCGGACCTGTTCTGGGGGCTGGGGTCGGGGAAAGCTCGGGCTTCCCCTGCCCCAGCCCCATGGCTAAAAAGGAAGCCAAGACAGTGAGCAGGATCCATCCCGCTCGCTGTCTTGGCTTCTTTGCTCTTTGGGGCTGGGGGGCAGGGGAATAAGATTTGTTTTCTTGATTCCCCTCCCCTAAAAACTAGGTGCGACTTATGGTCCAGTGTGCCTTATGGAGAGAAAAAGACGGTATTCAAAAGTACAGCTGGTTACGTCTTGTGTGTTTATTGAATATGCTTCACGTAACCAGAGGTTTGTTGTTGTTTTGCAAATGCTGATACAGACAGCGCATGCACGGCACTGATACAGACAGCACCCAAGCAGCGCCGGAATGGACAGCGCATGTGAGGCACCAATACCGATGGCGCATGTGTGGTGCTGATACAGATTGCGCCACTTGAATGCTGCCAATACAGATGGCACTCGAGCTGTGCCCATACGGACGACGCTCAAGGGGTGCCCATAATGGCGGGACACATGCCCTTGTCTGCCCTACAACGAGTTTAGCCCTTGGCCAGCCGCCATTTTCTCACACACCCCTCAGGGTGACACCCGGGGCGCACCTCCCCCGTCCCCCTTCCTACGCCCCCGCTCTACCATTGAGTCACAGCAGCCCTTCCTCTAAGGAATAGGTTTGATCAATACTATTTGTGCAGAACGGAGGGAGGAATCCATCTTTTCCTGGCCCCTTCCACTCCCACATATGTTCATTTGTCTGCTAAACTCCTTTCCGCATTATGTGCGCTGAAACAAAATCCAAATGGAAATTCACATTCAGTTTTGCAAATTGCAGTGGTTGACAAACCCTGGCCTTCCGACAACTGAGTCACAGCCGCTCACTGGGGGAAGGAGGGAAGAGGCGGGCGGGCAGGAGGAGGTCAGCTCAGTGCAAACACACCAATGGCATCAATCCACCCTTCCACACATTTCCCATCTCGGGAAACATTTTTCTTTTGTTTGGAGAAAAGCGGATGCAATTCAATTTGCCTAATCCACTTTTAAAGCCATGTGACTTGGCAGCCGTCACTACTTCCTGTGTGAGTGAATTTGATAGTTTTAACTGTATGCTGTGTGAAGAACGACTTCCTTTTTTGTGCGCGTGTCCTAAATCTTCCAATATTCAGGTTTGTTTCTGAAAAAGGCTCTTTTTTCAGACAGCACCCACCCCAACTCGGAGGTGTGATGTGCAGAGAAGATGCTTCAACATTGACCTCAGTATTTGGGCTGCCTCAAATGAGCAGATTGACTGCTCCAGAATCACGTGATCAAGTTTTTGACCTGCAACTGGGTGGACAAATACTATTTCCTCCATTCAAGTGCTGAACTTGAACTTTTGTCCATGTTAAAGTAGAGGTGAAGGGACCCCTGACTGTTATATCCAGTCGTGGACGACTCTGGGGTTGCGGCGCTCATCTCGCTCTATAGGCTGAGGGAGCTGGCGTTTGTCCACAGACAGCTTCCAGGTCATGTGGCAAGCATGACTAAGCTGCTTCTGGCGAACCAGAGCATCGCACGCATAGCTGTCAATTTTCAGATTTGAAAATAAGGGATCAGCAGCCTCACCTGTCCCAGGGACAGTCTACGGGATATCTAACAATCCAGGATAGCAGCGGGAAGCAGCAGGAAATGGCGCTGGAATAAGGGAATTTCCCGCAAAAAAAGTGAAGGCTGACAGCTATGAGCGCGTGGAAATGCCATTTACCTTCCCACCAGAGCGGTACCTATTCATCTACTTGCGCTTGAAATGCTTTCGAACTGCTAGGTGGGCAGGATCAGGGACCGAGCAACGGGAGCTCACCCTGTCACGGGGATTCGAACCACTGACCTTCTGATCAGGAAGTCCTAGGCTCTGTGGTTCAACCCACAGTGCCTATCCGCGTCCCTCTTTGTCCCTGTTATCTGGTAGCAAATCAGCAGGGATTTGGGGTGTTCCATGCAAGGGCCATACCCACAGCGCTTTTCGGGTGTCTTTTCCTTTCCTAAAATGGTGTAATAGAAGAAGTTAGCAGAGGAAATAAAACTGCACAAGCATCCAGATCTAAGAGAGCCACCAGACAATGTTATGCATGACTTGAAAAAAATATCTGTCCCACCCATATAAACACAAGTGATAAATCCATGTATATATTTATTTGCCCATTATGTCTACAAAGAGATCGGGAATGTGCATTATGAATAAGGAGACGTTTCACTTTTGCTAACGCAAGTTTTATCAGTGCACACTTTTTTATGTTGGCCCTTGTCTTTAATGAGGAAATAAAATTGCGCCCCCCCCCCCAAGAAAAATGAAGGTAGGCTCACGTTTCTGTATCCTTTTTCTTTCTTTCTTCGGCAGATGGGTGGCGAAGGGCGGGGGGAGATTGCAGGCTATCATCTATTTATTTTATTTTATTTTTTCGGCATAAAGTAGTCGATCCGAGCCTTTGCACAAAGCCTCTCAATTCCGTCGTATCAGATCTCTACTGGGCGCCATCCATTACCACGCCGGTCCCTTTCTTTCTGATATCATTATTATTGTGATGACTATTCTGTTTATCTTGCCCGTGCGTATGCAATGGCGATATAAATTTTATATGTGGGTATGAATATGCACTGCGGGATGGGATGGTCTATCTTTATTATGCAGATGTCAGCAGGGGGAAGACAGAGAGTGTGCCTTTCACAGGTTCGAAAAGTGCTTCCACAAACTTCTGATAGTTAAAGTTGCACTTTCTCGGTGCATTAAAATGGGAGGCACATTCCAAGCTCGGAGGAAAGTGAGTTTTGCTTCTGAGTGTTTTGGGAGAAAAACGAGTCCCTCTTGAGTGCATTGTGGATGTGACACAGACATTAGAGACCAGATCCCTAGAATCATAGAATCATAGAGTTGCAGGAGACCACAAGGGCCATCGAGTCCAACCCCCTGCCAAGCAGGAAACACCATCAGAGCACTCCTGACATATGGTTGTCAAGCCTCTGCTTAAAGACCTCCAAAGAAGGAGACTCCACCACACTCCTTGGCAGCAAATTCCACCGTCGAACAGCTCTTACTTTCAGGAAGCTCTTCCTAATGTTTAGGTGGAATCTTCTTTCTTGTAGTTTGGATCCATTGCTCCGTGTCTGCTTCTCTGGAGCAGCAGAAAACAACCTTTCTCCCTCCTCTATGTGACATCCTTTTATATATTTGAACATGGCTATCGTATCACCCCTTAACCTCCGCTTCTCCAGGCGAAACATGCCCAGCTCCCTTAGCTGTTCCTCATAAGGCATCATTTCCAGGCCTTTGACCATTTTGGTTGCCCTCCTCTGGACACGTTCCAGTTTGTCAGTGTCCTTCTTGAACTGTGGTGCCCAGAACTGGACACAGTACTCCAGGTGAGGTCTGACCAGAGCAGAATACAGTGGCACTATTACTTCCCTTGATCTAGATGCTATACTCCTATTGATGCAGCCCAGAATTGCATTGGCTTTTTTAGCTGCCGCGTCAAACTGTTGGCTCATGTCAAGTTTGTGGTCAACCAAGACTCCTAGATCCTTTTCACATGTACTGCTCTCAAGCCAGGTGTCACCCATCTTGTATTTGTGCCTCTCATTTTTTTTTGCCCAAGTGCAATACTTTACATTTCTCCCTCTTTCTTTCAAGTTCTGACCACCCCCTCGGCCCCAAGATTAAGGAAGTGGCATGGCACAGGCAGGGTGGCTAAGCCCATAGCTGTCAACCACCCCTTATTTAGAGGTACAGTCCCTTATCCCAGCGCTATGTCCCACTGCTGTCCCTTATTGATGATGTCCCTTAAATTTCCCAGGTTTCAAAGGAAACAGCTCCTCTCCCTCCCTCCCTGCCGGCCAGGGAGGAGAGAGGCTCCAAGTGTGTTGCTTGGCTGCATTGTTCACCCAATAAGGAGTCTAAGAATGACTGGGGGGTGGAGCTTGCATGCCTTGTGCCAATCAAATCGGCCACGTTGCCTGGGGACTCGCCTTTGCTCAGCGCTTCCCAGCGGAGAGGGGACGGTGGTTTTCCTTGCTGCATCCCCTTTGCCGGGTTGCTGCGCTGTGGGAACCACCGTTTGAGGCTTCGTTGAGCTGCTGGCTGGGCTTTCTGCCTTTGGCTCGGAGGGGCTCAGAAGTTGAACATACCTGTGCCCTGGAAATCCCTTATTTTGGCTGCTGATCCCTTATTTTTGAGGCTGCTGGTCCCTTATTTTCAAATCTGTAAGTTGACCACTATGGGTAAGCCACAGGTGCTGAATTGCACCCCATATTGAGGGGGCTGCACATGACATCATGTGTGTGTGTGACATCACACACCTTACGCGTCCCTGTGACAACTGTCTCATTGAGAGAGGCTGGCCAAGACTCCTCCTGATGCAACATTCACTCACCAGGCCAGGCTAGTTGACATTCTACCAGGTTGTGCAGCATTGGGAGACACAGAATAACATCTCGCCAGGCCACACAGGGTACGGAGATGCCACACCATCCTGGGCGACACCATCCTGCACCACATTGTGATGACATTTCGCCAGGCCTCCTCTGCCCCCTCAGGATTGGGGGGGGAGGGGATCCAAGCCCTGTCCCAGTGAACAGGGGGTGGGCTGTAGAGGCCTCAGTCCCATACAATGCCCCACGGAGGACCTTAAGGTCCACAAATGACATCACTTTGGAGGTCCCAAGTCGCAAGGTGGTTAGATTGGTCTCAACTAGGGCCAGGGCCTTTTCAGTACTGGCCCCGACTTGGTGGAATGCTCTGTCACAAGAGACAAAGGCATGCGGGACTTGACATCTTTCTGCAGGGCCTGCAAGACAGAGCTGTTCCGCCTGGCCTTTGGTTTGGACTCAGTCTGACCCTTATGTTTTCCTCCCCTTATGGTTTTGATCTATGGGCTAATATTAAAATGAGACTGCATTTTAAATTATATTTTAATGTGTATTTTAAATTGGTTTGTTTTTTTAAAAAATTGTAATTTTACTGGAGTTAGCCACCCTGAGGAAGGCGGGGTAGAAATAAATTACTATTACTACTATTATTATTATTATTATTATTATTATTATTATTATTATTATTATTACTATTACTATTGGTGGGACTAGCTTAGTGGAAGAACATCTGTTCTGCATGCAGTAAGTCCCATGTTCAGTCTCCAGCATATTCAGGTAGGACTGAGATTATCATCCATCTGAACCCCTGTAGAGTCAATGCAGAGAACACTAGACTTGATAGGCCGATGATCTGATGCAATATTGGGCAGCTTCCTGTCTTCCTCTGTTCAAGACTTGATTTCCCTCATCTGAATTGCCCCATCCAAACTGGCTCCAGGTATAGTGGGGCCATTGTCCAAGTGTCCAGTGATGGGTCTTCACCTTCACCTCCATCTTGAATCCCCCACAATGCCCTGGATGTAGCATCACACAAGGCATTGTGGGGGACTGAAATCACAGTCTCAAAGATCTAGACCAGGCATAGGCAAACTCGGCCCTCCAGATGTTCTGGGACTACAATTCCCACCGTGCCTGACTACTGGTCCTGTTAGCTAGGGATCATGGGAGTTGTGGTGCCAAAACATCTGGAGGGCCAAGTTTGGCTATGCCTGACCTAGACACTTGACAGAAGGGGCTCAGGTTAAGCAAGAGTGCTGAAGAAGAAGAAGAAGAAGAAGAAGAAGAAGAAGAAGAAGAAGAAGAAGAAGAAGAAGAAGAAGAAGAAGAAGAAGAAGAATAGTAGTAGTAGTAGTAGTAGTTTGGATTTGATATCCCTCTTTATCACTACCCGAAGGAGTCTCAAAGCGGCTAACATTCTCCTTTCCCTTCCTCCTCCACAACAAACACTCTGTGAGGTGAGTGAGGCTGAGAGACTTCAGAGAAGTGTGACTGGCCCAAGGTCACCCAGCTGCTGCATGTGGGGGAGCAGAGATGTGAACCCGGTTCACCAGATTACGAGTCTACCACTCTCAACCACTACACCACACTGGCTCTCCAGTGCTGAATGCTGACACAGGTCCTCACCTCCCCGAGTTTCTTATGACTACAGAAAAAGGAGAACTCCACACCTGGCATATAGTGATGGCTTCATTCCTTTGCACCTTAAGGTTTCCAGCTTTTTCTGAGATCCTGTTCAGGCTATATCTGCCTCCTAGACAGTCTGGGGTGTGGTCAGCAAGGCTAGCCCACCCATGAAGCAGACTGAGGCATCTGTTTCAGGCAGTGGAATCCGCTGAGGTGGCACAACCATTGAAGAAGATCATCTGCTTCTGGCAAGGTCTCGCAAGCTCTGCAAGATCTCAGAAGATCTTGCCCAAAACCTCCACTAGGTAAAGGTAAAGGGACCCCTGACCATTCGGTCCAGTCACGGATGACTCTGGGGTTGCGGCACTCATCTCGCTTTATTGGCCGAGGGAGCCGGTGTACAGCTTCCGGGTCATGTGGCCAAGCTGCTTCTGGCAAACCAGATCAGCGCACAGAAACGCCATTTACCTTCCCGCCAGAGTGGTACCTATTTATCTACTTGCACCTTGAGGTGCTTTCGAACTGCTAGGTTGGCAGGAGCAGGGACTGAGGAACGGGAGCTCACCCCGCAGCGGGGATTCGAACCGCCAACCTTCTGATTGGCAAGTCCTAGGCTCTGTGGTTTAACCCACAGTGCCACCAGCGCCCCTAAAACCTTAACTATGTGACTCCAATAAGCGAGGCTGTGGCAGGGGGCGGGGCAAGATCAGCAGGGGCAACTTCTTCCCTTTTCACCCCACGCAAGGTGGGTTTATGAAATAGGTGACAAGCTCCCTTTTCTTTTAAAAAGAAAAAAAAATGAAGAAAGAGCTTGTTGGCATCCCAATTATAAGCAGGTATTTTCAGCCTCCTTAAGTTTTCTCAAGCCCAAAGAAAACTTTATAAGAAGTGTATGAAAAATGCAGGTGCTTCGTTCAGCATGAGTGATACTCAGCAGAAAAGGGCTGTAGAGAACTCATTTTTAAAGGCTCTGGGATTGTTAATCATTGCCTAGTCAGACTTATTCCCATGCAGATAATATATTCCCTCCCCCCCCCACCACCTTAAAATAAATTTTTAAAAATCTGCACACAATTTCTGAGCCAGAGGAATATAAAATGAGAGGCACCTGCTTTTTATAATCTGGATTCCCCATACCATCTCGAATCAAAGCTATACATTTTCTGCGGAATGACTTAAAAAATGCAAACAAAACCTTTAACTCCCAAGATCAATTGCAACCTTAGACGGGCTGGAGAGTCGGGCGGCGCAGTCCGTCTTGTCAGAACCCGCCTTATCGTGCGGGGAGAAGAATAAACAGAGCAATTATTCTCGTCTCCCTGGGGGGGGGGGGGCTTGTTTGTTTGTTTTCTAATTGAACCATCCGTTACTTTCTAAAATTCAAATCACCATCAGATTAATAGCGGGAAGCTGCTGAAATATTGATTTGGTTACAGAAATGTCAGAGTTGGCAGGTAAGTCGTCTTGTTGCCTCCAGAGAGGCTTTGGCATTAGGAGAAATTATGAAAAGGAGCTTTAACAATTTAATAAGTTCGTAACAATTTGCTCCTGTGCTTTGCATGGCTAAGGAACCGGGGGCTTTCATCTGTCCCGAAAATCTGCAAATGCTCCCCACCTCTGTGTCTCGGGTGAGGTGTCAGTTTGAATCAAAGCCGGAGAAAATCTGGGTTGCAATGGCTCATCCTTTTATGCATATGATAGATCCTTCGCAAACTTGGTGCCCTTTGCTTGCATTGGATTACATGTCCAATCAGCCTTATTGCTATTAATTTTTTTAAAAAAAATAAATTGTTGCTCTTTTCGGTTTCACAAAAGTAGCTCCGAGCAGCTTACAACAATAAGGAAGCAGTGCATATGTTAAAGCCAGCATAAAAACAAAACAAGAGAAAAGTCTAAAACACGTTTTTAAAAGGCAGGGCTGAAACTTGCACTCGTGGAAGGAGCAACATTCCTTGGATGAAAATAGAGACTTTTCTCACTCCCCCCTCCCTACAACTGATGCCCTT
The DNA here is from genome assembly GCF_964234715.1 of Podarcis melisellensis. Classification (NCBI taxonomy): domain Eukaryota; kingdom Metazoa; phylum Chordata; class Lepidosauria; order Squamata; family Lacertidae; genus Podarcis; species Podarcis melisellensis. The sequence goes on from NC_138542.1 coordinate 66,309,191, forward strand.
CAACCTTCCATTTTTTGTTTGTCTGCATTTCCAACACCACTACAATGACACACAACACAAACACCCTCCGCTGCCCTGAGAAAACCCCTTAATCCTGGTTATATTTTTTGGTAGATTTATAAAAAGAAAAACAGACACCAATAAATAATTTTTGAAAGGGGCAAGATTAGATGCATACGCAAACAGCAATGCACTCTATGTGGGGCTACTTTGAAGGTGACCTGGAAACTACAACTAATCCAGAATGCGGCAGCTAGATTGGTGACTGGGAGCAGCCGCTGAGACCACATAACACCGGTCTTGAAAGACCTACATTGGCTCCCAGTATGTTTCTGAGCACAATTCAAAGTGTTGGTGCTGACCTTGAAAGGCCTAAATGGCCTCGGTCCAGTATACCTGAAGGAGTGTCTCCACCCCCATCGTTCTGCCCGGACACTGAGGTCCAAGTTTGAGGACCATCTGTCGATTCCCTTGCTGCGAGAAGTGAAGCTACGGGGAACCAGGCTGAGGGCCTTCTTGGTAGTGGCCCCTTCTCTGTGGAATGCTCTCCCACCAGATGTCAAAGAGAAAAACAACTACTTGACATTTAGAAGACATCTTCTTCAGAGAAGCTTTTAATGTTTAACAGACTACTGTATTTTAATACTTTGTTGGAAGCTGCCCAGAGTGGCTGGGGAAACCCAGCCAGATGGGTGGGGTATAAATTTATTATTATTATTATTATTATTATTATTATTATTATTATTATTATTATTATTATTATTATAAAAAAATCAAGACTCCTTGTGTGTCACTCCCCTTTTCTTCTCGCCCAGGGCATCCCTGCCCTCTTCCTGCCCCTCTCCTCCTCCTCCCCTGCTCTCCAGCAGCCGCTACAAGCTGCCCAAGAGAGGAGGCTGGCAGCAGTGGCCATGGAGATGTAACAGGATGTTTGCTCTCAGATGCTACTGCAGCCACCACTCAGAACAAGTGCCAGCTCACCCACTCCTCCAAGCTCGGCGCTGGTGGCTCTGGTGAGGGTAACAGGGACATTCCGGGATCAAATCAGAAGCCAGGATGGCTTTCATAATTCCAGAACTGTCCCTGGAGAATAGGGATACTTGAAGGGTATGCAGGAGGTCACAGACAACTAAAAGCCAAAGGCCTGACAGGAAGGAAATGTTTTTGCCTGTCACCTAAAGATGTGGGGAGAGCATTTCACGAGTGGGAGACACCGCTGAAAAGGCCCGTTCTTAGAATATTATTGGCACAAAAATGGAAGCAAGAAGAATTACCGACGAAAGAAAAATGGCAAATGAAATTAATGGACTATGCAGAATTAGATAAGATGACAGGAAGGATTCGAAACCTGCGGGATCAGAGATTCTTAGAGGACTGGAGTAAATATTTGAACTACGGTATTTGAAAAGCAATTGTAATAAACAGATTACGCTAGCAGGACTGCAAGAAGTTCTGTAAGGAGGACTTTGTGAAATACTGCAAGGAAGACTTTGAAAAGGATTATTAGTTAAGGACAATTAAAAGTAAAAGAGAAATTAAGAAATGCAGAACAAGTGATAAAGAACGGAAAATCTTCAGAAGTTGTTGACAGAAGTCTAAAATATTGTATAAGAAGTTATGTTAAATGATTGTTGGAACGGATATGTTAAAAAAATAATAAATATATATATATATATAAGAAAAAGAAAAGAAAAAAAGGCCAATTCTTGTGTTGCCACCCCTTGAACCTCCCATGGAGGATGCATTTAGAGAAAGGCCTCTGATTCATGTGGAGAGCACATGCCCATTAACATTAAATTTTTTAAATTCATTTTTATTAAATTTTCCACTTTAACAATCCAATCCAATCACATTAAATATTCCAAATTATACATATACATATCAAATAATCCGAATATTGTGCCAAATTATAAAATTTTAGTAAGACTTCCCATACTTCAAGTTCGGAGGGTTTTGATCATCTCATACTTCTACTGCTTTTCATAGTCACTTCCGATGGTTCCTCTAATTCTTTCTGTTGTTAACCTTCCTTCTTTCACAGGTTCTGAGTTGTTAAAACAAGCAATGATAAGTTTCTGTGTGGATTTGATGTCTATGATTCCCCTCTATAAGTTTGCAGCATCTCCTCACATGCTGGTGTTTCTGCCAATCAATCCAAAGGCCCATCAACATTTTAAGTGGGACATCCCAGAATCACAAAAGCCAATCCTGGTGCTCAGGTCATCTGTAGGGTCACTGCTAGAGCACTAAAGGTCCAGAACTCTGGCATGACCCTCTGACGAGCCCAGAGTGCCAGCGCCACAATCTCACATGCTCTCACACCACTTTTTTCAGGATGAGAGCAAGGTGCAGGTCACACGACATGCCTGGGAGGGACACCATAGCTGTCAACCATCCATTATTTGGTGGGAAAGTCCCTTATCCCAGCGCTGTGTCCCGCTGCTGTCCCTTATTGATGATGTCCCTTAAATTTCCTGGGTTTCAAAGGAAGCAGCTCCTCTCCCTCCCTCCCTGACAGCCAGGGAGGAGGGAGGCTCCAACTGTGTTGCTTGGCTGCATTGCTCACCCAATAAGGAGTCTAAGAACGACTGGGGGGTGGAGCTTGCATGCCTTGTGCCAATCAAATCAGCCGCATTGCCTGGGGACTCGCCTTTGCTCAGCGCTTCCCAGCGGAGAGGTGACGGTGGTTTCCCTTGCTGCATCCCCTTTGCTGGGTTACTCTGCTGTGGGAACCACCACTTGAGGCTTCGTTTGGCTGCTGGCTGGTCTTTCTGCCTTTGGCTCAGAGGGGCTCAGAAGTTGAACACACCTGTGTTCGAAAAATCCCTTATTTTGGCTGCTGGTCCCTTATTTTCAAATCTGTAAATTGAGAGCTACGAGTGAAGTGCGTCCCGATTTTAGGTAAGAAAAAAGTTGGGTGGTGTCAGGGAACTGCCATCAGTGCCGGAGGGAGAGAGCAAAAGCCAGAGGGATTATAGAGAGCCTCCAGGGATCGGGAGAAGCAGCTCATCTTCTGGGGAAGAGAACAAACACAGCTCTAGTGGAGAAGGGGGTGCAGGAGTCAGAAGTGGTGAGGCGGTCTTATGACTCCTTGCCTGGGATAAGCGGGGAAGGAAGGGGTCCTCCGCTGCCCACGCCCTCTCTGTGCAGAAGGCTTTCGCTCAGAGAGGGAAGGCAGAGACTGGACGTCAAGGAGCTTCTTTGCTGGAGGAAGTTTAAGAAACGCCCACTCATGGATACTGCCAGCGATTGAGTCAGCCATGGGTGAGTGGCTCTCCAGACAGATAAAGTTTACATTAGAGGCCAGCCAGGGAGAGATTTGGCTGCTTACGCACGAGCAACCCCTTGGAAACCTAACAGGTGGTATGCAGCAGGCAGCCCGTAAGGTTTTGGGGTCCCAAACCCTAGTCAGCACAGCTGTACTCTCATTAGCAGAAAAAGCCAAGCTTAAGGTACTAATTCTTAGCTATGAAATATAAGCACATGCAGATTGTATGCACACACATGGGGTGTGTCTGTGCGCACCATTTTTTTATTGCTGCTGGATGTGGTTACCAAAGAAACTGCCAGCGATCTTCACAAGAAACCATTCATTCTTAGAAAACTTGAGAAACCTGTGTATGCACTCATTTGAGAACCACATGAGAACAGGGGGAGCTTCAAAAGACCGTAAGTGATCAGAAGTCATTAAGAAGGTTCAGATACAGTACGTGGAATTTGACATTTGGAGTAAAAAAATTTTTAAGAAGAAGAAGAAAAGGGCAAATGCATTTGATCAGTTGGCTTGGGGGCTGTCCCTGAAGCCTTCTGGAAAGAATGAAAAAAGTAGTTTTCTTCTGAAAACCCCAGCCATACTTCCGTAGAAATGAAGTAACTATTTGAAAGCGGAGTAATTGGCAGTCCATTCCCACAATGCAGGGGGGAAAACACTGAAATTAATGAGGTATAAATGCTTTATACTGCAACCTGCATACACACACACCTGGGAGTAATTTCCATTGAATTCAATATAACTTTTTGAGTAGCCATGGCTAGGATTGCAGCACACATTGTGGGAATGTTTATATAATTTAGCAGAGTTTAAACGATCCCATGTTTGAGTTTATGCAGTGACAAGCGGGTTGCTAACTCGTTTGAGTCCTATCAATAATTATACCTTCCTGGTTGATAATCCCTTTCATGGCCAAGTGGGCATTCGAATCCAGGGCTCTCCCAGCTCATAGTCCAACACTCTAACCACTACAACATACTGTTTCCCAATAATAATAATAGTGGTATAGAAACTAATAGGAATTCTGGAGATACTTCTAGAGGACAGGCCACTCTCAACCCTAGAGCTAGAGGTGATGTCAGCAGTGATTGCAAGAGAGCAATAGACCAATCTAGTTGCAATCTGGGAAGAGGCCCTTACTTGCTCTCTCTCTTGAGTCTAAAGCTGAGTCAGGAAGCGCTGTAGCTCATTGGAAGAGCATCTACTTTGCATACAAATGGTTCTAAATCCAATCCCCAGGTAGGGCTGGGAAATAAAAGGTTAAAAAAAAGAAGGTAAAGGAGCCCTGGATGGTTAAGTCCAGTCAAAGGCGACTACAGTGGTACCTCGGGTTACATACGTTTCAGGTTACATATGCTTCAGGTTACAGACTCTGCTTACCCAGAAATAGTGCTTCAGGTTAAGAACGTTGCTTCAGGATGAGAACAGAAATTGTGCTCTGGCGGTGCGGCAGCAGCAGGAGGCCCCATTAGCTAAAGCGGTGCTTCAGATTAAGAACAGTTTCAGGTTAAGTACGGACCTCCGGAACGGAATTAAGTACTTAATCCGAGGTACCACTGTATAGGGTTGCGGCGCTCATCTTGCTTTCAGGCCAAGTGAGGTGGCGTTTGTCCACAGACGGCTTTCCGGGTCATGTGGCCAGCCTGACTAAACTGCTTCTGGTGCAATGGAACACTGTGACGGAAGCCAGAGCACACGGAAATGCCGTTTACCTTCCCGCTGCAGTGGTACCTATTTATCTACTTGCACTGGTGTGCTTTCGAACTGCTAGGTTGGCAAGAGCTGGGACAGAGCAACGGGAGCTCACACTCCGTCACAAGGATTCGAACCGCTGACCTTCTGATTGGCAAACCCAAGAGGCTCAGTGGCTTAGACCACCACGCCACCCACATCCACTGGGAGATAATCTCAGTCTGAAACCCTAGATAGCTGCTGCAAGTCAGTGTAGATCATGGTTTCCCAAACTTGGGTCTTCAGCTGGTTTTGGACCATAATTCCCATCATCTCTGACCACTGCTCATGCTAGCTAGAGACCCAAATTTGGGAAACCCTGGTGTAGACAATGGACTAACAGTCAGTGTAAGACAGTTTGCCACATTCCTATCTTCCTAATAAGGCCGGTTCCTATGATGAGTGGTCTTTAAAAAGGTAAAGGACCCCTGACAGTTAAGACCCGACTCTGGGGTTGCGGTGCTCATCTCGCTTTACTGGCTGAGGGGGCCGATGTTTGTCCACAGATAGTTTTTCCAGGTCATATGGCCAGCAGGACTAAGCCGCTTCTGATGAACCAGAGCAGCACACGGAAACGCCGTTTACCTTCCTGCCAGAGCAGTACCTATTTATCTACTTACACTTTGACTTGCTTTCAAACTGCTAGGTTGGCAGGAGCTGGGACAGAGCAAGGGGAGCTCACCCCGTCGCGGGGATTCGAACTGCTGACCTTCCGATCGGCAAGCCCAAGAGGCTCAGTGGTTTAGACCACAGCGCCACCCGCGTCCTATGATGAGCTTCCTATGATGAGTGGTCTTTAGTGACTTCATATTCTGCTCAAGAGCATCATAGAGCAATCTAGTTGGCTACCGGCAAACAAGAGGATGGACTTTGGGTGGAGTGGCGGAGCTTCAAGCTCTGGTGGGGGAGGCAGAGAGCAGGCGTAGCATGGCTGGAGTGCATCCTGGGGGCATGGGGGGGCAGCTGCGATGGCACCCCACCAGGATCATGCCCTGTTCCTCCGCCAGTGTTTGGGTGGTATCATGCCAGGTGATTCTTATTTTGGATGCCACTTCCTTCTCTTACGGCTCGAAAGACAGTTTTGGATTCCCTCTCCGGTCCACGGAAATGGCATTAAAACACACGCACGCACGCACATTTTAAAAGTAGCGAAATCTGAATGTAACTTTGCTGAGTTTAAATTATGGTAATGTCAAAAGGATAAAGAATGTGTTTGGGGTTATGAAGCGAGCTGATATGCCTGCACAAAATCCACTTCTTATCATTTAATGACATACACCAATGTTTTGCTGTTAGACAAGCAATCTAATTTTTTTTTTCAAATGTAAATAACCTTGTCTTAAATCTATATTCCTGAGATAATGGCGTGACCCCCCTCCCCCACCCCATTCTTCCTTTCGCAGGCAAGCTCACAAACAACCCATCTATCTATACATACATATATATAAATGCAACAGCTTCATTTTTGCATGGTTTTTCACTCTAGTAAGGAACATGGTAGTTGTGGGTGTTGTTCAGAAACTCAGAGGTTTTGAATCCGGGCAAGGTGTTGAACACAGGAAGGAAGGAAGAAGTTGCAATATCCTTTGAAGTGTGTGCCGTTCCTCTCCCCTTCGAAACCCTTTGCTCTATTTTCAGGTTGCCAACGTTTTTGTAACCTTTTTAAAAAAAAAATGTGCAACCTTTTTTTAAGGGTGACTGGGCTGTATGGAGGACTCTGCTAACTCTGCTGCTGTTCTAATCATTTTAGAACCCTAGAAAATGATTAGGCTTCCCTCTCAGCCCCATTGCTGTGAAAAAAAGGTTTGCTGCCCTAGACTGGGTGCAAATGAAACAAGAATGTACGAGCTTCGTATAATCATAGGACCTCGAAGGTGGAAGGGACCCAAGGGTCATCTAGTCCAACCCTGCCCCCCACAATGCAGGAATCTCGGCTAAAGCATCCATGACAGACAGCTTCCTTTTCCTGCTCTACCTCTTTGTGCACAGCCACTTCCACTTTGACATTTTATATTACATCAGCATTTCTAGATATGCACTGTTCTACAGGAATTTCTTGATGTTGTTTAGTCATTTAGTCGTGTCTGACTCTTCGTGACCCCATGGACCAGAGCATGCCAGGCACTCCTGTCTTCCACACTGCCTCCCGCAGTTTGGTCAAATTCATGCTGGTAGCTTTGAAAAGACTGTCCAACCACCTCGTCCTCTATCGTCCCCTTCTCCTTGTGCCCTCCATCTTTCCCAACATCAGGGTCTTTTCCAATGAGTCTTCTCTTCTCATGAGGTGGCCAAAGTCTTGGAGCCTCAGCTTCAGGATCTGTCCTTCCAGTGAGCACTCAGGGCTGATTTCCTTCAGAATGGATCAGTTTGATCTTCTTGCAGTCCATGGGACTCTCAAGAGTCTCCTCCAGCACCATAATTCAAAAGCATCCATTCTTTGGCGATCAGCCTTCTTTATGGTCCAGCTCTCACTTCCATACATCACTAACATGAATTTCTATCTACCCTTTAAAAAATAATGACAATAATAATTCTATTAATATTATTATATTGCACTTTGTTGCCAAGATGCATAAACGTCAAACAAGCTTGCTTGCTGAGAAAAAAAAAGGAAACAAGCACTGAGGGAAGGGAAAGAAGAAAAGAAAATATCACGTTGAGGAGAAAATGGGTGGCATAGCATTTTTTTAAAAAAAACACACATGAAAACCTCTAAAGTATGGTGAATAAATTAAAAGGAAAAATATCATTCCAAAGGTGCAAAAACAAAGTCGTCCTCTCAATAAATTAGTCTTTTTGGTGATTATGTATTTCATTTCTCCCATATGTAATTGTTATCATTAAGATGTTTTGCAAGGTGTTCCTTAGCCAATCAGTTATAGTAGGGTTGCCAACTGTTGAAACGGTTCATGTTGCTGTGCCTTTAGCATGGGTCTCCTATGCAGAAATTCACCTGCTGCGTTGGTGTGTTGCTGCATGCCTTTAAAAGCAAAACAAAAACTTCATGGGCAAACCTGCAGAAACCTGTAAAATGGGCAGAAGCCAGCCAACCTAATTGGCAACTGTACACTAGTTTACCCATCTACAATGACTGCTGGGATATAGGTGGATTTTATGGTGCCCTTGGCAACATCAGTGAGCAGTAGGCTCACTGCTGGTGTGAGAATGAGAGTGTAACACCTTCAGATACATAAACATGCCCTCATTTAATTATTCAAGGTCATGAAACCACCCCAGACTGTGAGCCCGATGTGATCTTTGGAATAGGTCTCAATGAACTTAATGGGACTTTCTTCCAGTAAGACATTTACTTCTTTGTAAGATTATAAAATGGTGGAAATGTTTTGAGTGGGACAGAACAGCATTTTTCCACCTTTTCTGTTATAATGCATTTGCAATTTTTAAATTTGCAATTGTAACAGAAGAGAGAAGAAGAAAAACAAATAATGATTGTTGTGTTTGAAGCAACAATCCATTGATCCACATGTCAATGGATCCACATGTCAAAGTATCGAAAAAAGATTGACGATTCTAAGGCTGGATCTAGATACATTGGGGAAAAAATGTTTCAGGAAAACGTGTTGTAAACCTCACAATGGGAAATTGCGTTGCCAAAAGACGGAACTCCACAGCGCCATCTGGTGTCACAGTGTTGTAATGCATTTAAAACGCTTTTTCTTTGCTAATGTAGCTGAGTCCTAAGTCATGTGTTCAACAATAGAAAGGGCAGCAAGAACTTCAAAGAACTGAATGATGCCCGTCCTTCTTGCCTTGCAGTATAAATCTCTTAGCTACCATAAAGGCTCACAGAGACCATTAGAGTTGTTGCTGTCGTTGTTCTATAAATTCAACAAAAGAGGTGGGTCCAAAAAATGAAGTAATACTTTCGCTGTCAGGAATCAGAATCAAGAGATCTGACTTGGTAAATGAAGAAAAATAAACAGTGAAGATCTTAGATACATCTCCGTGAGGAGGGAGTTCCACATTTTTGGGGCTGCCACAGAGAAAGCCCTCTCCTGGGCATCCATTCGCCAGACTTCTGAGGTTGGCGAAACCACCAAGAGGGGACCTTCTGCCAATCTTAACACCTGAGGTCTATAGGGAGGGAAATGGTCTTCCAAATATTTGGGGGCTTGTTCATTTAAGGTTAGCAGGAACACCTTGAATTGGGCCCAGAAACAAACTGGCAGGCAGTGTACCTGTTTTACAATGAGGGTTCAGAACGGTACCCCATCTGGCTGCTGCATTTTGGACCAGTTTTCAAATTGTCTCCAAGGGCAGCCCCATGTGGAGCACATTGTAGCAGTCCAGACACCTGTACCATTATGGCTGTATGCATCTAAATGATGTGTTGATCAGCCCTCCATCCCTTAATGAAACCCCTCTATTTTTAATGATGCACATCACACCAACTATATACAGGTATGCCTCATTTTATTGTGCTTCCCTTGATTGCGCTTCACAGATATTGCTCCTTACGAGGACACGGGTACAACTACAGGCAGCCCAGCTGCTTCCAGGGGAAGGAAGCCCCCGCTGCCACCGCTCCTCTTCTGGCCATGGGAGTGGAGTTGTCTAGTGATGGAGCCAGGATTTTCCCTTACCGCCCCCGCAGTCAGGGGGTGGGGGCATGGTTTAATAAACTACAGTATAATGCAAACATAGCTTTTATATGCATTGGGAAACAAACAAAAAATTGTGTGGTTGCCTTATTGCAATATTCGCTTTATTGCGGTGGTCTGGAACTGAACCCACAATATCTCTCAGGTAAGCTGGCAATCATATATATAAAACCATGCATAGCAAACCTTACTCTCTGAGCTAAGAGAAGCTAAACTATTTTGTAAGAAGGAACCGGAATGCCTCTGTAGGTGTGGGAAGAAGAAACCAGCTTCTTCTTATCTATATATCCATAGATTAAAATCATTTTGTTCTAGAAGAGCAGCTGCTTTGTGGTAGTACGTTGTGGGGAAAGAATATTCTGAGAGGCCTTTGTACTACCAACTTGGAAAGAAGAGTATTTTTAGATCTGTGGAACGAGATACTTATATTTAGACTTACGTGAGCTATTTATAGATGGAAGGAGTGATCAGAAGAAAGTTCATAACCGATAACAAGATGGCTTATAGTATGCAATGGGAAGCTTTCGTGCTCCATTTTTCAACCAGCCAAATTAAACAAAAACAGGAAATCTGTGTTAAGCATATACATTGTCTAGCTGTAGTTCTTACAACAGCCCTGTAAAGGAAGCGAGTATTACTTTCCTCCCATTTTGCAGATGGGAGAACTGAGGTTGTGAAAAATCGCCTTGCTTGGGAGCCTCACAAGAAATGGTTGAGGGAGTCGGGTATGTTTACAATGGAGAAAGGAAGGCTGAGAGGTGATATGACAGAGATCTTCAAATATCTGAAGGGCCGCCACATGGAAGACGGAGCAAGCTTGTTTTCTGCTGCTCTGTAGGGTAAGACCCCAACCAATGGATTCAAATTGCAAGAAAGGTGATTCAAACTAAGCATGCGGATGATACCCAATTCTATCTCTCTTTCAAATCAGAACCAGTGAAGGGAGTGAAGGTCCTATGTCTGGAGGCGGTTGGAGGATGGATGGCAGATAACAGATTGAGTTTGAATCCTGACAGGACAGAAGTACTGTTTTGGGGGGACAGGAGGTGGGCGGGTGTGGAGGACTCCCTGGTCCTGAATGGGGTAACTGTGCCCCTGAAGGACCAGGTGCGCAGCCTGGGAGTCGTTTTGGACTCACAGCTGTCCATGGAGGCGCAGGTCAATTCTGTGTCCAGGGCAGCTGTTTATCAGCTCCATCAGGTACGCAGGCTGAGACCCTACCTGCCCGTGGACTGTCTCGCCAGAGTGGTGCATGCTCTAGCTATCTCCCGCTTGGACTACTGCAATGCGCTCTTGGTGGGGCTACCTTTGAAGGTGACTGGAAACTACAACTAATCCAGAATACAACAGCTAGACTGGTGACTGGGAGAGGCCACCGAGACCACATGACACTGGTCCTGAAAGACCTACATTGGCTCCCAGTACGTTTCCAAGCACAATTCAAAGTGTTGGTGCTGACCTTTAAAGCCCTAAACGGCCTCGGCCCAGTATACCTGAAGGAGCGTCTCCACCCCCATCATTCTGCCCAGACACTGAGGTCCAGTGCCAAGGGCCTTCTGTCAGTTCTCTCGCTACGAGAAGCCAAGTTACAGAGAACCAGGTAGAGGGCCTTCTCAGTAGTGGCACCCACCTTGTGGAACGCCCTCCCACCAGAGGTCAAAGAAAACAACAACTACCAGACTTTTAGAAGACATCTGAAGGCAGCCCTGTTTAGAGAAGCTTTTAATGTTTGATGCATTACTGTATTTTAATATTTTGTTGGAAGCCGCCCAGAATGGCTGGGGAAGCCCAGCCGGATAGGTGGGGTATAAATAAATTATTATTATTATTATTATTATTATTATTATTATTATTATTATGAACTTTCTGACTAAGAGCTCATTCACAGTAGAATAGACTGCCTTGGAAGATGGTGGACTCTCCTTCTTTGGAGGTTTCTAAGCGGAGGTTGGAGGGCCATCTGAAATCAGAGGCACCATCTGGGAGGGGCGTGGGGCCAGGGCCCCCAATATTTTCCAGAAGGGGGGCACTCACCCAATTCAGTGGCAATCCTCAAAAGGACATGGCAGAATGGCCCTGCCCTGTCCTTTTGAGGATCTCCAGAGCACCTTCTGGCAAAGTTCTAGTAGGGAAAATTGAGCTATGAAAATTCACAATTTTCATAATTCTTTGGTGTATCTGAAGAAGTGTGCATGCACACGAAAGTTTATACCCAGAACAAACTTGGTTGGTCTCTAAGGTGCTACTGGACAAATTTTTAATTTTTTTAAATGAAAATCCACGTTAGAATTCTTTTCGCTCTCCCAAATGTTGATGGTGATGATGGGAAGAGGAAGAAGAAGAGGCATCATAGAACCGAAAGGGTCATGTAGTCCACACCCCTGCAATGTAGGAACGAGAAAAATCAGAGCAAGAATGGCAGCTTTTGTCTAAAAATGCCCAGAGCTTTAGCCACGTGAATTCATCTGCAGCAAGAAAATGAGTTTTGTAGCACCTTAAAGTCTAACTAATGTCTTATGGCATAAGCTTTGTGGTCTGCAGTCCCTTTCATCATGAACTCTTCTCCACGAAACCTTATGCGATAATAAAATTGTTAGCCTTTGCAGTGCTCAGCACTCTTTGTCACACTTACCTAAATCCCCATGCTAGGGCGAACTTTTTGCCTCCGATTTACACGAGCCCAGTCCCCCGGCCTACTATTGACTTAAAATGTAGGTAACCAGCCCAGAGGATTGAGTTTCTAGGTCATCAAGGCTGGGTACTTAGTTTCTGACCTGTCAGCTAATCCGGTCAGACCTTTGAAGGGTTTCCCACCCACAGACATCTCTGGCGAGGCCAGACCATTCAAATTTGAGGGAGAGCATGACCTACATTCCCCAGCATATAGGCAAGTAAGCAGAATAGCCTCGCAAGGCCTGGGGCACTCGAGAGGTTAAAATAAGAAACATATTTACTTAATGGAGTGCCAAAGCCTTGAGAAAACCTCTGGTGCTTATACAAGCTACCAGTCCTCCTCCTCCCACCCCAGTCCTTTCCTCCATGGGACCAAGAAAGGTCCATTGTTTGTTGGAATCACGCTCGGTCATCCAGCTGGGCCTGTGGCAATCTGTGGCTGCCTGAACTCAACTCATCCAACACCCAAGCCCCTCCAAACGGGCCGAATTTGACTCAGGACTCATCCTGATCTGGTGCACAGTCCTCCTGCTCCCCTGCGTACAAAATAATTGAGCGGTACAAATCGGCAAGTGCCCATTCTTTCACACAAACACTTGGGCCCATGTAGAGGCAGGTGGTACCTGTGTTCAGTCAGTGTAATGGCGTCAGGCCGCCATTTTGGAAAAGGCAGCAACCCATGGCCAACCCAAAACTTCTCTATTTCCCCTTCCCCACCTTCCTTACTTCAATGGCATCCCTCCCACAAAGCACCTCACTGCATTTTGTTACCTGGAATGAATATTCCACGTGACTTTTCTACACTTCAGTCGTTTGTGATAGCCAGAAAGATAAATACGCAAGAAAAAGGTACAATCAAGGGTTTTTTAATCTGTACTGTGAGAAGCTCTGGTTCCCCTTCCCCTCCTCATATAGCCTGTGTTTCAAAGTTTACTTGACAACTGCATTTATTTCATATTACGATTTGTTGCGGGTTAACAATCTCGCCTTATCAGAAGACATTAATCTTGGAAGGGGGGGTTAGTTATCCTAACCGGAGAAGGAAGGTGTCTTATCCAGGCTGGAACGGAACGGAGGACATTTCTAAAGGGTAATGTTAATGTCCCTGACGCTATAAAAATAAATGAAATCTGATGAACGCTGCAATGGGAGAGAAATAAGTCATCGTTCTGGTAAAATATGGTTGCTGTGATTGGGAACAGTGTTACTTTTGGGGACATTTAAATCTATGCATTACAAAAAAAATAAAAATGAGATGACAAGCGGAGAAATGAAAAACGGCTTCATGTTCCCGGTGTTACAAATGGAGCTCGCAGCCTTGAAAACTCGAGAGGTTTTTAACAATAGTTTTCTTTATAACTTTTTAATGTCACTTCCCTTTATTACACGGGGGAAGTGTATGCTGAATTCTAAAAGAAAGGCTCGGCTCAGCAACGTTTGCTAGCCTGGAGCAGGGATGGGGAACAAGGGGTTTCCAAATACTGTTGGTCACAAACTCCAATCCAACCCCAGACAAGTTAGTCCAACGATTATCCAAGGTCCAATGGCCTGAATCTTGTTCTGGACATCTTTGCCCCTAAGCAAAAATACATCCACGTAATTTCATTTTTCTAAGTATATATCACACAGTTGTTTTTTAAAGGATGTACTCCATAGTTATAGTTAAATGAGCCCCACATACACACACACAAACACCCACCCACCCACAAAATTCCAGGGTTTGCCTAGAGCAGAGAATGGATAACCCATCCCTTTCTATTGAAAGGGACATCAGAACATCAGAAGGGGCTACTGGATCAGGCCAATGGCCCATCAAGTCCAGCATCCTGTTCTGACAGCGGTCACCCAGATGCAGGATCTGAGCACAACAATGCTCCTGATTCCAGCAACTGAAATTCAGAAGCATGACTGCCTCTGTTTGCCATTATTTGACTAATAGTTCATCCCCATTTGCCTTAGGCATCTCAACCGCATTTTCCACAGTAGAGGCTACAGAGTTTGGGGCAACAGCTGAGTCAGGCTTGATGTCCTTGGGATGGTGTTGGTTGATTTTATATATCTATTATTATCTATCTATCTATCTATCTATCTATCTATCATCTATCTATCTATCTATCTATCTATCTATCTATCTATCTATCTATCATCTATCATCTACCTATCTATCTGCACTGGCTCCCGGTGGAGTACAGGGTCAGGTTTAAGGTGCTGGTTTTGACCTTTAATGCCCTATGCGGTCTAGGGACCGCCTCTCCTGGTATGACCCATGGAGGACCTTTTGGAGGTCCCAGGTCACAAGGTGGTTAGAGGTAGTCTCAACTAGGGTCAGGGCCTTTTGAGTACTGGCCCCGACTTGGTGGAACACTCTGTCACAAGAGACTAGGGCCCTGAGGGACTTGACATCTTTCCGCAGGGCCTGCAAGACAGAGCTGTTCCTCCTGGCCTTTAGTTTAGACTCAGTCTGACCCTTATGTTTCCCTTGCCTTATGGTTTTGATCTATGGGCTACTTTTAAAATGAAGCTGCATTTTAAATTGCCCTTTAACCTGTATTTTAAATTGGGGTTTTTTTCCTATTACGTTTTTACTGTAATTTTACTGGTGTTAGCTACCCTGAGCCCAGCTCTGGCCAGGGAGGGGGGTATAAATTATATTTTTTATTATTATTTATTTATTTATTTATTTATTTATTTATTTATTTATTTTCTATCATCTATTTATCTAACATCTGTCCATCCATCAATGAATGAATGAATGAAATAGGAGGCTGCTACAGGAAGGACTGGGAAAGCAACAATTTTTCCTCCCTCTTTCATGTGCTCAGCTGTTTAGGCTGGGGCAAAACCCCCTCTGGTAACCTCTAGGCTGGATTACTGCAACACGTTATACATAGGTCTGCCTTTGAAGACAGTTTAGAAACTTCAGCAGGTGCAGAATTTGGTGACCAGGTTGCTCACCAGTGTGGTGTAGTGGTTAAGAGCGGTAGTCTTGCAATCTGGTGAACTGGGTTCGCGTCCCCGCTCCTCCACATGCAGCTGCTGGGTGACCCTGGGCTAGTCACACTTCTCTGAAGTCTCTCAGCCCCACTCACCTCACAGAGTGTTTGTTGTGGGGGAGGAAGGGAAAGGAGAATGTTAGCTGCTTTGAGACTCCTTCGGGTAGTGATAAAGCGGGATATCAAATCCAAACTCTTCTTCTTCTTCACCAAGGCAAGATGGTTTAAGCATATTACACCGATCCTGGCCAGACTGCACTGGCTGCCCATTAGCTTCCAGGCCCAATTCAAAGTGCTAGTTTTGACCTATGAAGCCTTAAATGGCTCAGGACTGCAATACCTCAAGGACCACATCTCCCCATATCAACTGACCTAGCCTCTGTGTTCATCATCTAAGGCACTTCTTTGTGTGCCTTCTCCATGAGAGGTCTAGAGAGTGGCAACACGAGAACAGGCCCTCTCTGCAGAGGCTCCCCGTTTGTGGAATGCTCTCCCCAGGGAAGTTTGCTTGTCACCTTCATTATATATCTTTCAGGGCCAGGCAAAAACATTCCTCTTCAACCAAGCCTTTGGCTGATTGATATTCTACAGCCTTTTAAATGTGTTTGTGGGAGGGGAGGATATTGTTTTTTAAAAAACAATTTATTTGTGTTTTCACCTTGTATTTTTATCTTGTATACTGCCCTGAGATCTTATGAAGAAGCCTAATATAATAATATAATATTATAATATAATATAATATAATATAATATAATATAATATAATATAATATAATATAATATAATATAATATAATATAATATAATATAATATAATATAATATGCCTAATAAATGAATTACAGTGGTATCTCAGTTTTCGAGCGTAATCCATTCTGGAAGACAGTTCGACGAAATGTTCAAAAACTGAAGCATGCATTTACAGAAGCACTTACTTATGGAAAACTTAATACGGAAGCCGCGCAGCATGTTTGGCTTCCGAAAAGCGTTTGAAAACCGAAGCAGTTACTTCCAGGTTTTCGGCATTTAAAAACCAAACATTCGACTTCCGTGATGTTCAAAAACCGAGGTACCACTGTAAAAAAATATATTTTAAGGCAAATAAAGATATAGTACTGTACTATTTTTTAAAAGTGTTTTCAGTTTTTGACCCATTATTCATTAGTTTATCTGCATGTGTGGGTGTGTAGCTTTATTTAGCCATTCTTGGCATTCTCCATTTTCTTTGATACCCCTTCTCAAAAGAGACAATGTAAATCATGGACCTCTATGGTTGCTGCCACATCTATTACACGTTCTGCCCTTTGACCTGCCTTGCAATCATCTGACTGTTCCTTGAGACCTTTGCATAATTACCTATCCAATTTCCTTATCTCTTCGTCTTCTTCCCCCTTTTGTGTTTCCCTTGTTAGCCTTCCCATCGCAGGCAGCACTATCTATGGTCACTGTCAAAGTCACGTTGACCTTGGGAAGGGCCTCTTTCTGTAGGCCTAACAAGATAACCAATTAATGACTTACTTCTTTATCTCAATGTCAAGTCGTTCCTAAGACTACTGTTATGACTTTTCCCCACCCCACCCCTTCCCTTTGACTAAGTGTTAATTAACTTGGCCAACTTTCCTCCTTTTCATTGTATTCAGCCATTATATAAAGGATAATGAAGCCCAAGTGGATAGTTTAATTCCAAGATTCTCCCAAAGTATTTACCCAGGGTTGTCCCTCTCAAGACACATTCAGCCCATTCATCTATGAGCCCGACCTCCTTCATTTCATGTAGAGTTGAAACAAATCTGGGAGGGGAAAACAATCCCTTCTGTCTTCAACTTGCTTGCAAGAAAATGAATTTACCCTGCAGCCTTCCAATCCAATTTTTTAATTTTTTTCTGTACCACCTTGTGTCCCAAATGCAGCATAACGACTGGAGGCAAGTCTCCCCTCTGTGAAGCTCAGTCCTGGCAAAGAACTCTTAATTATTGGCTCCATTTAAATCTAAATCTTCCCGGTCTACTGCCCCTAGTGACACAAGACTCCCATAAAAGTACGTGGTCCAAAACTGTACACCAAGAATTCCTCTCCTGCGGACTCCACCCACATCAGCTTCTCACGATGGGCTTTATTAAAGCAAAAAGGTTAATTGAACAGCGTCGAAGGACTTAGAGCAACAGAACAATCTGGCCATTATAAAGAAACTCTTTTCTTGGTATGCCTTCTCCCCCACTCTCAGTTTGATTCCCTGGCACCATATTTGTATAAATTAACTATCCCAAAATACAGACATGCCTTCACACTGTCCAGATTGGATGTGATGCCCTCTGCCGTACTTGAGGGCAGATACCAAAAGATTCCAGCTGAGAAACGACTCTGCCCCTGTGGAGATGGAACTCTGGAAACAGTGGCTCAAGTTCTCCTGTCCTGTCCCCTTTATAAAGACCTGAGGAATGAGATCATCACCCCACTCTTACTTACCATCCCAGGCCGCCCATCTGCGGCCACATTGTTCTTTCTGTTATCAGATCAAAATGATCAGACAACAGCAAAGGTTGCTAGGTTTATCGAGAGTGCAATGAGATTAAGGACCACTATCTGCACGATAGTCTTGATCATTTGATTGTCCTTTTTACCCATTGTTGTCTTTTTAATTGTATATATTGCTTGTTTTATGTTGCTATGGCCATTGGCTAATGCAAATAAAGTATATCTATCTAGCTATCTATCTACCCTGCAGCCTGATGCATAGCTACTCAGAAGTATGCATGGGGCAGAAACTCCATTCAGATTACATTAAAAGATGAACCCACATGATTTAGACTTCCAGAAACAATACAAAAACTGAAACTGAAAATTCACTTTTCTCTGAATTTTGCAATGCAGTTCTCCAGCCCAATAGAAAAATGCACATATGGGGGGTGGAGGTGGGATATGCATTAGAATGCATATATTAGTGAAAATAACATGTGAAAAATGTATGGGGGGATTGTTTTGCAAAAAAATATAACTTTATATCTCTGGTCAAATTGTGCACAATTAGGAGAAATTCACATTGCAATGTTGGTGAATTTTCAAGATTTGTTTTAATGGCAAACTGATGTGGAAATGTGGAGTGTTAGTTTGCTAAATGCATTGTGAGTTGTTAGGAAGCACCTATTCCCCTCACAGAACTATAATTCCCAGAGTTCCCTGGGAAGTGGGTTTGATTGTTTAACCAGGGGCAAATGGGGCATCTCCCGTCAACTCTCAGCACCCTTAACAAATGACAATTCCCAGAATTCCTTGGGGGAAGCCTTGACTGTTTAGAGCGGTGTGATACGGCTTTAAATGTATAGTGCAGATGGGACCAAAAAGGTTGAGCAGGAGGGGCCTTAAAATTGCCCATCATGTTCATCATCTGGGCAAGACCTTGAGCGAGTCTCTTCACAGTGCTCCCCACTAGAGTGGTGACATATATTTCTATTTAAATTATTGTAATTATTTCTAAATATGCATCTATACACATAATTTATCATTTTCAACTTTTATGCAAATATATTTCTTTCTTTTCGTTCCTCCACATTTTGGGTGACATGCTTTCTATTTTTCAGCAATATATGTATAAATAGCCACCCAGCTGCCCACAAAAATGCCAACTTGAATAGAATATTGGGAGGGGGAGGTATGCGCCAGCCCACATAATTGATCACAAGGTAAGGTGCATATTTTATGGGGGAGGCAAAGGGACCTATGTATTTAAGCATGATTCATAAGCAAAAGAGGTGTCATGTAGGTGGAGATAATGTTGGGTCGTCCTCCCCACACATACATGTGCTTTCTCTCATACAACGACAGAGTCAGTATATGACATTCCCCTACATTTAGAGTCCAAACACATCACCATGGTCATATGATATATATGTTGCTGACTTCCATTTCAGGAAGGAGAATCTAATATTTTTTCTAAAAAAATATACGATCAGTATTCTGAAGTAGCTTGTTGCTTGGGCTGCAGGCTTTCTTCCAGTGGGGCTGGTTATCTATATACAGTGGTACTTTGGTTCTTGAACTGAATCTGTTCCAAGAATCCATTCGACTCCTGAAACCGATTGCCTGCAGGAGCTTCCTGCACTCAAGAGGAAACCGCATCGGATGTTTGGCTTCCAAAAAACGTTCACAAACCGGAACACTTACTTCTGGGTTTGCAGCGTTCAGGAGCCGATTTGTTCAGGAGCCAAGCCATTCAAGCACCAAGGTACCACTGTATTGGGATTTGTTTTTAATGAGAGCGTAAGGGACGCAGGTGGCGCTGTGGGTTAAACCACAGAGCCTAGGACCTGCCAATCAGAAGGACGGCGGTTCGAATCCCCGTGACGGGGTGAGCTTCTGTTGCTCGGTCCCTGCTCCTGCCAACCTAGCAGTTCGAAAGCACATCAAAGTGCAAGTAGATATATAGGTACCGCTCCGGTGGGAAGGTAAACAGTGTTTCTGTGCGCTGCTCTGGTTTGCCAGAAGCGGCTTAGTCATGCTGGGCACATGACCCGGAAGCTGTACGCCGGCTCCCCCGGCCAATAAAGTGAGATGAGTGCCACAACCCCAGAGTCGGCCACGACTGGACCTAATGGTCAGGGGTCCCTTTACCTTTAATGAGTGTGTATTCAAGCCATCAGTGCCCCCTCCAATCTGAATGGCACAGTCCAGCAGGTTATATACCACATGACCCGAGCAGTTGTGTGTTTGGCTCATTACATCATAATATGGCACCTTCCGTTCTTTCGCCACATTTCACGCCAAACGTTTGCAAATCCTGGTGTGTCAACAACTTCCTGTCAGTAAAGAAGGGTTGGGGGGGATGTGTTTTTTTTGTGTGTTTTTTTTTGCTTCTAGCTAAAACACACGCACACTTTATTTCAAGCTGCAAACTCAAAGTCAACAGATGCTAAACGCAGGATCAATTGGGAACAGCTTTAACTCAACACCATTCATCTCTCATTCAAAAAAAATAAAAATGTTGCATATCCATGCTGGGAGGAAAATGTGTGCCAAGACAAATAATATGCAAAGCAATAGCCTGGAAATGCTTTAGACATATTATTTGAATTCTCAGAAGTAGCTCACCACCACCACCCCATTTAAAGTAAACTTTGGCATGCAAGCCTAACAGCCTATGTAATCCAGTCTTCAAGTGTATCTTCATTTGTTATGGGGATTTGCTTGGGGAAAAGGGAGGGGGGAATTGAAAAGAGGTTCGGGAGAACAGTAGTTTCTGCAACACTGCAAACATTATACAAGGCTAAGTCAGTGACACTGCCTCGAGTTGCATGCACTAAGAGACGGCTAACTAAGGGCTGATTTAATTGCTTGGCATTCCCTCAGCGGGCCAACCTGGCGTTCTCTGGCCCTCCAATGAAAACTGAGAGGGAAACGTGTGGAAAGAAAGGAGAGGAGGATCTCCAGCAGAGCTCATTGCACTCCCTGTCTCTAAAAATGGAGAAGTGTTTTCTTGGATGTTTTCTGAGAGCTGGTGTGGTGTCGTGGTTAGAGTGTCCGACTCAGACCTGGAATATAATAATAATAATAACAATAACAATAACAATAACAATAACAATAACAATAACAATAACAATAATAATAATAATTATTATTATTTATTTGTACCCCAATACCCATCTGGCACTAAAATGTCACACATTAAAAACTTCCCTGAACAGGGCTGCCTTCAGATGTCTTCTGAATGTTACATAGTTGTTTATCTCTTTCACATCTGGTGGGAGGGCGTTCCACAGGGCGGGTGCCACTACTGAGAAGGCCCTGTGCCTGGTTCCCTGGAACTTCGCTTCTTGGAGTGAGGGAACCGCCAGAAGGCCCTCAGCACTGGACGTCAGCGTCTGGGCAAAACGATGGGGGGTGGGGAAGACCAGGATTCAAATCCCCATGTGGCCAAGAAGGTCCCTCAGTCTAATCTACTTTAGAGGATTGTTGTGGGCAGTGCTGGGTTTATGTATAAGCCAAACAAGCTATAGCTTAGGGTCCCACTCTCTTGCCCTCCCCAAAAATATACTTCTTAATTGCATTTCACTATTAATATACTTCTTATTTATATTTCAGTTCAACAATTACTTTGCTAAAATACATATTTTGTTATGTGAAAATGGATTTAGTAAACTGGTAGGTCCATAAATTACCATACAGCATATATGCAACACAAAAAACAGCAGCAATTTGGCAATTTGTTGTTGACAAAGGACAGCTGGACATACAACGACGAGTTGAGGGAGGATAAGGCTATCAATGACTGCTAGCTTTGCCTTCACAGTCAATGGCATAGAATCATAAAATTCAAGAGTTGGAAGGGACCTCAAGAGTTATCTAGTCCAACCCCCTGCAATGCAGGAATCTTTTACCCAACATGGGGCTCAAACCCATAAACCTGAGGTAGCTCAGGTTCTGAGCTATCAGGGGTTGCTGTAATCCTTCTGAACACCAGTTTCTGGAAGCCTCAGGAAGCAGGGATGCCAACTTGAATAAAATAGGAGGGGGGGGAGGTAAGCCCCACACCATATAATTGATCACAAGACATGGTGCATGAACACCATTTGAATGCCAAAGCCCAGTGCCGGATCTACGTATAAGCTAAACAGCTTAGGGCCCCACTCTCTTGGGGCCCCCCAAAATATTTAAGGAAAAAAGCCTGGATGTACATTTCCAAAATATAAGATAAAAAACAAGTAAAATAAAGCCTACATACAGCAACAGTGTTTTGTGTTGTGTAGGCTCCTAGGATGTAAGTAATGGGTCCTGCCTGTATTTCACCATTAACATAATACTTCTTAATTGTATTTCAGTTCAACAATTACTTTGATAAAATACATATTTTGTTATGTGCAAATGGCTTTAGATACCTATTAGGTCCATAAATGACCATATAGCATATATTCAACACAAAAAAACAGCGGCAATTTGTTGTTGACAAAGGACAGCTGGACATATCAAGGGCCCCATTGCCTTCAGTAGCTTAGGGCCTCATCAAACCTAAATCCAGCCCTGGCTGTAGGATTAAATGAGGAGCTCCACTGAGCTCTTGGGAGAAAAAAAGTGAAATATAGATGCAAACAAGAAATGCTTTTTTTAAAAAAGAAAAGCTTGATTTTATTTTGTACTTAACATTAAATGCTGGCTTTGTTCCCTCCACCTTTTGTAGTCTCCATTATTTGGGGCTGACCTCCTTCTTTCTGTTTTTCTGCTCAGTTTTTCTGTTTTTCTGCTCAGTTTTTCCTTTTTCTGTTTTTCTGCTCAGTTCCTTGAATCGAAGGGTGTTCAGATTAATTCCTGTCACACATCATGTTGGTTCCATCCTAAAACACTCCCACCCCCAAAAATTGGGGAGGCAGGAGAGAGTTAGAATGGAGCACAGTGCCTCTTGTTTCTGGAAAGCAGTATTATGGATGGCCAGTGATGGCTGGTGCCCATTGGCTGAGAGGCCAACAGTAGTATATTGAAGGGTTGAGTTGCCACCCTATTTTCTGGCAAGGCTCCTGTGTCTTCCAATTGCAGGAGTTCCACAGGTGTGTTAAGGTTCAAAAGACAGAAAGGGGCATAAATAACAAGACGCTCAATATATACAAGAGGAGAAATGCCAGATAATAATTTGGCTTCGTCCCTGAATAATGGTGGAGAGACTTTGCTCTGGGATTTAGAAATATCCAGTTGAAGCGACGCATGATTAGGGTTGCCTAGTTAGTATTTGTCAGTCAGGATCAAGCACACGCCATTCTATGCTTGGTGCAGATTTTAATCTTTCTGGTGGATTGAACCAAGCCCCAACCCAGAGAGACGTGTCTTATAGGAATCTTAAACAAGGAGCTGACTGCTTATTTTCACCAGCTGAAATGAAGATTATGTCACAGTGGCGGCTTTCTGCTGAAGTGGGTCACTCTGCTTTTATGAGCAGAGAGCTTTTGCCAAGGAAGAAGGCGAGAGAAGGAGAATCACGGTGTCTCACTCTCCACAACCAGGACAAGAGTTTACAAAGTTAGCCACACAATAAATAAATAAATGACAAAATAAACTATCTCAACGCAGGTGATTCATATGTAAAGCCCCTGTGAATATGCTTTCTTATGCCAATGGGCAAATGACCACTGAGAACCCATCTGTCTTTCTGGATTTCAGACGGTCTCAATTGCCACTGTTATATATCCTTATATTTGCAAGTGTTACTGCTCAAGACGTCTTTGTGCATATGTGCTTCGATCACAGTCATGCTCAATCACAGGACTTCTAGTCTTCAAAATCAATGTACATGAAGCCTTTAGGACTACAAAATCCATGATGCAGTGTGACTGAAGTCCTCTTGTGATGTTCAGGCTCTCTTTACCATGTTGCATTGCACACTCATGCACCCAGCCTTTTCAAAACCATTTTGCCCAGGGAATCAAGCCACAACAGCGCCGATTAATTTAAGGATACATGCAGTTGCAGAACATAGTTCTGTGGCGCTGAATATCCTGGATTTCAGTTCATGTGAGTTGAGATTCAATTTCAAGTCAGATAAAATAAATAAATATCTAAGCCAGTGCATGGAATTAAACATTTTTGATGTACAAGCCTATAAACTGAGATGGATCTTTTGATCTGCAAACTCAGTATAGTGCATCATCGTTCAAGACTGCCAGCTTGGGTATCTGTGAATGCTTTCCCCTTGTTAGATGCATGAGCATTTAAAATAATGCATGGCAACCTGAAATTTAACAGGTCAGGTTTCCTCCCTTATTGTCTTGCTATGACAGCATCTTAAAAAGCAGAGATATCACTTTGCCAACAAAGGTCCGTATAGTTAAAGCTATGGTTTTCCCAGTAGTGATGTATGGAAGTGAGAGCTGGACCATAAAGAAGGCTGGTGCTTTCGAATTATGGTGCTGGAGGAGAATCTTGAGAGTCCCATCAAACCTATCCATTCTGAAGGAAACCAGCCCTGGGTGCTCACTGGAAGGACAGATCCTGAAGCTGAGGCTCCAGTACTTTGGCCACCTCATGAGAAGAGAAGACTCCCTGGAAAAGACCCTGATGTTGAGAAAGATGGAGAGCACAAGGAGAAGGGGACGACAGAGGACGAGATGGTTGGACAGTGTTCTTGAAGCTACTAAATGAGTTTGACAAAGCTGCGGGAGGCAGTGAAAGACAGAAGTGCCTGGCGTGCTCTGGTCCAGGGGGTCACGAGGAGGCGGACACAACTAAACGACTAAACAACAACAACAACAAATGACAAAAGATGCTATGTTTCTGTATGTCATGCAGAGAAGGACATAAAATCTCCCCCCTAAAAAACAAAACAAAAATGTATACCACTTCCTCTCTCAGTGTTGCTTTTTCCAGATTTTCCAAAAGTGGCCTATTTTAGTAACATCATAGCAGGGTGGTTTGGATTTGGTGTAACACCATGTCAGCTTAATTTACACCAGTTTACTTTATACCAGCTCCTCATGCTCCCATAGACTTGGTGGTTTTTTGTTTGTAAGTGACTAGTTGTCTGCAGATGAACCATCAAAATCAAGCATTTAGTCTTCATTGTCTGGGCCTGTTAACTGCAGAAGTCCCCTGTACATTGATGGGACACTTGTAGACAACATTTCATAAAGGCTGTGTTCCAACAGGTTTTTAGTGATATCACACCAAACAGGTTGGAACAAATAGGTGTCATGTTTGCATATTTCACATCACGGTGTTTTCTGCACGCTCAAATGCGGATGCTATCCTTCAGTTATCACGGAGACTGTTTGCCTAGAATCCTGTGTTTACACTGTAAAAGCTTGGCGGGCATGTGCTGAGGAAATATTAAAGTTATGTTGCTTGTTTTAGTACTGTTGGCGCAAAGAAAATCTAGAAGCTATAAAAGGAGAAATTCCTGGATACCTGAATCCAGGTTTGGGGCGAGTACACTTTGGTGAGAGAACCACAGCAGAGATTTAAAATCACAAAATATGCAGCAAAGTAAAGCATGGGAATATAGGCGGTTAGACCTTTAAAATATGCGCTTCCAAGTTCCTTCCAAAGTTTTGCTCTTCCCCTAACATAGAAAAAGACCACTCATTGCCAAGTTATAACATGGTTTACTTACCAACACTCCAAAGGTCAGATTCATGGGCTTTTGCATACAGCATTCAGAAAAAGTTGCACAGGCAGTAAAACTTGACTTAGTTACAAAGTGGTGAAAGTTCCTAGATTATTGAGAGGCTTGTTAGAGCCATGTGCCTGGAGGGAGCAGCTCAGAGCTCCCTACACACCAAAGTTTACATGTAGACTAGGAGGGAACAAAGGCTTGATTGTCTAGTTCCTCCCAAGGTGAGAGGGAATGAATTTAGCTAAGCCTGGCAAGACAGCTTACTCCATGGTATTAACCCCTTAATGCATTAATTAGACCTATGCATGCTCATTATATAAAGAAAAATGTGTGCATTAGGGAAAAACATGTATACCAATGCATATAATAGTGAGAATAGCATACACAGTGTACATGATTTTTGGGGGAAATGACTTTGCAAAAATATGTATATTAGGCAAAATTGCATCCCAAAATGCAATTTTGATTCACATAAACATGCTGCTAAATTTTCTTGAGGACTTGCTTTTAAAAAATAAATAAATCACCAACTGATGTGGAAATGTGAATAACTGTGCTTAGGAGTAGAAGAATGAGGAAAGGTGGGAAACTGAAATTGACAGATTTGCCTATTCCTCCTTGGCTGTCTATCTGAGTGCACGCAGGCTTGGGTTTAGCATTGAATTCAGCCTAAAAGAGAACGGCCTCATGAAATTTGAGGGAACAGTTTTCCAAAGCCATTTGTGGGGCACAGGTGCATTGCTTTTTTCAAAACCTGCCATTGCTGTTGTGTTGTGTGTCTTTGCTAGGTCCAGGGCCTGGCTGCAATGAGTCAATCAATCATTTTATTAGTATCCCGCCTTTCTCAAGGCAGCTTGCAGCATATTTTAAAAATTACATAACAAGCTTGCAGCACATTTTAAAAATTACATAACAAAAGAAGTCATTAACAATATGCACAACAACACAAAGTATACAATGAAATCTAACAATTTCCACATAAATCATTAGATCCAAAATAAAGATACAAAAAATAACAGCAGCACGGCAACAACCCTGCCCCCCAACAAACCAGGCCCACAAAACCCCAACCCAAGATTCTGCTCAGCAGCCTCAGCTTTTGCAGATAAGTCAGTCAGGGCCTCTGACTGCTAATATGTTGCAATGCAAATGTGATTAGCCAAAGCCCCAGAGGGCATATGCCTTTCTCACAGACACCTCTTCATTCTGGATCATGAGCGCTGCTTTCAAGATGGATTTTTCTTCAGGTTGTTTTTGTGCATTCCTGTGGAGCAGGCTGGTGTTTTCGTAGTGGGATGAGAAATCTCACCAGGCTGCAATTGCGTAAAACAATGAAATGTCAGGAGCTATTAGGGCAAGAACTGGAACAAGGCAGGAGTTTATTAGAGGAGGAAGATCCCATAGCAGTAGTGGAGATTCACAGATCGCCCAAGATTGGTACCCAGGAAGATGCTTGACTTGGGACCTTGGCTGTGGATTCGAAAGACCTCTTCAGACTCTCCAAAAGCACCTCCACAGCACAGTCAAAATAAGTCAAGTGGTGGCACAGACTAAACAGTACAGTCATACCTCGGCTCCTGAATGCCTTGGGGGTCGAACATTTCAGCTCCTGAATGCCGCAAACCTGGAAGTGCATATTCTAGTTTTTGAACGTTCTTTCGGAAGCCGAATGTCCAGCGGGGCTTCTGCAGCTTCGGATTGGCTGCAGGAGCTTCCTGCAGCCAATCAGAAGCCATGCTTTGGAAGTCAAACATTTCGGAAGTCGAACGGACTTCTGGAACGGATTCTGTTCGACTTCTGAGGTACGACTGTACAGTGCTTATGCATCAGCAGGAAGCTTTCTTTTCCAGAGCCCTATTTGAAATAAAGAAGTCAGAGCGCAGACATACTCTGGATCTGTGCCCCATTTATGCTTGGAGCAGAAAGCTATCAATGGCCATCAGCCAAGAAGGTTGTGTTTTGCCATGACCATTGGAGAGAGTAGGCCTCTGAACACCAGTTGCTGGGAATCACAAGAGGCAAGGTCTACTTATGGTCTTCCCATAGGTACCTAGGTGACTACCGTGAAAATAGGATACTGGACTAGACAGGCATTTCGCCTGATGTAATTCCATTTTATAGTCTATGGGCCCAATTCAGTTGCACAATGCAAACTTTCAAAATACCGTATTTTTTGCTCTATAAGACTCACTTTTTCCCTCCTAAAAAGTAAGGGGAAATGTGTGTGCGTCTTATGGAGCGAATGCAGGCTGCGCAGCTATCCCAGAAGCCAGAACAGCAAGAGGGGTTGCTGCTTTCACTGCGCAGTGATCCCTCTTGCTGTTCTGGCTTTTGAGATTCAGAATATTTTTTTCTTGATTTCCTCCTCCAAAAACTAGGTGCGTCTTATGGTCTGGTGCGTCTTATAGAGCGAAAAATACAGTAAATAAAACACAACACCTGTATTTGTCCAGCTGCTAGCAAAAAATAAAGAAATGCTAACATTTCCACAGCCTTGATTTTTTTTTTGTTAAGAACCTCATTCCTAGCAGCCATCCCCCCAACCCAAAGCAATCTTGCTGTCAGTTCTGCACGACATTCCATGATCCAAGCTTTAATTGGTTATGCATTGTTCCCAGAAGGTGAGATGAGATTGCACAGAGCCATACATTAGTCAGAATAATTATTCTACACTTGGCCCACTCAAAGTTTCCTTCCTAGTTAGTCAAACAAAATGGAGCGATCTTGATTAACTAATCTTCCCACATCAGCGTTTTAGGGTGTGTCTTTTCTTCTTCTTCTTCTTCTTTCCACTGAGTACTTCAC
This sequence comes from Podarcis melisellensis, assembly GCF_964234715.1. Classification (NCBI taxonomy): domain Eukaryota; kingdom Metazoa; phylum Chordata; class Lepidosauria; order Squamata; family Lacertidae; genus Podarcis; species Podarcis melisellensis. The sequence goes on from NC_138542.1 coordinate 66,337,370, forward strand.
AGATTCTTCTTTTAAAGAAAATCACTACAATTAAAAAAGCAATTAAAAAGGATTATCAGAATCAAAGTTGATCTTTAATTGCTATGCATATCTAGATCTTTCTTCCACGATACGCCAGATAAAATGCTCTTAAAAACTGCTTTCTTAATAGCTTTAATTATGGAGAACATAAGAAATGTCATCCTTTTGAGGAGCATCCCATTTCCAGTTGAGCCCATTTAGGGGCTGTCATTGAAAAAGTTTGTTTTACTCTATCTTTTCAGGCTGCAGCTGAGCAAGCAGTTTTATTATCCTTCCGAGCGTTGGAAATGGGACACCTTAGGATCATTCTGATTAGCTTGGATAAACCTGAAAGAATGCCTGAGCTAGAAAAAGATTACAGCTTTAAAGGGATATTCTAAAGTAGTAAATGGTGGGAGGCCTTTGCAGGATAACGGCTGCAGATATTGCTTCACAGGAAGAACACGGGCCATATTCCCAGAGTCTTTCTAGGAATCAAATTAGTGTGACCTGTCCTGTAAACATTGTAAACTCCTCTCTGCTTATCCACACAGAGAATGGGCGGGGAAGGGCTATAGATCAGTGTTCGAAGTTCCCAGGTCTCCTTCTCAAGATCTCTAGGTAGGGCTGGGAAAGACTCCTGTTGGAAACCTAGAGTTCTGCTGACAGACACTGTTGACAAACCTTTTCAGACACAGGATCTACTTTTTACCCAAATGTGCACCTAGGGACCCGTTTCCTCGTTTTCTTTTTTAACATACATTTGAATGGTAGTAGTGGTGTTGGTGACTCACCTTAAACCAGACCCACAACGCAGCTGTGTGGTCCTAACTGTGTAGACAATCCTGTTCTAGATTGTTTAGATGGTACTGTTCTAGACAAACCAAAAGCCAGCGGGAACCTGGAGCGGCACACATGCCGTGCACCAGGGGGGGGGGAGCCGCCCAGAGGGGCGGAGTGATTGGCACCCATTGAGGGCGATTGGCGGGTCAATGGCACCCAGGGGAGCCAGCGTGGTATAGTGGTTAAGAGCAGTGGACTCGTAATCTGGTGAACCAGGTTCGCTTCCCCGCTCTTCCACATACAGCTGCTGGGTGACCTGCGGCCAGTCACACTTCTTTGAAGTCTCTCAGCCCCACTCACCTCACAGAGTGTTTGTTGTGGGGGAGGAAGGGAAAGGAGAATGTTAGCCGCTTTGAGACCCCTCAGGGATGACACCCGGGGCAAGCTGTCCCCCCTGCCCCCCTTCCTACGCCCCTGCCATAATCCCTTTTCCATATATAACGCACATTCCTACTTTCCTGTGCCAGCGGCAATCCAATCTGCACATTTGGAGTGTTGTGCCGTCCCAAAAACCTGCCCTCCAATTCCTGAAAAGTTCTCTTTCTCTGTGAAAGAGGCTTCCATTCTTATTTTTTTCTGCCATCCCTTCAGAGCATTTGAGAATTTCTTCCAAGTTTCTTTAAAATGTTGGTGGATGTGGGTTTTTAGTTTACCTACAATGTGGCCAAAGGTGGGACATGCAGTTTCTCTTCCCTGTCTCTCCAGAACCCTGCAACATAAGAACGTAGTAAGAAGAGACTCCTGAATCAGGCTAATGGTCTATCTGGTCCCCCATCTTGTTCTCATAGTATCCAATCAAATGCCTCCCTGGCTGCTTTTGAAAAAAGCCCCACAAGAGGGGTTTCCTTGTGATGTTTTCCCCTGGGCTTTCTTTGAAGCAAGGGCACCCAGGAAGGCTGCAGAGTGAAGGTGTCTGGTGAGATGAATTACAGAACGAAACAAAGGACACCTGTAAACACCCCCTGGCTTCCTCAATCCAATTACATTATTGTCATTATTATTAGGTTTTGATTTGATTTCTTATATTTCTGTGCCACTTTTCATTCACACGAATCACAAAGCAGTTTACAAACAATAAACAACAGTCACATGGTGGAACATCACAAATACAACACAAGTCACGTGGAATAATTCACAAATCATCAGTAAATCTATTACGAAGCATCAATAAAACAGTTACAATCTATTAAACGCTTATTAACAAAACAACGGAAAAAAGTAAGTTGAAGAGCACAATGACAACAAAAGTCATATTATAGGATTCACAAAGTACCACAACATTATATTCTTAATTATAGCCAATATTTTTCTCCTGGTAGGGACTCAGATCAAATAGGAACAACTAAAAACATAAGGGAAACAATCATTAAAAACAATTAAACATTTGTAGAATTTAAAACTATACCTAAATATAAAAGATCTATTAAGAACATACAAATAATTACAATGGAACCACCAGCCCTTTCATTAAAGGTAGTCAGTTCCCTAAACTGACGTTTCCGAGCACAATTCAAAGTGTTGGTGCTGACCTTTAAAGCCTTAAACGGCCTCGGTCCAGTATATCTGAAGGAGCGTCTCCACCCCCATCGTTCTGCACGGACACTGAGGTCCAACACCGAGGGCCTTCTGGCGGTTCCCTCACTGTGAGAGGCCAAGTTACAGGGAACCAGGCAGAGGGCCTTCTCGGTAGTGGCGCCCGCCCTGTGGAACGCCCTCCCACCAGATGTCAAAGCGATAAACATCTACCTGACATTCAGAAGACATCTGAAGGCAGTCCTGTTCAGGGAAGCTTTTAATATGTGACATTTTAGTGTATCTTTCATCTTTGTTGGAAGCCGCCCAGAGTGGCTGGAGAAACCCAGCCAGATGGGTGGGGTACAAGTAATAAATTATTATTATTATTATTATTATTATTATTATTATTATTATTAAGCCTGTTGTAACAAGAAGGTATTTATTTACCTGCCAGAAAGGGTACCTCAAGCAGAGAGCCAATCCAGCTTTTCCATGGACTGAGTTCCAAAGCCTAGGAGCAGCCACCAAGAAGGCCCTGTCCTGCATCACCAGCAAGCATGCTTTTGCGGGTGGTTGGGCCAAGAGAAGGGTCTCCCTCAAATATCTCAGAACCCGGGCAGGTACATATGAGGGAATACAGCTTTTCCAATAGCTTGGACCAAACTTCTCCCCTCCTCCACACCCAGTAAGCAGCAGTGCCCCACTGGCCAGGATGTCAGCATGGTGTTTCTGCCCCTAAGGACTCAAAGTAGGTACAGTGGTACCTCAGGTTAAGTACTTAATTCGTTCCGGAGGTCTGTACTTAACCTGAAACTGTTCTTAACCTGAAGCACCATTTTAGCTAATGAAGCACCTGGATCTGTCTTCAGTCTTTAGCTCCTAGAAACAAAATACAGTGGTACCCCAGGTTAAGTACTTAATTCGTTCCGGAGGTCTGTACTTAACCTGAAACTGTTCTTAACCTGAGGCACCACTTTAGCTAATGGGGCCTCCTGCTGCTGCCGCACCTCCTGAGCACGATTTCTGTTCTTATCCTGAAGCAAAGTTCTTAACCTGAAGCACTATTTCTGGGTTAGCGGAGTCTGTAACCTGAAGCGTATGTAACCTGAGGTACCACTGTAATCAGCTTTTGTGCTATTCAGTCAAAATAGTCTTGTTTTATTATGATTACATGAGAATCAACATTATGGGGTGAGCTTAACAGAGGAAGTCTGAGCATGATCATTCCCCCAGAGTGGCCTGTTGATTTGGTTTCCCGGTGGCTGCTACATTTGCATGATTATGCCTCTATGAGCCTCTTCTCCATGACTGGAAAGAACAATGTTTTAAAAAGAAAAAAACCCCAAGAATTTCCCAATACCCGGACTTCCCCTGACTAGATACGAATCAGATTAGGATAATCCTCTACTATTACATACAGTGACAGGTACTTGAGAGTTGGCATCACCAGGTAAAGGTAAACTGATGTCAACAGCGGCGATGGGAGATGGGAGCATCTGACAGGTGATGATCAGTTAGTTATGCTGCTAATAAGCATAAGAATGTAAGGAGGGTCCTGATGAATCGAGACAAAGGCCCATCTCGTCCAGCATCCTCTTCTCAGAGTGCATGCTCGACTTATCTCCCGCTTGGACTACTGCAATGCGCTCTACGTGGGGCTACCTTTGAAGGTGACCCGGAAACTGCAATTAATCCAGAATGCGGCAGCTAAACTGGTGACTGGGAGTGGCCGCCGAGACTATATAACACTGTTCCTGAAAGATCTTCATTGGCTCCCAGTATGTTTCTGAGCACAACTCAAAGTGTTGGTACTGACGTTTAAAGCCCTAAAAGGCCTCGGCCCAGTATACTTGAATTTAGCATCTCCACCCCCATCGTTCTGCCGGTACACTGAGGTCCAGCGCCAAGAGCCTTCTGGCGGTTCCCTCACTGTGAGAAGTGAGGTTACAGGGAACCAGGCCTTCTCGGTGGTGGCACCTGCCCTGTGGAACGCCCTCCCAGCGGATGTCAAGGCAATAAGCAACTATTTTACTTTTAAAAGACAACTGAAGAGGGCCCTGTTTAGGGAGGTTTTTAATGTTTGATGCTATACAGTGGTACCTCGGATTAAGTACTTAATTTGTTTCAGAGGTCTGTGCTTAACCTGAAACTGTTCTTAACCTGCAGCACCACTTTAGCTAATGGGGCCTCCTGCTGCTGCTGCACCGCCAGAGCATGATTTCTGTTCTCATCCTGAAGCAAACTTCTTAACCTGAAGCACTATTTCTGGGTTAGCAGGGTCTGTCACCTGAAGCGTTTGTAACCTGAAGCGTATGTAACCTGAGGTACCATTGTATTGTTTTTAATATTCGGTTGGAAGCCGCCCAGAGTGGCTTGGGAAACCCAGCCAGATGGGTGGGATATAAATAAATTATTATTATTATTATTATTATTATTATTATTATTATTATTATTATTATTCCCAGTCAGAAAGAATCATAGAATCATAGAGCTGGAAGGGACCCGAGGGTCATCTAACCCAACCCCGTGGGAAGAAGGACCTGAGTGCAAGAACACTCCTTACTTGTGATTGCCAGCAAGTGATATTCATTTTTTTTTTAAAATAATTTTTATTAAGGTTTTCCAAATTAAAACAAATAAAATCCAATTCATAAACTTTTTCCAATATCCAGGACTTCCCCTCCCCACCCCCTCTTGTGTTCCAAATCTTCCAAAAAAGCAATAATATTCAACAAATTCTTATTCCCAAAATACACTCATCATCAATAACTCAATTTATCCAAATTTCCATCCCCTAAGGTCGACCTATTCCCTTCCACGAGTTCCCCCCTTTCAAATATAATACAGATGAAAATAGAATAAAAACAAACAATAATTTTACAACCTTTGGATTCCAAATTTCCCTCCCCTCTTTCCCTGTTGCGTTCCCCCTATCCCTCCACTTCTAGTGTCTTCCTGATGAACCCACCTTTCACTAAACCCACATCCCTCTGGTTCTTTACCGGTCTCTCTTTTTTTAAAAAAAATGGCATATATTAAACTTCTGGCATTTTTAAAATTACAGATGTCCAATCATAGAAGGAGTCTATCAAAGGGGGCCCATTTCTTCTATCCAGATTTTTATATCCAGGAGTATAAACTCCAATTTTATATCCATAAGCTTGTCAAATCTGGATATCCCAAATGTTCCCACTCCAATTCTGTCCAGTTCTTGTTGTTTCCTTGTTCTTGTCAATCACTCTCCTCCTTTTTACTTCCCTGTTCCCTCACAGAAATGTTCTTTTTCCAAAGGCTTCTAGTGTCTCTACAGAGGCTTGTTATTCAGGAGCAAAACATTACATCATGTTCCTTTCATTTTTCAACAGATTAATCCATTGTTTCCAGTAAAGTGTAGGCCTCTGTAGACAAAATAATGTTCCATTTCTGCAGTTTCCCAGGAGCTTAAAAGTTCTATCCAACTGTTCAAGTTTCCCGTCGAAAACACATGCAATGTCCCTCAGCTCCTCTAGGTGGATTACAATAACAAAGTTCCCTTCCAGATCACATCCGCCAGTCCAAATAACTTATAAATCCTTTTCCCTCGCGAAGTTGCTAGTTCGGCAAGATAAGGTTCTTCTCGATCTTAGTTATCCAGTCCTTTGTTTTGGCTCTTCTACAATTGGGGGGGGGCTGACTTCCTTTTTTCCACCTCCCCCGTTCGCTCCAAATTCTAAAAATTTATCCCTCTTTTTAGTCCATATTCCAATTACTCACGGGTTCTTCTTTTGGGTCCAAATTTTCAATAGAAGAAGTCAGCGCTCTCCGCCGGATGGCATGCGGCTGCGCTCGGCAGGGATAGCAGAGGACTCAAAGCACCACGCTCCTCCCCGGCACCCGATCCGTAGCCTTTAAAAAGGCTCCTTCACGAATCGAGAGGGCGCTGACGGTGCCAGCCGAGTCTCCATGTCCACGGCCTCCGTGGCCGTGGTTTTTAAGGGTCCCCGCATCGCCGGTGCGGTAGGACCCAGCCCCTGCCGAGCAGGCTCCCTCCGGAGCTCGGAGGGAGCCCGCCATTCGGCGATGGCGCCGACCCGGAAGTCCCAGCAAGTGATATTCAGAGGAACACTGCACCCAACAGCAGGGCTATCAATGGCCACTAGCCAAGATGTTGCAGGGTACAGTGGTGCCTCGCAAGACAAAAATAATCCATTCCGTGAGTCTCTTCGTCTAGCGGTTTTTTCGTCTTGCGAAGCAACCCTATTAGTGCCTTAGCGGATTAGCGCTATTAGCTGTTTAGCGGCTTAGCGGCTATTAAAGGCTTAGCGGCTTAGAGGCTAAAAGGCTATTAGCGGCTTAGCGGCTTAGAAAAAAGTGGGGAGCAAAAAAAATCGCAAGACTCGCAAGACGTTTTCGTCTTGCGAAGCAAGCCCATAGGGAAATTCGTCTTGCGAAGCGCATCGAAAAACGGAAAACCTTTTCGTCTTGTGAGGCATTCGTCTTGTAGGGCACCACTGTATTGTAGAGTTGGGAAAGGCAACCCAAATGATCTGTGGGGTGGCACAACTGAGGAAAGGTTACACACAGCATTTGGATCTTTGTAGCTTAGACAAAGGTTTATGTGCTGGTCCCGGGGGTAGGTACCGTGGGTGTAAGCAGAGTCCACACGAAGAGGGGCGAGGTCCAAGGCGGAGAGCCGGGCGGGGAACAGGAACGCTGGAACAGGAGGCTGAGCAGGGAACCGGAGCACCGGATAGTCAGGAACAGGAGGCCGAGCAGGGATCAGGAACACCGCATAGTCAGGAACAGGAGGCCGAGCAGGGATCAGGAACACAGGAAGGTCCGAAGCCAACAACGACGTTGCTCCCGCAACCTGGGGCCAGGCTGACTGGGCTTTTATCCTCTTCTAAGGCCAGGGGCGGTCCCGGCCCCCAGGAGCCCCGCCTCCTCTGGCCTTAAGGCGAGCACTCCTCCTGGGGGCAACCAGTTCCCTTCGCCTCTCTGCCCTAAGCCTCTGCAGATCAGGAGAGGCCGAAGGGTTACTGGGCCCTGGAGGAGGCTCACCTGTGGCCACTGAGTCGTCAAGCCCCTCTGGGGCTAGAAGGGCTTCACCTGGGGCCAGCTCCTGAAGCTCTGTCACAGGTGCAGGCTCTTCAGCATCTAGGCCTTGCCCCAGTTCAGCCGGCCCTGGAGGCGGGGACTCCAGTGCAGGCTGGGATTCCTCTGGTTCATCCTCTGAATCGGAATCCCAGGCCATCACAGTTTATAATGATGCATGGTGCAAAAGAAGGGACTAGGGAGTTTTCTCCCTTCTCTCAGAACGCTGGAACCTGGGGACATTCAATGAAGATTCAGGACAGAAAAAGGGAAGGACTTCTTCATAAAGTGGAAAGTTAAGCTATGGCATTTGCTCCCACAAGACTTAGTGATTGCCACCAATTTGGATGGCTACAAAAGAGGATGAGACAAATTTGTGGAGGAGAGAGCTATCAGTCATGACTAACCATGATCAGTACCGGATTTATGTATAAGCTAAACAAGCTATAGCTTAGGGCCCCACTCTCTTGGGGCCCCCCCCAAAAAAAAATAAAGGGGAAAAAACTGGATGTACATTTCCAGAATATAAGATAAAAAACAAATAAAATAAAACCTGTGTTTGCATTATTAAGTTTGTTATGAATAAAAATCATTTCAAGTTAGAGCTTAATCATTATTTCACTATTAATGTACTTCTTAATTGCATTTCACTATTAATATACTTCTTAATTGTGTTACAGTTCAACAATTATTTTGATAAAATACATCTTTTTGGTATGTGCAAATGGCTTTAGCTACCTATTAGGTCCATAAATTACCATATAGCAAATATTCAACACAAAAAAGCAGCAATTTGTTGTTGACAAAGGACAGCTGGACATATAAAGGGCCCCATTATCTTCAGCAGCTTAGTGCCTCATCAAACCTAAATCCAGCCCTGACCATGATAGCTGCGTTCTTTCTCTAACCTTGCACTCATGGCCAGTTTTGTGGCTTTCCCAAAAACATCTGGTAGGTCATTGTGAGAACACCAAGTTTTTGTTTTGTTTTTTAAATTTTTATTTATACCCTGCCCTCCCCGTCCAGAGCTGGGCTCAGGGCAGCTAACACCAGTAAAATCACAATAAAAACATAATAGGGGAGGGGGGAGGAAACCAATTTGAAATATGGGTTAAATTACAATTTAAAATGCAGCCTCATTTTAATAGTAGCCCATAGTTCAAAACTATAAGGGGAGGGAAACATAAGGGTCAGACTGAGTCCAAACCAAAGGCCAGGCAGAACAGCTCTGTCTTGCAGGCCCTGTGGAAAGATGTCAAGTCCCGCAGGGCCCTAGTCTCTTGTGACAGAGCGTTCCACCAAGTCGGGGCCAGTACTGAGAAGGCCCTAGCCCTAGTTGAGACCAATCTAACCACCTTGCGACCTGGGACCTCCAAAGTGTTGTCATTTGTGGACCTTAAGGTCCTCCGCGGGGCATACCAGGAGAGGCGGTCCCATAGGTACATGGGTCCTAGGCCACATAGGGCTTTTGAAGTTGGTCCAGCAGGGCTGTTCTTTGTGTTCTCATCTGTGTTCAGCAGGCTTCCCCAATGCACACATGCACCGAACATGCAGCCCGCATCAAGGAGGAGCAAGTGTGGTTTGTGATGTCAAGGGAAAGTGAGGCCATGTGGCCCCCAATCTCTCCTCTTCTACATAAGCATTTCTGCAATGAGCCTCTTCAGTCCGTCAGCCTCTTTGGGAACACTGTGTGATGGCCTGGGACTCAGGCTCGGACTCGGAACCAGAGGAGTCTCAGTCCTCAGGCGGCATAGGAACCAAGTCTGGGGCCTGATTCTGAAGACCCTCAGTCTGCACAGGTTCCCCTATAACAAGCACCAGCTGGGCCAAGTCAGAGGCCTGAGCCTGCCTTGGCTCCAGATGCAGGGATTGCCTCGTTGCCCTTCAGCTGGGCCATCACTTACAGCTGCTCCACTACCATTTGGGTCAGGAGAGGCTGAGGCGGCCCCTGGGTCTAGTAACCCACCGACATCTCCCAAGCTGCAGAGACTGAGGTATGAGAGAAGGAGAGACCTGAGTACTCTAAAAGTAGTGCTCGCCTTTGAGCAAGACAGGGAGGTGAGTCACCGGGGGATCAGCACCGGCCGTTACCCCGACAGAGATAAAAGGCTGTCGGACCCTGCCCCAGATTGCAGGAGCAACATTGCTGTTTGCCAGAACCTGCCTGTGATCCTGTGCCTGGTTCCCTGCCTCGTGTCCTGCCTTGGCCCTGTCGGACTGGCTCCTTGCGGAACCCTTTGATTCAGGACTGGGCCTGGACCGTGTTGCTTGGGTTAACCTCCGGCCCAGCACACACTGTCATTTTGCCCCACCTTTGATCTCTTACATTCTGCTACTGCCATGAACTCAGGATTCTCCAGCCAGCCGTCTCCATCACACAACTTCCCTTATGTTTCAATCATTAAAAGCTTGTTTCCCTCCCTGCTCCTCTTCCCCCATCCCCAGCCAATCCCTACTGATCGTTCTATCGTCATGGCAACCGTCTCCCGCTGGCAATGATCAAGGAAGAAAACCTGATTTGGGGTTTTAATTAATTGCTTGGAAATGGAAATGTAACAGTGACTGGCAGTTCAACTAAGCATGTTTCACAAAGTGAATAAAACTGGAGTTGCTGAAACAAATTGTTTCATTGGCTTGAGCTAACATTTTTCTTTTCTTTGTCAGGGGGCTACCTTAATTTATACCACCACCACCCAAAAGAAAACCTCCCACACATTTGTGCCCATCTAAAATTATTTGGACAAATATTGTAAATATTTCTTAGCATAATGCGTGTTCTCTTCTCACCAGACAACCAAAGCTAATATAAACCAATGGCTTTCAAACTTTCTTACTTCTGAAGACCCACTGCGGAAGGAACTCCTAACTGGTTGAGATGCTGCAGGAAGATCAGTCGTCCAATGAAACTGATTGGGGGGGGGATCTGGGCAGACCAAAGGAAAGATTGCGTCACAAAATGCACCATTAATTGGTGGAACTCACCACTGCAGGCTGAGAAGATGGCCAACAGCTTAGATGGCTTTAAAAGGGGATTAGACAAATTCGTGAAGGACAAGACTCAGCGGCTGCTGGTCATGATAGCTGTCACGACATATGACATGAGGACATTGCAGGATGTGGTTGAGGATTCAGGTGAGATGAAGTATCAGGCTACTTCCTCAAGGGGAGAACTATCAGTACCTCATTCAGGGGGTTCCTGGTTAGAGAACCATTGAAGGTGACTTGGAAACTGCAATTAATCCAGAATGCAGCAGCTAGACTGGTGACTGGGACCAGCCGACGAGACCACATAACACCAGTCTTCAAAGACCTACATTGACTCACAGTACGTTTCCGATCACAATTCAAAGTGTTGGTGCTGACCTTTAAAGCCCTAAATGGCCTTGGTCCTGTGTACCTGAAGGAGCGTCTCCACCTCCATCGTCGAGCCCGGACACTGAGGTCAAGTGCCAAGGGCCTTCTGGTGGTTCCCTCGCTGCGAGAAGTGAGGTTACAGGGAACCAGGCAGAGGACCTTCTCGGTGGTGGTGCCTGCCCTGTGGAATACCCTCCCAGCAGATGTTAAGGCAATAAGCAACTATTTTATTTTTAAAAGACAACTGAAGGTGGCCCTATTTAGTAAGGTTTTTAATGTCTAACGCTGTATTGTTTTTAATATTCAGTTGGAAGCCAACCAGAGTGGCTGGGGAAACCCAGCCATATGGGTGGGGTGTAAATAATAATAATAATATTTATTTATTTATTTATTTATTTATTTATTTATTTATTTATTTATTATACCCCGCCCATCTGGCTGGGCTTCCCCAGCCACTCTGGGCAGCTTCCAAAAGAATATTAAAATACCGTGATACATGCCTTCAGATGTCCTCTAAAAGTCTGGTAGTTGTTCTCTTTGACATCTGGTGGGAGGATGTTCCACAGGGAGGGTGCCATTACCGAGAAGGCCTTCTATCTGGCTCCCTGTAACTTGGCTATTATTATTATTATTATTATTATTATTATTATTAGACTCAGTCCTCTTCAGTACCACTGTTTCAGCCTTGCAGAAGCCATAAGACTACAAAATGAGAAAAGCGCCCTTTAAACCGACCAGGCACGCATCTCCTCTAGAGAGATGGAGCCTACCACATTCTGTGTACAATCTCAGTTGGTTTTACCTCCTTGCAGAGATAACATCTCCTAAAGAAGACGGCCTCTTGGAACTTCCCGAGGTGTTGTATTCTCTCTGCTTGGCTGAGACTTTATATAAATTCATAAATTTATATACAGGGGATGTCAGCAGCTGCCTGAGGGTGCTGGGTCCTGAATCCTTCCCCTGAGCCAGTCTAGGGGACCACCTAAGTTGAATAGGAAGGGCCTTAGCTCTGTGGTAGGTTTAGGAAAGTCTCCCTGCCAGAAACCTTGGAGAACCTCTGTCAATCAGGTAGCCCATAGTGAACTAGATAGAGTAGCGGCCTGACTCAATAGAAGGCAGCTTCCTACGGCCCTGAGAACTGGTCATTCCTAGATTTGGCTCGTAGTTTGAGAAATGAAGTTCTAAAGAACATCTCCCATGCCTCCAAGTCACAATGACATGATTTATTACGGAGCAAAACAACAAGCGTTTCTTTGTCTCAGGTAATTTTTTTTTAAAAAGAGGAAAAGTATTGAGGCAATCTCACCTGATTGGTGCAGCTGGGTTGCAGTGACTCACTCGGTTTGTGAAATTGCTTAATTGACTTGGCTGCCTTCCGTTCAGGTGAATGACACTTTTTTTTCAGAGACAAAAATAATAAGCACTGGGAGTTTCTCCATCTTTGCAGAAAGGATGCTTGGTTGCCAGGTTTTCCAGGTTCAATCTCAGCCAGGGATGGGAGAATCTGACCATTTTAGTTTCTCTCCGTTTCTGAGTTTTCTAGTCTCGATTCAATTCTCCACTATTCTGCAACAATTTGCAATTTAAAAATATCTTCATGAAAATCCATTGGAATTTTAGTGCAAAATTCTTCCAACAGCCGCATGAAATTTTGCCTAATATACACTTTTGTTGCAGAGCAATTTTCCTAATATAATGCATTTTTGTATGATATTTATGCATTTTGTGTTGGTTTTTGTATTTGGTTGAAAGGAAATAAATGGTAGGTAAAATAAAAAGGAGAATTCCCTGGATGCCTAGATCCAGGTTTGGGGCAAGTGCTGGTTAAAAATGGTTTACTTGCAAACTCTTCAAAGGTCAGGTTCATGTGCTTTTCCGTACAGCAGGAAGAAAAGGTAGGCAGCATAACTTTGGTCCTAAATGTGGTAAATGTTTCTGAATTATTTGTACAGGAGCACAAAGATGGCTTGTTTAAACCATGTGGTCTAAGCCTGGAAAATCCATCTTAGACCTCCTTACCGGTAGAGTTCACAAGTTGGAAGAGATTAGAAGAAAGAGTTTGGTAACCCTTCCTCCCAAGCTGAGGGTGTATGACCTTGCTAAGCCTGGCACGACAGCTTACTCTATGGTCTTAAACCCTTCATTAATTAATTAGAGTTAAGCATATTGGTTATATGAGGCTGATTTATCCAATGTTTCTTTACCCCACTACAGTGGTATCTCGGGTTACATACGCTTCAGGTTACATACGCTTCAGTTTACACACTCCGCTAACCAAGAAATAGTACCTCAGGTTAAGAACTTTGCTTCAGGATAAGAACAGAAAATGTGCTCCGGCGGCGCACCGGCAGCAGGAGGCCCCATTAACTAAAGTAGTGCTTTAGGTTAAGAACAGTTTCAGGTTAAGAACGGACCTCCAGAACGAATTAAGTACTTAACCAGAAGTACCACTGTATATGCATCTTTTTAAACATTATTTAGTTGCTGAACTAAATTGCAAAATTCAGAGAAATGCGAATTTTGTAAGATGGCTGTTCTTTGGTTCTCATATTCTGAATGCAGATTTTGCTTAAAATGTGAACTGAATTTATCTCTCATCGCCAGCCTGGATTCTCCAGCAAGTAACCTTCTTGTCCCATTTCAGACATTGTTTTTCCTCACAAACATGCCATGTCTAGGAACTGTACAAAGATCCGTATAGTAAAAGCTATGATTTTCCCAGTAGTGATGTATGGAAGTGAGAGCTGGACCATAAAGAAGGCTGATCGCCAAAGAATGGATGCTTTTGAATTATGGTGCTGGAGGAGACTCTTGAGAGTCCCATGGACTGCAAGAAGATCAAACCTCTCCATACTGAAGGAAATCAACCCTGAGTGCTCACTGGAAGGACAGATTGTGAAGCTGAGGCTCCAAGATTTTGGCCACCTCATGAGAAGAGAAGACTCCCTGGAAAGATCCTGATGTTAACTAATAACTCTCTTCATATTCTTCATTGCAATATTTTGCACAGTCCTCCTTACAAAACTATTTGCAGTCCTACTAGCGGAATCTGTTTATTACAATTGCTTTTCAAATACAGTGGTACCTCTGGTTGCGAACGGGATCCGTTCCGGTGGCCCGTTCGCAACATGAAAAGAGCCCAACCCGCAGCGGTTGCAATTTGCCACTTCTGCACATGCGCGTAACGTCATTTTGCGCTTATGCGCATGTGCGAGCAGCGAAACCTGGAAGTAACCCTTTCCAGTATGTCCGGGTCGCTGTGGGACGTAACCTGAAAGAACGTAACATGAAGCGGACGTAACATGAGGTATGACTGTAGTTCAAATATTTACTCCAGTCCTCTAAGAATCTCTGGTCCCGCAGGTTTCGAATCCTTCCTGTCATCTTGTCTAATTCTGCATACTCCATGAGTGTAAGGCAACTTCTTGTGTTCCTGTGTGGAAAACAAACTGCCAAGCACTGGCAGGGATTGTCTCTGTTATGTACTGAAGTTCTCACCCTGGGCCAGCAGGGAGATACTGTAGATAGTTTTCACTCAGGTCCACATATGCAAATAAGGGATTGAAAGTGATGTTCAGTGATTGGATAGTTACAGAAAGTTGTTACAGTTGCGTTGTACTGGAGCTCTATATAAGCAGGCTGGCTGAACCCTTCAGTTCAGTTCTGCTCTGGCCTGTGAATAAACAAGAGCTGTTTGAAGAATCGCTGTGTCGTCTGCTATGTTCACCCACATCTTAACAGTCTCAAATGAAGGAGGCCTGTATGTTGTCTCTCAGCAACCTACATATCATCACCTGAGTTTGCAGTCCAGCCTTCTCCTTCAGATCTTCCCACACGCTGGGAACACAGGGGGAAGGCAATGGCCTCTTGGATACCAGCGGCGCTTCTGACGGTGGTGACGCCTGCCAAGGAAAACATTGCACAGCAGGGAGAGAAAACACATTTCAAATGTAGGTGGAAGAATCATGTCCTCCAGCACCTGGGGAAGGTGTTTCTCCAAAGCTCTTCCCTCTGACAAATGCGTTGCATTGCGCAGGACTCATTGCCTCACCTCTGCAGTTTTTTGTTTTAGATTATCTTTATTGAATTTTTAGTTACATACACATACATTATGTTTCACATTTGTTCTTGCTCTCCCGAGCTGACTTCCTTTCTTCCTTTTTCCTGCTTTTTTATGTCGTCTTTAACTTTTCGCATTGTCTTTGTGTCCATTTTATATATAATTGTTCTTCTTCATTTTTTCCCCATAAAATGTCTGTAAACAAATAAATCTTTCTATATATACAATTCTTGTTGTCTGTCTATATTCATTTACAAATATTGTTCAACATATATTTACAAATTTACAAATATTGTTCATCCTATCGTCTGGGGTTCAGAAAGGAACCTTCCAGGACTCAAACAAAACTTGGGACACTAGCTGACACTGCTGTCCTAATATGCACGTCTACTCAGAAGTAAGCCCTGCTCTATTGTTATTAATAATATTATTATTATTTTACTTAAATTCTGTATCTCCCCCCAAAAAAACTGGGTCTCAAGGAGGCTTGCGTATACAGTGGTGCCTCGCAAGACGAAATTAATTCGTTCCGCAAGTCTCTTCGTCTTGCGAGTTTTTCGTCTTGCGATGCACGGTTTTCCATAGGAATGCATTGAAAATCAATTAATGCGTTCCTATGGAAACCGCCTTCCCCCGACCTCTTCTGGCGGGCGGCATTTTAAAATCGCCCGGGACAGCGGAGGACTTCTCCGCTGTCCGGGGCGATTTAAAAGCCCCTGGGAAGGCAGGCAGGGGGGACAAAGACTTTTGCCATGTCCCGATGCCGGGCGGCGGGGCGGGAAAGCCTCTCCCCGCCGCCCGGCATCGGGACATGGTTCCGATGCCGGGCGGCGGGGGGAGGCTTTCTCGCCCCGTCGCCCGGCATCAGGACGATGCCCCGAAGCCGGGCGGCGGGGGGAGGCTTTCCCGCCCCGAAGCCGGGCGGCGGGGGGAGGCTTTCCCGCCCCGCCGCCCGGCATCGGGACATGGTTCCGATGCCGGGCGGCGGGGGGAGGCTTTCTCGCCCCGTCGCCCGGCATCGGGACGATGCCCCGATGCCGGGCGGCGGGGGGAGGCTTCAAAAGCCGTCCGGGGGCTTTTAAATTGCCCCGGACAGTCCCGGGGCGATTTAAAAGCCCCCGGTTAGGCAGGCAGGGGGGGCAAAGACTTTTGCCCCCCCCGCCCGCCTTGGGAAGAGGTCCAGGACCTCTTCCCAAGGCGGGCGGGGGGGCAAAAGTCTTTGCCCCCCCTGCCTGCCTTCAAAAGCCGTCCGGGATAGCGGGAAGCGCTTCCCTGCTATCCCGGACCGCTTTTAAAATGCTGGCGGTGGGGAGCAAAGCCTTTCGCCCCCGCCGGCCTTCCTGGACCTCTTCTGAAGTCCGGAGGGGGGAAAAAGGCTTTGCTCCCCACCGCCAGCATTTAAAAAAAGGTCCCCGAGATTTCCCTATGGGCTTTCGTCTTGCGATGCAAGCCCATAGGGAAAATCGTCTAGCGAAGCGTCGCAAAACCCGAAAAACCCTTTCGTCTTGCGGGTTTTTCGTCTTGCGAGGCATTCGTCTTGCGGGGCACCACTGTACTAAAACAGCACAGATAAAATACAAAAAGCTAAAAACATGCAATCATTAAAATATAGTTAAACTCAAAACAATATAAAAAGCAATGTGTTTAAAATACTGAAGGGAGTTCAATTACTTACTTACTTACTAACTGAAACCTTCTCTTTTCCCCCTTACTGGGACTCAGGGCAGTTTATGAATATTAAAACAGCAGAGATAAAATGCAAAAAGCTAAAAACATCCAAAAGACAATCATTAAAAAGCAATTAAACTCAAATAAAACCATATTAAAAAGCAAGGCTTTTTAAACAGGACCCCAGTAATAAGGGCCTATAAGTGTATTTTAATTATTGTTTTGTGTCTGTGTTTCGGCTCGCACCTGAATATCATCGCAATTGCCCAAACCCCATTGCGGTAAAAGGTGGCTAGGCTGCCAGAGCTGCTTTAGGATTTCAGCCAATGTGTAGGAACCAAATTCGCACAGCTGAGCCCCAGCAACCAAGTTTATTTGGAAATAAACAGCAGCGCCGAGCCAATTTCTAGAGGTGTCTGTTTATCCTGGCAGCCATCTTACACAAGTCCTGATTCATAAGCGGCACAAAATGTCTCCACAAGGCTTGCATGGAAACCAAAGGTTGATAACCAATGGTAGGGACATCTTTATTCAGGGTAGATTCCGATTGTCAAAAAATAATATAAGAAACGGAGCCTGGTATCATAGCTAAATAATCGTAGTTTCATTTTCTAATTATTATTATTATTATTAGATCAGGTCTGTAGTCCTCATGAACGTGAGAGAAATATTGAAAGGAGTGCCTGCCAAAACAGGAAACCGCCAACTTACTTGGCACCAGTTATTATGCTGAAATATACTTGTTGCTGTTGGATTTATTATAGATGGGATAGATTACTCTTAACATCTGCATGTTTGATTGTGAATTTTTTGCAACTGCCTACTGATATTGTGATATACTCACCTGTATTCTAGACATCCAATGGCAACAGGACGTTAATAAATTTTCGAACCAACACTTCTCCCCTTTTTTAAAAAAACAATATATAGGTTTTTAAATCAATATAGTAGTATTTTTATTTTATTTTTTTAAAAAGATATCTCCCTTTCCTTCTTGTGACAATGGCATGGCAGGCAAGAATTCACCTGGTGAAGCTTTCTTTACTATTGTAGTGAAATTTGCCACAGTTTTTACACAGTCTTTTATTTATTTATTCATTCATTTTTTAAAAAAAAATGCACCTTTTCCATATTGTTAAGGATTTATTTCACAGTTTTGATATTTTCGCTCCATCTCTCTAACCCTCCAAAGCCAACACTTCCCATAACTGAGAATGCTGCTTTCACCTCTGGTGGACCTGCCCTAAAGTGAAGGCCTTCTGGGAAATGATATATAATGAGTTGAAAAAGGTATTTAAGTATACCTTCACTAAGAAACCAGAGGCCTTCCTTCTGGGTATTGTCGGCCAGAAGGTGTTAAAGAAGGACAGAACATTCTTTATGTTTGCAACAACAGCAGCAAGGATACTTATCGCTAAGAACTGGAAAACTCAAGATTTACCCACACTGGAAGAATGGCAGATGCAGCTGATGGACTATATGCAACTGGCGGAGATGACTGGCAGAATTCGAGACCTGGGAGAAGAAAGGATTGAAGAAGATTGGAAGAAATTTAAGATTTATCTACAGAAATATTGTGATTTAGTGGAATGTTAAGAAGGATGCTTGGTTACAAAAAATTGGCCATGACTAAACTGGATCGGAATTTGATGATAAGTGAGATTAAGAGAAACAAAATCTGTTGGAGAATTGTTATATTATATTTAAATGAGTGGTTACAAAATTGCAAATAAGATGATAATTTGCTTGAAAAAATTTATCAACGATGTAAGTGGGAGCGGGAGACGTGAGGAAGTCTAAAGAAGTTATGAAATTTTGTTAAAACAAAGCAATGCTGTTTATCATTTTTGTATTTCTTTTATTAAAAACCCCAATAAATATTAAAAAAAAAGAAATTTGCCACAGTTTTTACACAGTCTTTTATTTATTTATTCATTCATTTTTTTTAAAAAATGCACCTTTTCCATATTGTTAAGGATTTATTTCACAGTTTTGATATTTTCGCTCCATCTCTCTAACCCTCCAAAGCCAACACTTCCCATAACTGAGAATGCTGCTTAAAAAGAGTGAATGAGGGAACTATTCCTTGCACTTAAAAGCTGGCCTGATTTTTAATGCTTGTGGTGAAGTACAAACCATTTTTAATAAATTATTTTATAAAATATTTTAATTAGAAAATGGAAAACTATCTTTTGCTCGTTACACCACAGAGGGCATCAGGCCCTTGGCCTAATCCTATCCAACCTTTAACGTACTTTAAAATATTCCATGCAAGTGATCTGTCCTTTTCCTAATAGTCTATTAGGGAGAGAGGAAGAGGTAGCGCCACCTATTTTTGACCTACCCAATGGGGGGGGGCTTCATCCCTAGAGTTGCGGAAACAGGAAGCAAACTGCCTCAGGACCCCACATGGCTGGGGAGTGTCAAATTATTGAAGTCCTTCTCGGTGTTCCTTCTCCAAGGGAGATATAAAGGGTGGCAACATGAGAAAGGGCCTTTTCAGTGCTGGCACCGCGCTTATGGAATGATCTCTCCAGGCAGGCATGCCTGGTGCCACCTCAACAACTTTCAGCCGCAAGCCAATCATGCTTCTTTTGAGCCAGATTTTTAGCCTTTACCTTGGAGAGTTTTAGATTTGGGGTCTATGCGGCAGGATGTGTTAGATCGCTTGGAAAACTTTGAAAGTTTTTAGCATTTGTTTTGTAGAAGAAGAAGAAGAAGAAGAAGAAGAAGAAGAAGAAGAAGAAGAAGAAGAAGAAGGAGGAGGAGGAGGAGGAGGAGGAGGAGGAGGAGGAGGAGGAGGAGGAGGAGAAGGAGAAGAAGAAGAAGAAGAAGAAGAAGAAGAAGAAGAAGAAGAAGAAGAAGAAGAAGAAGAAGAAGAAGAAGAAGAAGTTTGGACTTAATATCCCGCTTTATCACTACCCTAAGGTGTCTCAATCTCCTTTCCCTTCCTTCCCCACAACAAACACTCTGTGAGGTGAGTGGGGCTGAGAGACTTCAGAGAAGTGTGACTGGCCCAAGGTCACCCAGCAGCTGCATGTGGAGGAGCGGGGAAGCGAACCCGGTTCCCCAGATTACGAGTCCACCACTCTTAACCACTACACCACGCTGGTTCTCTGTTTGTTTTAATTTTGGATTCGCATTGTAAGTTGCTTTGAGTTTACTTTTCGAGAAGAAAAGCAACTAATTATTGCAATAATAATACGTAATAAGAAAATAATAATAATAATAATAACAATAACAATAATAATAATAGCTTGTTAGCTATATATTGCCCTGCTCCTACAGCAGCAGAGCTGGGAATTGTGCTTGTGCAACTTGTTCTATTTCGTCACTGTCTCCTCACATTTCCCCTTGAAAAGAAGCTTGCTTGCCAAATTCTCTCTTGATGATTTAATTGATAAGTTCTCCAAAATCAAGGAAAGGAAGAATACATTCAAGTAGGAAGAATTCATTCAAGTCGACCACCTGCTTAAAGATTAAACACTTCATTATTATAATAAAGGACTTTTCGTTTGACTAATGTTTGAAGATTTCAGATCTTAATTTCAGTAATTGTAAATAACGTTTAGAGAAACTGATGATGGTGTAATTTTCTGATGTTGCAAGATATTCCTTTTGCATTTCGTTAAAGTCAGTTTGCCTATCTAATGAATTGGCATTCATGGTTATTAATGAACGCTATCATCATCAAATACAACTTACTAAACTTTATAATGCCTGGATTGCGATCACACTGCTCAGTATTCATGTTTTAATGTTTTGCTTAACATTTCCTTGGGTCCTTTTAATTGCACTTTGATATTGTGTATTTTATCTTTCATTCCAATTTTTGGATGGTCATTTCTGTGAATCACTTAGATGTTGTGTTATATTAAGTAGTATATGAGCTCTTAAAAATATTTACCCTATTTCAGCAGTGTCACAATATCATACCCTCCAACATTTCTCTGATGACAATAGGAACGTCTCATCCCATAATGATAATTTTATTATTTATCCCCCACACATCTGACTGGGTTCCCCCAGCCACTCTGGGTGGCTTCCAGCGTATATAAAAACATAATAAAATATTAAAGTTTTTTTTTAAAAAAAAAAACACTTCCCTATACAGGATTGCCTTCAGATGGCTTAGGGGTTGGATCATTCCATACCCTCCAACATTTCTCCAGTGAAAATAGGGACATCCTAAGGAAAAGCGGGACATTTGATGATCAAATCAGAAACCAGGATGGCTTCTCTAAATCAAGGGTGGCCCTGGAAATTAGGGACACTTGGAGGGTCTGCAATATGAATGCCACCAATGAAAACCCCACCTCCATGTAACCATAAGCCAATAATAAACACGTTATCTTTTGTCCTGCATCTTTTGAGAAATCGTTTGTTGTGATAGGTCAAGAGGAACATCTAGTTCAGAGATGGAGAACATGCAGCTCTCAAAATGTTGTTAGAGAGTGACTTCCATCTTCCCTGACCATTGGCTATTTCTGTACAAAGTTGCTCACAACGTTGACTACACGGTGCTTTGTGGATATCCGCCACAGTGACTTACACCTTAGGTACACCCCGTTTGGATTAATAAAATATGCTGCGCCATGGGTAGGCAAACTAAGGCCCGGGGGCCAGATTTGGCCCAATCACCTTCTAAATGTGGCCTGCAGACTGCCCGTGAATTAGCGTGTTTTTACATGAGTCCTTTTATTTAAAATGCACCTCTGGGTTATTTGTGGGGCCTGCCTGGTGTTTTTACCTGAGTAGAATTTGTGCTTTTACTTAAAATGCATCCCTGGGTTATTTGTGGGGCATAGAAATTCGTTCATTTTTTTTCTCTTCAAAATATAGTCTGCCCCCCCCCCACAAGGTCTGAGGGACAGTGAAGTGGCCCCCTGCTGAAAAAGTTTTCTGACCCCTGGTTTATTATATACAGGAGAGAGAGAGAGAGAGAGAGAGAGAGAGAGAGAGAGAGAGAGAGAGAGAGAGAGAAAGAAAGAGTGTTAATTCAATCAGTGTTAAATTGTTCTTTTCAGTGGAAAAGATAGGGCATAAAGTTGTTGTTGTTGTTGTTGTCAGCCATGCATTTGAGCCATTGTCGAGGCTGCCTTTCGACCACTGCAACTTACTTCCTAACTTATTAGGTTCCTTCAGGATTTCCAGAGGGAGGAGCCCATGGGATTTCAGCGGGGGTTGAAAAGGACTTTTGCCATTCACTCTGTCCCCATGACCAGCAAGTCCCAGGAATCACCAAGCACAGCCAGGCTCCACCCCCTGACCCGCCCCAGATGCCATTAGACCCCGCCCCTTATCTTCTGCATGTCAGGCTCTGGAGATCCCTACCTATCAGTGGGTGGGCTGCTGCAACTCAGGTGAGAAAAACGGTCCATTGTGGAGGGTAGACCTGAAGTAGGTTTTCTTCTCCACCTCTCCCCCCATTTTCTGTGTCTTCTCCCCCCCCTCCCCACCCCAGGGCTGTGTTCTTTTGGCGGGCATTGCCTGTTGATCATACCTCTTTGCTGTAATTATCCCAGACAGCTTTTTGGCTCCAGTTGTGGTTTCATTGGTTACATAAATCTTGCAAATTATTACCGCAGTGCTAAACTATAATTACTCACAAACTCCAACATGCCAAGAGGTGTATTAATTTGATAATTTAATAAACACTTTGGAGCATATAGCTATAATTATTGCTTCCAAGTTGACACATATTCCATCTTGGGGTGTGTGTGTGTGTGTGTGTGTGTGATGGTAAGATAATATTTTGATGGAATTGGCATGTCAAATTAAGATCTGCTCAAGAGAATAAGGATTATTATCCTACTGGGATTAGATCAAACTCCCAATGATGATAGGCTGTTCAGACAGATAAGGATATAACTCTTCGTCAGGACGAAGAAAAGGTTACTTATTCTTAGCTTTGTAGTCTGCGAGATTGGTATAATAATTAGATATTTTACTCAAATATTAATATTTGAGACCAAGTGCGGTAGGTACTGACACACACACACACCAAATTCAAATTGCACTTCAATCTGCCACTCACTGAGCTTCTGACTGACACCTGCAATATAGGAATAATATTGTCCTATGGTATTGTTGTATGGATTATTCAGGTGATGACTGTACAGCATTTGAAACACTTGTAAGTGCTATAGAATTCTATTCTTGTTGGCTGTATAATGATGTGTGTACAGTGGTACCTCGGGTTAAGAACTTAATACGTTCTGGAGGTCCATTCTTAACCTGAAGCACCACTTTAGCTAATGGGGCCTTCCGCTGCTGCTGCGCCGCCACTGCACGATTTCTGTTCTCATCCTGAAGCAAAGTTCTTAACCCAAGGTACTATTTCTGGGTTAGCAGAGTCTGTAACCTGAAGCATCTGTAACCTGAAGCGTCTGTAACCCGAGGTACCACTGTGTGTGTGTGTGTGTATACATATACATACACACACACACACACACACAAATATAATCTGTTAATCAACAACAATTTTTTCAGCATAAATTCACATGTACTGATAATTAGTTTATAAGAAAAAATCATAATGGAAGTGAATGAATATTCAAAGGGGCAGTTTAAAATAATAATAACGATTTTAATAATAATTTTATTATCTGTACCCCACCCATCTGGCTGGGTTTCCCCAGCTACATTCTTGTGGGTTTCCCTAGCCAGGTCTTTTTGCCTGGCCCAAGAATGACAATAATGTCATTATAATAATGAGCCTCCTTGCAGAGAATGTTCCAGGTTGGGCCACCACAGCTGTAAAAGACCCTTTCCCATGACATGTGGAAAGAGCAGGGTGGAAACAATATGAAAAGTACCTGAATATAAATATTATGCAGAACTTCAGGCTGACTGGCATGCCCCAAGATGACAGCCAATAGTGTCAACAAGGGTTCACAATCTTTATTTTCCCTCTCACTTCCCTTTTCTTCCACTGTTCACCAGCGTTTTTGTAGCTGCCCTGGCTCCATACACTATCCACTGCCCCTGGAATCATCTCTCCAGAGTCAAACAGCCTTTGAGTCTGCTAGGAGAGGGTAATCTTAATACAGTGGACCCTCTGGATACGAATGTAATTCGTTCCAGGGGTCCGTACATACCCCGAAAAATCTGCAAGTAGAGGCACCGCTTCTGCGCACACACATGGCGAAACCCAACAGTACCTATTTATCTACTTGCACTTTGACGAGCTTTCAAACTGCTAGGTTGGCAGGAGGAGGGACCGAGCAATGGGAGCTCACCCCGTCACGTGGTGTGGTGTAGTGGTTAAGAGCGGTAGTCTCTAACCTGGGGAACCGGGTTCGCGTCTCCGCTCCTCCACATGCAGCTGCTGGGTGACCTTGGGCCAGTCACACTTCTGTGAAGTCTCTCAGCCCCACTCACCTCACAGAGTGTTTGTTGTGGGGGAGGAAGGGAAAGGAGAATGTTAGCCGCTTTGAGACTCCTTAAAGGGAGTGAAAGGCGGGATATCAAATCCAAACTCTTCTTCTTCTTCTTCTTCAAACCGCCGACCTTCTGATCAGCAAGTCCTAGGCTCTGTGGTTTAACCCACAGCGCCACTCACGTCCACTTTGAATATAATGCATGCCATATTTATTTATTTATTTTAAAATGCGTATCAAAATTGGAATGTCAGAATTCAAAATGTCAGTGTTAAAATATTTTAGTTTTCAATTTGGAGTGAAGCTTTCAAAACGTACAGCATAATAGATGTTTAGGATTGCAGCCTTAGGGGATGAATTGCTTGTTTTGAGCTTATCGATGGTCGGATCTTGACAACGAGACAGCAAAAAGAAACGCTGTGCTTTCTGCTACTCACATTTCAGATGTGTTTGCTTTCCAGAACCAAATATTTTCAGGAAAAATATTTGCATAGTGCCACAGAATACAAACCCTGTTTTGAATGCATGTTTGTTTTTGTTTTTTTAAGTGATTATATACCAGGGGAGTGCATTGGCTCAGTGGGGGGGGGGGGATGCCCAACAAGGCAAAATGCTGTGGGTCTTTCCTTGCCCCTGAAATGAAGGGCAGTACCAGTAAACCCCCTAAATTGAATCACTGGAGGCACAAAGTCTCACATTGCCCTGCCAGGCTGCTTCTGTCCTTTTCTGTCCCATTTAGCAGCTCTATGTTTTTCTGGGTCCATAGGCTTTGCAAGAAGTCAAGCTGTCCAAAGTACTGCTTGTGCAATAACTGAAGAGCTTTGGGTTGTTTTGCTGCTGCTGCTGCTGCTTCTGTTAATGCACAGCAACTGACTTCTTAAAAAAACTAAAATGAAAGCTTTGTTGTTGTTGCTTAGTCGTTTAGTCATGTCCGACTCTTCGTGACGCCATGGACCAGAGCACGCCAGGCACTCCTGTCTTCCACTGCCTCCCGCACTTTGGTCAAACTCATGTTGGTAGCTTCGAGAACACTGTCCAACCATCTCGTCCTCTGTTGTCCCCTTCTCCTTGTGCCCTCTATCTTTCCCAACATCAGGGTCTTTTCCAGGGAGTCTTCTCTTCTCATGAGTCCTTCCAGTGAGCACTCAGGGCTGATTTCCTTAACTTTAATTGTTCACATTACTTATTTATTTTAAGAAAGGGCTACAGGAACCTGTGGTGCCCTCCCCCCAATGTTGTTCGACTACAACTCCCATCACTCCCAGCTAGCAAAGCAAATGGCCAAGAATAATGGGTGTTGTAGTCCCAGCAATATCTGAAGGGCCCTATTTTAACATTAGAAAACAAACAAACCCCTGCCCGCCCCCAATAATGGGTTATGAAGGACATTTAACCCCCTTTTCACATAGGCTGAGTTCATATGCAATCCAATAATAACTGGGGATTTTTGGATACCCTAAATTCACGTGCCCCGAAACTATTAGTCATATGCTTCAGTGGGGTGGGGCTGCCCCACTCATCTGACCTCCACCCCACTGAGTCACTGCAGCATTTCAGGAAGGAGAGGCAGAGAGGCCCGGTGGCGGAAAGGATGGCACGATGCAAACATGCCAGTAGAGCCAATCCATTGCCCCGGCAGTGTGTTTGCACTGCTCCAAACTCACTGCCTCTGTGTCCCTCCCTCTCTCCGTCCCAGCATGTTGCAGTGCAGAGGTCAGGTGAGCAGGACAGCCACACCACCCCGTCTACTGCTGACAACATAAAACTGATACCTTGGGACTTAAGTGGTGCCCAGGACCTCTTCTTGAACCAATTGGGAACAGTGACCATAGTGCGATCAGGTTCAATATAACAACAACAACAACAATAATTTATTTGTTCCCTCACCCATCTGGCTGGGTTTCCCGAGCCACTGTGGGCGGCTTCCAACAAAGATTAAAAATACATTAAATGGGTCTTTATCATGGACTGTCGGCTTGCTAAGGTGTCAGTCTTGTTTTAAATGTATTTGGCCGCTTTTGTGTATGTGTGTATATATATATACAATTTAGAATACTCATTTAAACATTCTTAAGAAACGGAAATGGAGAGAAGATTCTCTCCTTCTGCCACAGTACTAGAACATGATGAACATCAGCCATAAGGCAATTTACACATAAAATATTAAAAACAGCTAAAAAGGTTATCTATGCATGTCACTACGGCAGCCCATGTTTCATTAGCCCAAAAACGGAAAATAAATGCACAATTGCCATGAATCAAGCACAGTCACATTTGGTTTCATTAGAGGAAACCCTCAGCAATCCTTTTGTTTGCTTGTTTAGTATCCTAAAAACACAAATACCTATATGAGCATATAATGAAGAATATATTGCACTTCAGTTGTCCTACCTCCTAAGAGAAATCATGTTTGGTTTTGTTTTTTTTAAAAAAGCCTACTCAATGTACAAAAGGATTCTAGTAGATAATTTCTACAACAATGTGTACAACCCAAACGTATATCAGATGAAAGAACACATATTGCTGAATATTATCTTGAGATTGCATATTCCAGTGATTTATAAATACATGCTATTTTTCAATAAAGCTACTCAACGGAAACCACTACTTCGATATATCTTTTATTGTTTCCGTGACTTTCTGTCAAATGGTTGTAGCTGAGGATTGGATCAGCAGACATAATAAATCTGTTCCTAAGGCTTGATACATCCAGTATCCTATTAGTAACATGTTTCCAATATCCCCCAAAATCGGTTCTGCTATATCAGGAAACGCAGAGTCTTGGTATCTGCTTAAGAGAAGGGTAAACAATGTGGTTCCCTCCAAATATTTTGGACTCCCCACAGTCCCTGCCAGCATGGCCAATTGTCAGGGCTAATGAGAGTTGTAGTCCATCAGCATCTGGGAGACTCTCTTCCAGTCCACTGCCAAGGCAAGACAACGGTCCAGCACCTTCACTGCCACACCTGCAGAAGTAAAGGAGAAGTAGAGCTGTGCATCATCAGCATATTGCTGGCAGCATACTCCAAAACTCGGGATAACTTAACTCAGCAGTTTCATGTAGATATTAAACAGCAAAGGGGGTTAAATTGAACCCTAAGGAACTCTACATGGAAGTTTCCACAGGGCCAAGGAGCATTCCCTCTGGAACCACCTGTCATGTGCGCGTGCAGGAGCCAGGCCCTGTGACCAATAGGACTTTGCAGGACTGGGGCCTTCCTAAATTTGTTCTGAAGAGGCAAGGTGCGGCCGCACGGGTGAGGCCGATTGGTAACTTACAGCACCTGGTGGCAAGAGCCAGGAAGGGATATAAGGTCAGCATTTCCCTTCGGCTCTTTGCCACAGCAACATGCTTCCTGCCTTGCTGTGTTTGGCTTCTTGCTTCCTGATCCTTGAACCTCGGCTTCTTGACTCCCTGCTTCTTGATCCTCGGACCCCTGACTTTCTGACTCCTTGCTTCCTGACCCTCGGACCCTAGGCTTCTTGACTCCCGGCTCTCTAACCCTCGGACTTTTGGCTTCCTGACTTCTGGACCCCAGTTCCTGCTCCCACCCCGCCATCTTGCCCCTGGTCCTGACGTCCCCTGCTGGGACTTTGATCACCCATGAACCAGACCGTGACACCACCACACAACCATGTCACCCATCCCAACTCAAACAGCTGCTCCAGAAGGATACCATGGTCGATGGTCCTGAACACCACTGAGGGGTCAAGGTGCATTGACAATTTCCCGTCTCTCCAAACAGAGGTCATCACACAGGTTGACTAAAACGGTTTCTGTGCCAAAACTGAGCCTAAACCCCAATTGAAATGGGTCTAGAAAATCAGTTTCTTCCAAGAGCACCTGGATCTGTCTTCAGTCTTTAGCTCCTAGAAACAAAATACACTGGTACCCCAGGTTAAGTACTTAATTCGTTCTGGAGGTCCGTACTTAACCTGAAACTGTTCTTAACCTGAGGCACCACTTTAGCTAATGGGGCCTCCTGCTGCTGCCGCACCTCCTGAGCACGATTTCTGTTCTCATCCTGAAGCAAAGTTCTTAACCTGAAGCACTATTTCTGAGTTAGCGGAGTCTTTAACCTGAAGCGTATTTAACCTGAGGTACCACTGTAGTTAACTGTGCCGCTTGACAAAACATGTTTGCTCTCATAAAATTTCAATATAGCCAGTTCTGTTGTTCTGCTGCTATTTCATATAGGGCACAGTTCTGAAAGAAAGAGACAGAATTGCAACGATTTCTCTTCTCATGGTGAGATTCCTTTGGTAGCAGGCAAGGGTTGGGGGTGGGGAGGTGTGCATAACATCATCCTAAACTGAGAGTTTAGGCAAAGAGCTGAAGAGTGGAAACATCATACCTACAAATCTCCAATACACCCACTGCTTAAGGCATCAATTGTTCCCCATTGGACACTTCTGCCAAACAGGCTAAGAGAAGCTGCTGCTATATAAGCATTTAAATCCACCAATGTCAAGGTAATTACTCACATATTTAAAGTTAACTATCTGCCTGTGTACTTTGCAAACCAAGGGATTAACTTTATCTGATGGATGTTGCCTATTCAAACAGTTTCCCCGAGTGGATAGTCATCTTCTGCAATATATTTAAGAGGTCTCAATCTAAAGAGTTGCTTTAGGCACAAATACGTCTTCTGAATTTCCTTTCCTCTGAGCAACAGACATCCATCCATGCTCAGTCCTCGGCTGCTTGTGAAAACTCCCACTCATTTTCAAAGCTTGCCTTTTTCTTGGCATGTACAACCCCAAATTCTCTCTGGGGCATAGCTGGAGGGGAGAAATGGTGTAGTTGTCTAGATTGCAAGAGGTAAGAACAGAGATAGCTCCATGTATCACCTCAAATCGACTCCCAGTGCCTGGAGTGGTTTCATACGTTCAGGTGTGCCACTCATTCAGGACCAGTTGTGACAAGAGTCACCCCTAAAAATGCAACACTGAATACATGGAGGGAAGTGTGATGGAAGCTTCTTCTTTGGTGATCACTTGTAGCCGAGTAAGATTGTCTTCCATCAACACAGTTTTTACAGTGAGTCCGTAAGTGACTGTGGAGGCCAATTTTGGATCCACATGTCCTTCCACATAGGTTTCTGGGTGGGAGTTGATCACGGTGAGGGTTTACCAAGCATGCCTTCCTCTTAGCACGTTTCTCCCTTGCGTCTTGAGTTTGAGTGTCTTCAAAGCTCATGACACCTTTGGAAAAGGCTGTTCTCCAACTGGAGCGCTCGCAGGCCAGCGTTTCCCAGTTGTCGGTGTTTATACAGTGGTACCTCTGGTTGCAAACAGGATCTGTTCCGGAGGCCCGTTCGCAACCTGAAGCGCCGTATCTGCGCAGGTGTGTGGTGCGATTTGGAGCTTTTGTGCATGCGCGAAGTGTGATTTAGTGCTTCTGCGCATGCGCGAGCGGCAAAACCCAGAAGTAACCCTTTCCGGTACTTCCGGGTCCCCACGGGACATAACTTGAAAGAGCGTAACATGAAGCAAACGTAACATGAGGTATGACTGTACTAGAATCATAGAATCATAGAATCATAGAGTTGGAAGAGACCACAAGGGCCATTGAGTCCAACCCCCTGCCAAGCAGGAAACACCATCAGAGCACTCCATCAGAGCAGAACATATGGTTGTCAAGCCTCTGCTTAAAGACCTCCAAAGAAGGAGACTCCACCACACTCCTTGGCAGCAAATTCCACTGTCAAACAGCTCTTACTGTCAGGAAGTTCTTCCTAATGTTTAAGTGGAATCTTCTTTCTTGTAGTTTGGATCCATTGCTCCGTGTCCGCTTCTCTGGAGCAGCAGAAAACAACCTTTCTGCCTCCTCTATGTGACATCCTTTTATATATTTGAACGTGGCTATCATATCACCCCTTAACCTCCTCTTCTCCAAGCTAAACATGCCCAGCTCCCTTAGCCGTTCCTCATAAGGCATCGTTTCCAGGCATTTGACCATTTTGGTTGCCCTCCTCTGGACACGTTCCAGTTTGTCAGTGTCCTTCTTGAACTGTGGTGCCCAGAACTGGACACAGTACTCTAGGTGAAGTCTGACCAGAGCAGAATACAGTGGCACTATTACTTCCCTTGATCTAGATGCTATACTCCTATTGATGCAGCCCAGAATTGCATTGGCTTTTTTAGCTGCCGCCTCATTTTTAAAGATCTGCCTTGAGAGAGTCTTTAAGCCTCTTTTGTTGACCACCAGCATTACACTTTCCATTTATAAGTTCATAATAGAGCAGTTGCTTTGGAAGACCATAATCAGGCATCCGAACAACACTAGCAACTCTTAGCCTATGTACAGTTGAAGATCACTGTGTGTTGGAGGCAGGATGCATCTGAATACTGGTGGCTAAGAATCACAAGTGAATAGAGCAGTCTGGCACTCTGGGGTCTGCTTGCAGGCTTCCCAATGGCTTCTGGGGATAACAGCGAGAGGGGGGTTCTTTCTTTTACAGCCTGGCTGTGGACATCCTGGAGGTATCTGATTGGCCACTGTGAGAACAGGATGTTGCACTAGATCAGTGTTTCCCAAAGTGGGCAGTACCACCCCCTGGGGGTGCTGGAACAACCCTGGGGGCAGTAGGAGCTTTGGGTGCAATTGGGGGGCTTTGAATAAAACTAAGAAGAGAAGAATATATTGGAAAAACCACCAGATGTTATATAGATGGCATCACACACACCTCGAAACTAGCAAATATTTATAAAGGAGGGTCACCGATTTGTTGGAGATGTAAAACAGACATGGGATCATACTACCACATGTGGCTAAGAAACTATTTAGACTTACCTTTAAAAAACCCCCAGAGATTTTCCTATTAGGCATTTTACCATTAGAAATCAAAAAAGACATAAGACCACTGTTCATGTATGCCACCACAGCAGCAAGAATCCTTGTGGAAAAATGAAAAAATACCTACAATTACAGACTGGCAATTAGCAAAACTGACGGAATGAGTTAGAGGAGTAGTGAATCAGAAAATATTTAGAGAATGGAGAATATTTAAGTATATAAGATCATATTGTACCAACCATACCATATTAGCAGAGTTAGAGTGACACCTGTAAATAAAACACATAATAAATACCATTTTTGGAGCAAATGGGAACAATATTAAAGAATATAAAACTCTGTGACAAAAGGAAGGACAGTATAAACAGTATAATGAGAATGTTTGGAAGACTTGTTTTGTCAGAAGTATTATTTTTTTAAGTGTCTATTAAAATGTCAGTAGGAAGATTATGCTGTTATATGTATGTAAATTTGTTTCTTTTTTCTCTGTTATTTTTCTGTATTTACTTCTTTCTTTTCTTTCTTGATTGTTTTTCTCTCTTTAACTTTTCTTTTTGTAATATGAGATTGTAAATCCTTTGTTAATTTTCTGTATATGTGTGTAATTTAAATTAATAAAGATTACATATATATATATATATATATGCAGGTTTTGGTGTCCTCGGGTGTCTTCCCGTGTAAAAGTTGGGGTGTCTAGGCGACGTTTCGACGAGGTCTCACTCGTCATCTTCAGGCTGGTGCTTTCGGCTTCTTGTTACTGGAACAGAGCAGGATCTCAGTGTTTGAGTTCCTATAAATACTGTTGAGGGGGTGTGGTGTATAGCCTCCAATGTTCTGGGCAGAGAGGAAGTTCCCAGGCTAGTGTGCCTTTTCTTCTTTTGTTCCTTAATTACTTGAGGGATATCTTGAGTGATTTCTTGAGTGATATCCTGAGTACCACTTAGGTGGGTCATTAGGTGTGGATTAGTTGCTAAAGTCTTTGTGTCTTGACCTCTTGAACTTTGTGAAGAGTTTTTCTGAGAAGATGGCTGTACTGCACTTAGTTGTGCTCTGGCTTGGCTTCGTGTATAGGGGCGAGCTGTGGTTTTGTGGCCTGTGTCAGCCAGATCTGTGTAGGGATTGCAGGGGGGTGCAGCATCCGGAGGTGCCACCATGGTTTGGCTACTGGATGGTGTCTGTAATTTATCTGTGGAGAGGGTCTGGGTTTGGGTCTGGTGTGGTTGATTGGTGATGGCGTTCTGTGTGCCTCTGGATCTGGTGTCAGTTTTTGTGGGGAGGGCTAATTTCCAGATGTCTGGCAAGCGGGATGTGTCGTCACGCTTGTTCATGTTGTGAGGGTGTTTCTCTATCTCGATGGCTTCCATGATTATTCTCTTGTGGTGATGTTCCATGTTAAAGAGCAATTTGGAATCTGCAAAATTAATTTCGTGTCCTGTTTCTTTCATGTGTTGGAAAAGAGATCTGGCTGACACAGGCCACAAAACCACAGCTCGCCCCTATACACGAAGCCAAGCCAGAGCACAACTAAGTGCAGTACAGCCATCTTCTCAGAAAAACTCTTCACAAAGTTCAAGAGGTCAAGACACAAAGACTTTAGCAACTAATCCACACCTAATGACCCACCTAAGTGGTACTCAGGATATCACTCAAGAAATCACTCAAGATATCCCTCAAGTAATTAAGGAACAAAAGAAGAAAAGGCACACTAGCCTGGGAACTTCCTCTCTGCCCAGAACATTGGAGGCTATACACCACACCCCCTCAACAGTATTTATAGGAACTCAAACACTGAGATCCTGCTCTGTTCCAGTAACAAGAAGCCGAAAGCACCAGCCTGAAGATGACGAGTGAGACCTCGTCGAAACGTCGCCTAGACACCCCAACTTTTACACGGGAAGACACCCGAGGACACCAAAACCTGCATTCCTGTACCCGTGAAAATCTACGAAAGCATATATATATATATATATATATGCAGGTTTTGGTGTCCTCGGGTGTCTTCCCGTGTAAAAGTTGGGGTGTCTAGGCGACGTTTCGACGAGGTCTCACTCGTCATCTTCAGGCTGGTGCTTTCGGCTTCTTGTTACTGGAACAGAGCAGGATCTCAGTGTTTGAGTTCCTATAAATACTGTTGAGGGGGTGTGGTGTATAGCCTCCAATGTTCTGGGCAGAGAGGAAGTTCCCAGGCTAGTGTGCCTTTTCTTCTTTTGTTCCTTAATTACTTGAGGGATATCTTGAGTGATTTCTTGAGTGATATCCTGAGTACCACTTAGGTGGGTCATTAGGTGTGGATTAGTTGCTAAAGTCTTTGTGTCTTGACCTCTTGAACTTTGTGAAGAGTTTTTCTGAGAAGATGGCTGTACTGCACTTAGTTGTGCTCTGGCTTGGCTTCGTGTATAGGGGCGAGCTGTGGTTTTGTGGCCTGTGTCAGCCAGATCTGTGTAGGGATTGCAGGGGGGTGCAGCATCCGGAGGTGCCACCATGGTTTGGCTACTGGATGGTGTCTGTAATTTGTCTGTGGAGAGGGTCTGGGTTTGGGTCTGGTGTGGTTGATTGGTGATAGCGTTCTGTGTGCCTCTGGATCTGGTGTCAGTTTTTGTGGGGAGGGCTAATTTCCAGAGGCACACAGAACGCTATCACCAATCAACCACACCAGACCCAAACCCAGACCCTCTCCACAGACAAATTACAGACACCATCCAGTAGCCAAACCATGGTGGCACCTCCGGATGCTGCACCCCCCTGCAATCCCTACACAGATCTGGCTGACACAGGCCACAAAACCACAGCTCGCCCCTATACACGAAGCCAAGCCAGAGCACAACTAAGTGCAGTACAGCCATCTTCTCAGAAAAACTCTTCACAAAGTTCAAGAGGTCAAGACACAAAGACTTTAGCAACTAATCCACACCTAATGACCCACCTAAGTGGTACTCAGGATATCACTCAAGAAATCACTCAAGATATCCCTCAAGTAATTAAGGAACAAAAGAAGAAAAGGCACACTAGCCTGGGAACTTCCTCTCTGCCCAGAACATTGGAGGCTATACACCACACCCCCTCAACAGTATTTATAGGAACTCAAACACTGAGATCCTGCTCTGTTCCAGTAACAAGAAGCCGAAAGCACCAGCCTGAAGATGACGAGTGAGACCTCGTCGAAACGTCGCCTAGACACCCCAACTTTTACACGGGAAGACACCCGAGGACACCAAAACCTGCATTCCTGTACCCGTGAAAATCTACGAAAGCATATATATATATATATATATATATATATACATACCACCAGGTCGGGTGCCATTTCAGGACAGCAACAACACCTCCCTTGGATCTGGTGGTTAGAATGGAGGTAAAGGGGTTTCCTAGTCCCAGGAAGTGGATTGCAGCTTGCCTGCCTATTTGGCCAATGGCAGGCGTGCTGTGATGCCAGTCTCACCCACCCCGGGGCAGGTCAAACTGAGCCAGCAAGCTTCGCGCCAGTCCAGCCTGTGGGTTTTTAATCTCTTTACTATGTTGTAGAACGTAGGTAGAAATAGAGATACATAAAAGAATGCCCATTTGTCGCTGCATACCGTATTAGCCCGAATATAAGCCGCACCTGCAAATAAGCCACACCTTTACAATTCGGGGGGGGGGGGAGAGAATACCCGAATGTCAAGTCAAGTCAAGTAACCTTTATTGGCATTACATAAGAACATTCAGAATACATTCAGAATAGATGGGCCAGTGCGATCTCATCGCCACCCCAGCGGCACAGTCCCCCGTCAAAGGGCGGAAGAGGCGAGCAATCCGCCTTATCTCTGTGGGTTCCCACAAGGGCAGGATCCTGTAGCATACTTCGGTGACAAAAAATCAAATAGAGGAACTTAGCTACTGTCTTGGTGAGCTCCTGGTCTCTCCCCTTTAATAAGAAGCGCATAACCTCCGTACCCGAATATAAGCCGCTCCCTTAAAATTCCGCAAGCACAACTGGCGGAAATGACTGGCAGAATCCGAGACCAGGGAGAAGAGTCGGTGGAGGAAGAATGGAAGAAATTTAAAGACTATCTACAGAAACATTGCAAGATTAATGAATGTTAGAAGGATGTTGGAATGAAGCTATGTGGTTTTAGCAGAAATGTTATAAAGGTTTAGGAAAAGACAGATTGTTAATTGGTGAAAGGAGGGAAAGTTAAGTTATATTATATTAAGATAAATTACAGGATAAAAATTGGAAAAGATGGAAAGGATTTGCTGAAATAGTCAACCGAACTAGAATACGAAAAAGGGAGGTGTGAGGAGGTCAAGGAAATGAAAGATAAGTTACGGGAAGGTTTGATGTGTTTTTTAATTGTCTCTATTTTTCTGTTTTTTTAATTTTTCCTTTTCTTTCTTTCTTTTTTCCTTATTGTGATGTGTTGTTTTGTTTTTGTTTAATATGGTGTTTTTACTTTTTTTCTTTTTGTAACCTTTAAAAGCTTAATAAATATTATTTTTTAAAAAAAAAATCCGCAGGCACTCACACCTGCAAATGGCAAATGTAGAAGACAATCCTATAAGTGCTAGAGAGACTTGCAAGTGAAAGCAATGAATGACATTAGAATTAACTGCACAACGGTCTCAAGCTTGCAAATTGGCCAGAAAACCCCCCCTTTTTTTGTTCCGTTTTACCATATGTGTGTTTCAGCAGCGATGTCGCAAAAGCCAATTTTTGTAAGGTTGCAAATTTAAGCCGCGCATTAACTTTTCACGATCGGAATTTGGAAGGAAAAAAAAGTGTGGCTTATATTCAGGCCAATACAGTATTGTTGTTTGTTATTGAAGGTAGATTTCCATGGGGCACTGAGTATTCCCCCCCCCCCCAAAAAAAATGGGGCGGTAGGCCAAATAAGTTTGGGAACATCTGCACAAGATGCAGCTCTGGCTTGATGCAGCAGATGTAGCTGTTTCCCACTCAGCCAGTATGTTGTCCTTGCCTGTACGCACCGCCACGGATCATTGGATTATCTCCTATGTAACTACTTCTGGCTCTTCTTGTGTTCTTAAAGAATCCTCCCCAAGGATCTTACAAAACACACAGGCATTATTTGAAAGCTGTCACCGCAGTATGAGACCTACATGGGAGAAGCACC
This sequence comes from Podarcis melisellensis, assembly GCF_964234715.1. NCBI lineage: Eukaryota > Metazoa > Chordata > Lepidosauria > Squamata > Lacertidae > Podarcis > Podarcis melisellensis. The sequence continues at coordinate 66,373,178 of NC_138542.1, forward strand.
TGGTGCACATAACATGAATGCTTCCTTTTCTCGTTTTTTTTAATCCCACTCTAGGTTGAAGGGAGGGAAAGTAATTTAAAGGTGTGTGAGAGTTACCTATATCCTCCCTTTTAATAATGGAGTAGAAAGTTAATGGTGATGATGTGTCTCATTAGCTGCCTATAATGTTAATTACTGATTACTAGCTGGCAATCCGCGATATGATTCACCCAGCGCTATTGTTAAGCAAATCTGCAAATCTGTTTGATTTAGGTAAAACGAGAATATGAGTGGTTTTTGCAAAATGAGGAGAAATAGTGCGGGTGGCGGAAATAGAGGGGAAGGAACAAGAAAAAGGAAAGAAATTGCACTGGCATGATTTGCAGCTGTTCTATTGAAGGAAAACGGAGGTTTACGGCAAGCCGCTTGGTGGATACAGTTTCAGAGAGTGAGGATTCTGCAGCGAGATTAGATCAGCTACAAATTGCTAAATCTGATGAGTTAGATAAAAACTTCACCAGAGGCTTTAAAAGAGGCAGAACGTGTTTGCTATTGCCCCATAGCTGGTAAAACATGAGAGGGGATGATTTGGAGTGTCAAGCTACCTGCACTGAATTTTCAGAGTTCTGCACCCCAGTGCCCACCCCCTGTTACATGCCAAGAAAAAGAATGAAGTCTGCTGCTTGTGTGAAACCTTGCATACATCAAAACTGATCAAAACACACACATGGCGGGGACTATACAAGGCACAAGATTAACTCACGTGAGCACTGGAATGGCTTCTTGCTTTGCTTTGTATTTATGTCCTTAAGCCTATATTCTTTTTGAGATATTGAATTTATTCTGTGTGAAATTGTTGATGTTCGCCATTTTCTAATTTGCTGACACACTCTGTATATTTGTATCTCGGTGTTTTGAATGTTTGTTATAAGCCGCTTTGGAAAGAGCTCATTGTGGGAAAGCAGCATATAAGTAAACTCAATTAATCAATCAACGGCTTTTCCAACTCTCTCTGCACCCAGCTTTCTGAAGTTGGACCCAATCTTTCCTGCATGCTTTCAAGTTTATCTTCAAAGCATAGGGACTGGTGACTTGTTTTCCTGCATAATGAAACTGATGTTCTGAATTTAGAGAACCCTCCACCAAGGATTTATGTGTGCACTAAGGATGACTTTGCCAACAAAGGTCCATATAGTTAAAGCCATGGTTTTCTCAGTAGTGATGTATGGAAGTGAGAGCTGGACCATAAAGAAGGCTGATCGCTGAAGAAATGATGCTTTTGAATTATGGTGCTGGAGGAGACTCTTGAGAGTCCCATGGACTGCAAGAAGATCAAACCTATCCATTCTTAAGGAAACCAGCCCTGAGTGCTCACTGGAAGGACAGACCCTGAAGCTGAGGCTCCAATACTTTGGCCACCTCATGAGAAGAGGAGACTCCCTGGAAAAGACCCTGATGTTGGGAAAGATGGAGGGCACAAGGAGAAGGGGACAACAGAGGATGAGATGGTTGGACAGTGTTCTCGAAGCTACCAGCATGAGTTTGTCCAAACAGTGGGAGGCGGGAGTGTGGGAGTTTGTCCAAACTGCGGGAGTGCCTGGCGTGCTCTGGTCCATGGGGTCACAAAGAGTGAGACACGACTAAACGACTAAACAACAACAAAGGATCAACAGAACCATTTGGTTGCACTCTGAAGAGAAGTGTGGCTGGGGAGTGGGGCAATCCTATCCCAAGCTTCGGAGTAGATGCCACCCATCCAGACTGGGCATGTAAAAATGGAAAGCTCTAACGTGGCTAATTCCTTCTAAGCAGGTCCGTCTGTGTGAGGTGCAAAGTTCACACACAGAGACACTGAAGGTCTCAGACATGCAAGAATGTGCCCCAGCATAGTTGATAGGCAGGTTCAAGTGGAAAGAGCTGATCTTTTAACCCTCCTGGTGCTGGGCCATTTGATGGCTATGGAGCTCCAACTTTGTTGGCTACATGATGCCAAACTCATTTCTGGGGCCAAACAACAAGGGATCCTGTTGCTTTTCTGTTCTGCTTGTGGGCTTCCTTCAGAAATCTACCCCCCTACCATTGGAATAGGGTACCGGACTAGACAGATTTTTATCTGATACAGCAAAGCACTTTCTTATGCTCTCACCCCCTGACAGAGCAAGGCCTTTGCTAAGCTTAGTCCCGTTCCTAATCGTAACATGGAGTGCAAACAAGTGCTCAAGCATTAACGATCCGAGTTAATTGTAGGCTTTGAGATTAGATAAAGGAGGACACTGTTTTTCCCCTGGCATCAGTTCCTACCTCTGCAACACTGTGGTGGGGGAGGCTGCATATAGCAACAGCAATTGTGCAAAGGTGTTGCGAGAATTAATTAAAAAAAAAAAACGTACCACACTAAACAGCTTTGAAGTATTATACTTCTCAGATCTCTGAGAGCTGATCAGAAGGCAGTTATGAGACTAAGAGGATGTTATTAAATAAAGCATATTGAAGTGCCATGTGGTTGCATGTTCGTCAGGTGTTATGTCAGTATCACTCTTTCTTCTGCCATGATGGGAAGCTGTTGGCTTGGTGCCCAGATCCACAGACTTGTACCAAGAGTGAAATGGGGAAGAGAAGGAGAATGTGCCATATTGTGAAACCTCCAGCTGAGTTACTAAGGTCAGTGAAAGTCTGGTTTACTGAAGTTGGCTTCAAACTCTGGGTACATGGGATTTGCAGCTTCCTATGGCTCCCGACTCAGAGAACTCTGAGCTCCCCCAACCCCATGGTTCCCGATTCTTCTCCATCAGGAAGGCCAGAGATCAGTTTCTGAAAAGCACACACCCATCAAAATGCAGGGACATGGGATGCTGCCTTACACCATTGGTCCAGTCCTCTCCAGAGTGTCAGAGAGTCAATCTCTCCCAGCCCTACCTAGAGATTGAACCTGGAACCTTCTGTGTGCAAAGCAGATGTTCTGCGACTGAGCTACAGACCTTGTCCCATAGGCCAAACATGTTGCCCCTCTCTGCACCATGCCTACCAAAATCTTTTGACTGGCGCCACCACTGGGGGGAAAAGCCACAGCTCAGTGTCAGAGTATCTGCTTTGCATGTACTTACAGAAGGACCAGTAAGGTCCCAAAAGGTATCTCGGAGCCCAATGGTCCTGTATAACACATATTATACACATATGCGCTCTTGCACTGCTATAAATCAAGTAGTGCAAGGGCTATTATGCAGTGGTATAGCATCTGCCTTGCACACAGAAGGTCATGGGGTCAACATCCCTGTCATCTCTAGACAGAGTGGGGAGACAGCCCTGTCTGAAACCCTATAGAGCCGCTTTCAGACACTATAATCAAGAGTGAGCTTGATGGAACGTTTGACTGTTTATAAGACAGCTTCCTATGTCTCTAGTTGCAGCTTACCCCTGCAGTCCCCTGGGAATTTAGGATCTTTATGTAATGAGCTCTCACTCCTGGCCACCCATAAAAATCTGCCCAACCCTTGAGATTATCTGCTGAGGCCCTGCTCCATGTCCCCCAGTGCCTGAAATAAAACTGGGATGCATAAGAGGCAGGGTCTTTTTGGTGGTGGCAAAATGACAGTAGAGCATACTGTTGAAAGACGTTCACTTAGAGAGGGCGGATAAACCTACAATGGCAGCAAGGAGGAGGAAAAGCAGGCTCAAAAGACTCCAAGAGCTGGTGGTGAGTCCCTTAGTAGGGTGTGGGTCTTGGCGGGTGCACAACACTGCTAACCTGTTTAGACTATTGGAGTGCACTCCATGTGGGGCTACCCTTGAAAACTGTTCCATGGCTGAACAGAAGGAAAGTCCTGCTAGATCTACCCCATCTATTCCAGCATCCTGTTCTCACAGTGGTCAACTGGATGACCACCAGAAGCCACCAAGCAGTGCCCTGAGCCCAACAGCATTCTCCCCATTTGTGAGTCACAGAAACTGGTAGTCAGAGGGGAGGTGCAACTTAGCCACTTTGACTTGTTGCAGGTACTGCAAAGTGCATTGTGGTTGCAGCTGGTGAATAACGCAGCTTCCAGGGTCTTGAACAGTGGCCCTGGAACAGCGCCTTCTCCCACACTGCCCCATGCCGAAATTGAGATCTGCTGGGATTGTTCCAGTGAGAACAATCACTGGGTGGGATTCTCAACCGTTGTGCCCCAGTTGGGCGTTTGACTGGCACCAGTGTTGTCTAACTTAAAGTGCTAATGAAGACTTGCCTTTTTTATCTAGGCCCTTTAACAATGGGAAACTTTCTTGCACATTAGAAAACAGGCAGCTTTCTGACATATTACCGTGTTTTATTATTTATCGTTAAATGTATTTATTGTTGTGACACCGCCAGATATAAGCTGCATAGAAGCCATATTGACAAGAAGAAGAAGAAGAAGAAGAAGAAGAAGAAGAAGAAGAAGAAGAAGAAGAAGAAGAAGAAGAAGAAGAAGAGGAGGAGGAGGAGGAGGAGGAGGAGGAAGAAATAGCCCCTAATGGGAGATCTGAATTTCTGAATTGAATGGACCAAACTGAAAACCTCAGCACAATTCTCCCTCCTCCAATTTTCAAATCATTTCAGACATTTTCTAGCATGAAACAGAATCCAGAAAGCCCAGTATGCAGAGCACACTGGAGGAATGATAACGACAACCAACAGGGGAATTCCCCTTATCTCTAAAACGTGGTCGTTCCAATTCATCTTGGCACACATGCAACAATATTATAAGATTGGCTATGTATTTAATTCACATAAATTTAGAGGGTATGGCCACGAAAGAAAAGAAGGAAGAGATTGACACTACTCCAAATTATGTGAGACAAAAATCTTTAGGCAGCGCCTCTCCTCATTTATCTCTTGTAACTTAGCACGCTGTCAACACTTAATAAATAATGTTGAAAGACATGCTTGTTTTCACAAGTCCCTTTTGCAGTGCCGGCCAGGACTTGGAAGATGGTGGATCCTTTCCAAATGAAAGCAGAATGACGAATGCCAACTCAACTCAACCGTGTTGCAGATCATGCAAGGCAGCCAACTTGAGTAACACCATGCAGGTGAGTTTCATAACTCGTAAGGTATCTGACATAAGGCTTAGCTGTGGCATTTTCCACCGAGCACTATTGTTTGAACTTCGCCGAATAGAAAATGCCAAGAGTATCTCTGAACCCATGTCTACATACTAAACTGCAGGGATCAGGCTGTCCCTGGCCAGGAATGGCCACAGCTGGCAAAACAGATAGATTGATAGAATCCTAGAACTGTAGAGTTGGAAATGCAGGAAAGTCAGCTAAAACATCCATGACAGATGGCCATCCAACCTCTGCTTATTTTATTTTTTTATTTAAAAAAATTATTAGTTTTTTAACATATCATTTTCAAATAATTAAACATACTTTTAGATCTTATACAATTATTTTTGGACTTCCATCAATCACATCTGAAAATTTCCCAATCTAATCACTTAGTATACATTTCTTACTCTCATTATAACCTTTAAATCCCATAACTAATCTCTCTTCTTTCTCTATTTTGCAATATTTCATATATTTCTCCTTACAAAACTTCTTGTAGTACTACTAGCGTAATTTGTTGATTACAGTCGCTCTTCAAATAGTTCATATATTTCTTCCAACCTTCTGTAAATCTCTGGTCCCGCTGGTTTCGAATCCTTCAAGTCATTTTGTCTAATTCTACGTAGTCCATTAATTTTATCTGCCATTCTTCTTTCGTCAGCATTTCTTCTTGCATCCATTTCAGGGTTAACAATACTCTTGCCGCTGTTGTTGCATATAGAAACAATTTAACATATTGTCTATTAATATTGTCACCTATAATACCAAGTAAAAGTGCTTCTGAATGTGTATTTCAACATCTTTTTCATCTCCTTATATATCATTTCCCATTTCCTGCTCCCACCCCGCCATCTTGCCCCAGGTCCCAACATCCTCCACCAGGACTTTGACCGCCCATAAACCGGACTGTGACAGCGTCCCTCCTGTTACTCCCAAGGGTACCCCGAGCCATCGGTGGAAGGGGAGCTCCCCCCTCCCCCTGACAGCTTGGGGTATGCTTGGGAGTCGCGGGCAGGCGGCGCGCTGAATGTCACCCCCCTCAGGGATGACACCCGGGGCAGATCACCCCCACTGCACCCCCTTCGCTCCACCCCTGGTCAGAATCTCCTTTCTTGTAACTTTCTTGTAACAGGATCGCGTCTCCTGGTATGCCCCACAGAGGTCCTTAAGGTCCATAAATAGCAACACTCTAGAGGTCCCGGGCCCTAAGGAAGTCAGATTAGCCTCAACCAGAGCCAGGGCCTTTTCAACACTGGCTCCAGCCTGGTGGAACACTCTGTCTCATGAGACCAGGGCCCTTGGGGATCTGACTTCTTTCGCAGGGCCTGTGAGACAGAGTGGTTGCGCCTGGCCTTTGGCTTTGAATCAGCCTGATCCCCTCCACCTCTTTCCTTTTCCTTCTGTGATAGAACCCCTATTTGGGGACTTCCCTGGCTTTTTTGTGGCCCATGTGGGACCAGTCTGGATAGTCGGCCTTGTTGAAGATTTGACATTTTATCTCCCCAAACAATTTTTGATCTTGGCTTCCACTGAAATGAGCCTGCATGTTAATCCTGTTTTTAAGTTGGATTTTAATCAATTGTTTTTATACTTGATGTTAGCTGCACTGAGCCCGGTCTTGGCCAGAGAGGATGGGGTCTGAAAATAAATAAATAAATAAATAAATAAATAAATAAATAAATAAATAAGCCATTGGTTCGAGTCCTACCCTCCAGAGCAAGCTAAAACAAGCTTTTTTCCCTCTTCCATGTGACAGCCCTTGAGATATTAGAAGATGGCTATCATATCTCCTCTCCCTCTCCTCACTTCCAGGCTAAACATACCCAGATCCTTCAACCATTCGTCATAAAGGTTCCTTTCCAGACTCGTGATCATCTTGGTTGCCCTCCTTTGCACACATCCCAGATTGCCAACCAGATGAAGCTGGTAAAATGCAATTGTGGCCATGGAGGATTTATGTGCCTTCTTAGTAGTGGCGCCTGCCCTGTGGAACCCCCTCCCACCAGATGTCAAGGAAATAAACAACTACCTGACTTTTAGAAGATATCTGAAGGCAGTCCTGTTTAGGGAAGTTTTAAATGTTTTATGTTTTATTGTGTTTCATCTATCCTGTTGGAAGCCACGCAGAGTGGCTGGGGAGGTCCATCCAGATGGGAGGGATATAAGTAATAAATTATTATTATTATTATTATTATTATTATTATTATTATTATTATTATTATTTATTGATGATGATGTCTCCTCCTTCAGAGGTACAGAACAGGTAACTTGCCTATTTCCCAAGCATGGAAACCATCTACTCAATGAGCCTTCATCTTTCCAGAATTCAAGAAGTTTATTGGGCCTCATCCCATCCACCACTACATTGGTCCAGAGCTTTCACAGCCTCTCCTGATTCAGATGTTGTGGAGAAGGAGAGCTTCTTTTTTACTCGAGTATTTTTGAAAACACAACATGAATGGAGAACTGCCTTGCAAAATTCAAACAGTATGGATTGGGTAGGCTTGCCTTCAAATGAGAACTAGATTTAAATTCTTCCCCCATCCATACTCACCAAGAGGGTGTTGCCTATAATTGAGATGCTTTTTAAATGAAAATTAAGAACAATTTAAGTTACCTCATCTCAACTGTAAAGGGCTCCTCCTCTCTTCCATTGTGAGAAAGACGGCAGAACCTGCGGGCATTTAATAACGCATTCTAAAGAAAAATAATAATAATCTAAGAAAATACAGTAGCACTTGACATTTCGAAAGCAGAGTACAAAGATTAACTAATTAATCCTCACAATATCTATTTGAGGTAGACAATTAAGTACTAGAGATGGAGAAAATGAGATAAAAGGAAAAGCTACAGGCAAATGTTCAGAAGCAGTCTCTCATTTGGGGTGGCTGAGTTGGTGGCTGAATGATGTAGATGGAAGAAACGCTTAATTTGGCAAAAAGGAACATAAAGAGGGGGGAAATATTCTCAGGGAAAACTGAATTTTGGCTCTGAGTGACTTCAGGGAATCTCAGCTTAAGAACATTGCTGCCTTGAAACAACCTGAGGGAAGGGTGGGCAAAAAATAGCTGTGCATCTCCTGGAAGATCTCTGCATGATTTGCAGAAGAACGCCAAGAAATTTCTGACTCCTGATTAACAACAGCGAGAAAATAACTTTCCCGCTGCCCTAAACTATGCTGCTGAAATGAAGGGAGGAGGAAAACCTGGGCTAACCAGGAGTGGATATTTGCTTACAAATGCTGTGAACTTGTTTCAGTTCTGGTACTTGAAATTCCTGGGCTCGGAAAGCTTCAATTCAAGTGCCTCTTTTGCTCCAGGCTGTGGCTGGTGGATTTCAGAGGCCTAGTATTTTTAAAAAACAGCCAAAGTAGATCTGAAGTCTGTCCTCCATTTCCCTGGTTTTAGGAATTCACGGCAAGCTTCCAGTCTGACTTGCTGGCTTGTGTGTCTCGTGTGTCCAGCGAGTGTTTATACTGAGTGATACAGTGCATGTCACTCAGTCACTCAGTATAAACACTCACTGGACACACAATAGTGCGTGTCGGACCCGGGTGGCGCTGTGGGTTAAACTACAGAGCCTAGGACTTGCCGATCAGAAGGTCGGCGGTTCAATTCCCTGCGACTGGGTGAGCTCCCGTTGCTCGGTCCCTGCTCCTGCCAACCTAGCAGTTCAAAAGCACGTCAAAGTGCAAGTAGATAAATAGGTACCGCTCCGGCAGGAAGGTAAACGGTGTTTCCGTGCGCTGCTCTGGTTCACCAGAAGCGGCTTAGTCATGCTGGCCACTTGACCCAGAAGCTGTACGTTGGCTCCCTTGGCCAATAAAGCGAGATGAGTGCCGCAACCCCAGAGTCGGCCATGGCTGGACCTAATGGTCAGGGATCCCTTTACCTTTATAGTGTGTGTCTGGATGAGCCCTTAGAATTGCCACCAAATTTTGCCTGAGGAAAATGTCTCAGGTTTGGAGAGAAACTCAAAGCGGTTCAATATGACTAGCAAAATAGGAGTGGGCATTATCTGTTCCTTCTTGCCTCACATTTTGTTCACACCAGGACCAGGACTGAGGTGGTGCAAGGCAAAGTGATTTCCATTGTTATGTACTAAGCTTGGATTCTAGAACAATAGGCAGGTAGGGTCCTAGAATGCAACAACCTGATTGGCCTGCAGGAGCAGCCCAATCAGACCCCAGGAGGAAGTTAATCAACCTATTGGGCTGGTAGGATCCTAGAATGCAACAACTGATTGGCCTGCAGGAGCAGCCCAATCAGACGGGACTCATGGTGTAAATAATGTATATAAATTCTGAGGTTTTGGGGGAAATTCATTCACTGTTTTATGAGCTGCAATAAAGAGCATGAAATCACTACGCAACTACGAGTATATTTCATCCATCTTGGTGCACTCCCTCAGTAAGTTTGCCAGGCGTGGGCAGAAACATTCCACTATCAGCTGCTATGTGGCAACTGAGGAAGAAAGCAAAGTCCCAGCCTGACCTTTGGGTGCTGGGTGGTGATGGAGGAGGGAGGAGAGAAGTCAAGGCTGAGGCAACCCATGACACAGTGCGGTCCACTGAGTCCACTTACATTGAACTTCCCTATAGTATTACTATAGAGCCCTAAAGGAGCTTTTGCTGTACATCGACAGATCCTGGAGCCAGCCATTTCTCCTCTCCACAATGCCCTGGAAATTTAACATCCATTCTTGGAAAACTGGTGCAAAACATCATTAAAGATAGACTTGCTAGACAGAGAGATTTGGTCTCTTTTTTTCTCTCTGATTGAAGAAGGACAGGATATTTTAATGTCCCCATCATAGCAGAGGTGTCTGTGGGGAGGGGATATATTAACTGAAAATTAATCAGATCGGTACTGGGTTCCTATTGAGGGTACATGGTGAGCCAAAATGACAGTGATGAGGGACTGAGGATTGGAGCGATCAATCTGTGGTATTCTAGCAGTGGACAAAGCTGTATTGTAACTTTTGAATAAATGTATTTTAATAATAATAAATAAAGACAGACAGACAGACTTTCTAAGCCTATAGAGGACAAATCTTGCTCAAGAAGGGCCAGCAACTGGCTTTTCCACAATCAGAGGGATTAGATGGTTTCCCCCCACCCCCCCGGTTTCCCCCAGAAGTTGTACTCAGGGCTGGTGCTATCATTAGGTTGGTGCTATCATCTAGGGCACTGATTCCTTTTTGTTATATCTTATAAATTTCTGATAAGAGTTTACTTCTATATTTTGAATCCAGGTTTTCAAAGCTTAAACTTGTAAGAGCTTACTTAAGCTCTGGAGATGCTGGACCTTTAATCTGGAGATCTGTACTTTGGACGTTCTGCATACATGGCAAGTTCCTTGCCACTGAGCTCCATCCGCTCAAAGTTCTGCTGCATCTCTCTTTTTCGGTGTGATTGAATTATTCCACCACTTCTGCTGCAAAGAGGATGCCGCTTGTGTGTCTCTACAGAAGTCTTCATCGCTGTGCTTCACTCCTTCCAGTCAGAAGGTTCAAAACAGTGACTCACGAGGAAAGGACCACGGGGTGTTGGTTGTCATAAAGTTTTTGATCCACCCTGAGCCCTCAGGGAATACGACACATAGTAAATGAAGCAAAGCAAAAGCCGACCAAAATCTATTTTAGGGATACATCTTGGTTCCCAATTCAATGCAAATCTATTGACTGTACAATTCCCAAAAGGAAACTGAAATGCAACCATCCTTCCAAGCTCACACTTGTCTGAACCTTGCAGGGCAGTTCTCCAACCCCAAAATATGTACAGTGGTACCTCTGGTTACGTACTTAATTCATTCTGGAGGTCCGTACTTAACCCGAAACTGTTCTTAACCTGAAGCACCACTTTAGCTAATGGGGCCTCCCGCTGCTGCCGCGCAATTTCTGTTCTCATCCTGAAGCAAAGTTCTTAACCCGAGGTACTATTTCTGGGTTAGCGGAGTCTGTAACCTGAAGCGTATCTAACCTGAAGCGTATGTAACCCGAGGTACCACTGTACAAGGATGCATGGGCTGGAGGGACAGTGCGAGTAAAAATGCACAGAGATTTCAACATCCAAAAATGCATTTATTTGGGGGGCATTTATTATTATTATTATTATTATTATTATTATTACTAAGTCATTTTTTCATTTTTTCAGACTGTGAAATCAAACACAAACACCAAAGCAAATATAAAAAACAAGAATGAAACAACATAAAATATGTCTATCAGGCAAAATTGTGTAATGATGTGTATATATCAATATCAGTATGTCTATCTGTCTGACAGTCTCTCTATCTATTCATCCACGTGCTAAAATGACGAGTGCTTTTGGAGAGGGCTTATTCGAACAAAAGGAAACATGAACACTGATGCAGAAATATGCCAAACCGAAATTATGCCTGGCAAAATGAGAAACCTAAACTCTGATGGGAGCCTCTACAACCCACTAACTCATACAGAGCATGCCAATTTAGTATAGCCCCACCCCCACCCCATACAACCTCCATGAGGACCCCTGGAATAGCAGCGAGGCCCATGACTGGAGACTGGGATGAAAGAAAGCAATAGGCTTCTCCCAGCCAGAGTCCTTGGACTTTTAGAGGGCAGGTTCCAGAGGCAGAAAAAATGCAAACATGACTAAAGACCTGGGAATTCTACGCAAGATGACTGGCAGAATCTGAGACCAGGGAGAAGAGTTGGTGGAAGAAGATTGGAGGAAATTTAAATTTTATTTACAGAAGCACTGTAAAATTTTTGAATGTTGATGGTATTGATTTGAATTGAAGGGGTTCTAGTAATAAGGTAATAAGGTTAAGATCTATTTATAATAGATAAATAGATAAACTAAATAATTAAATTTAATTAATTCGCTGAATTAAATTTTAAAAGGGAAACAAAAAAGGGAGATGTGAGGAAGTCAGGAAAATAAGTTAATCAAAGATGAGAAATTAAAAAAGAGGGATTTTTGTTTTTTTTCTTTTGTTTTTTCCCCCCTTGTATGTGCCTTTTTATATTTATCTCTTCCTTTTTCATGCTTTAATGTTTGTATTTTTGTATTTTGTGACTTTGTATTTTTGTCTTTTTGTCTTTTTTGTATTTTTCTAAATCTTTTGTTTCTAAAATCTAATAAAATATTATTTAAAAAAAATAAAAATAAAGAGCTGGGAATTCTGAGTTGACCATCCACAATGGGCTGCCTGCTATTGGGTCAGGAGGAGGCCATTGCTGGTGGAAGGATCTCAATGGCTGGCGAGCCACATCTACCTGGTTTGGTGGACCGCTTGCGTAGATCTGAACCCCTTTCTCCCTCCTAACTTGAGTTTCTAGTGTTGCTACACCTTTTCCTTTTTTGCAGAACCCGCCGCAAATGCCTCATGCTATTTCCAAATCTTAGTCATTCCTCGCTGGGTGTGGGCATTTCCCAGTAAGTTCTGGAGAAGTTAGGAAGAGGGTTGGGGAGAGAAGAAAACGAGGGGGGAAGGAGGAGGAAGATGAGAAGCATACATAAAAGGATTGTTCTTACTAAAACAATGGTGGTTTTGAGCCTAAATTGCACCAAGCGAGAGATGCAGCCTAAAGCAATGTAGAGAAAGTGTTTGTGTGTTGCAAAACACTACTGTACCCAGAATATGTGTGTTTTTTGGCAAAGGGGAGGCAGTAAATTTTGTAGCTGCGATAAGCCAGTAAGCAATATAAACCACGCATGCATTCTAGAGCAGAATCGTTCCTACATTAATCTTCTTCAGAATCTGGTTCATTTTATTATGGTACAGGTGGATGCTTAATCATAACCGGAGATAAGTATGTGATGTCATTATATGAAGATGTAGAGATTAATCCAGGTGGTTTATCCAATGTGGCGAATTGGTTAGAGTGTTGGACTAGGTGCCCCTCCCCCTTTGGTCGTCCCTAATTGAAGCCGACCCTGAAAAAACTAAACGTGGGGGAGAAATGGGGCACATAAAGAGATTTATTATGCTTCAAGGGGGCTGGATGTAAAATGAAAAGTCAACAAGAGACACAAGAATAAATATCAGACTGGTTTCAATATCAAGTGTCTGGTACAAAAAAAGGTTTTTTTGGGGGGGGGGTTCAGATTTTGAAAGGGAATTACTGAGTGGGAATGAGAAATTGATTCCTAAGGTCTATAAAATGTTTTGTAAGAAGGCGAAAGCTTACAGTGAAATGATGAATAATGAATTAATTAAGATGTTTAAAATGACAATAGATTTTAAAAACAACATTAGAAGCCTTTCTGCTAGGTTTGATTGGGACAGAGATGCCGAAAATAATGATAAAACTGTTTATGTAAGCAACAACAGCGGCAGGGATCTTATATGTGCAGAAGTGGAAGGAAACCCGCAAAAGAAGAATGGGTTAATAAATTAATGGACTAAGCTGAAATGGCAAAACTAACTGCCAGACAAAGAGACTCTAATGATGAGGTGTTTGTAGAAGAGTGGAAAGCTTTTCGGATTACTTAAGTAAATACTTTAATTCTTTTGCAATATGAGATGGGTTTATATCCTGAGCAACAGAAAAACAAGAAATTGCTATTCTTAGTTTTATATTTTATGTGTTGTTAGAAACAAACAGGAAGTAAAGAGTGATATGGGAAGTCAAGGAAAAAGGAAAATGATAAATTGTGATGTACAATAGTACCTTGGTTCTCAAACACCAAAAACCCGGAAGTAAGTGTTCCGGTTTTCGAACGTTTTTTGGAAGCTGAACATCCGATGCAGCTGTCGGCTATTGTTTCCAGGGGCCCTGCACCAATCAGAAGCCACGTCTTGGTTTTAAAACATTTCAGAAGTCAAACTGACTTCTGGGACGGATTAAGTTTGAGAACCAAGGTACCACGGTATTTGGCGTTTTGTTTGTGCTATTTGTTTTGCATTTTTGTTTTTGAGGCTTTTTCGGTTAATTTGTTTTTGTGACTGTGTGGAACCCAGTTCAGCTACTGATTGATTGATTTTGTGACTGCGGAAATGGATAAAAAAACCCATCCAAACAATGACTATCATCAGTGCTGGTAAGAAACAAAATTAATTTTAATTTTTATCATCTACAATACTGTCTTATTTATTTTATAGTACAGTGCATTGATTGTTGCTTACATTTTATGGATCAATGGTCTCGTTAGATAGTAAAAGTCATGTTAAATTGCTGTTTTATGGGTTGTTTTTAAAAGTCTGGAACGGATTAATTCATTTTGCATTACTTTCTATGGGAAAGCACGCCTTGGTTTTGGAATGCTTTGGTTTTGGAATGGACTTCTGGAATGGATTAAGTTTGAGAACCAAGGTACCACTGTACTTAAGATGGATTATGTGAAAAATTAATTAAAATATATAAATGAATTTTGAAAAATAGAGTGTCACACTAGGACTTGGGGGAGCAGGTTCAAATCCCCACTCAGCCATGAAGCTCGCTGAGTGATCACTCGCTCTCAGCCTGATCTACCTCACTGGGTTGTTGTTGATGATAAATTGGGGAGGAGTAGTATATGCCACCTTGAGTTTTGGGGACATTCATGTAAGATATATATTCATGCAATATAGGCAGCGCAGGAGATAGAGGGGTTGCCAGAGGCATGTGATGTGGTTGGTGGAGCTGTGAGCGATGGTACCTGCTCCACTCACCTGGCTGGTGCCGGAATAAGGGAAAGATGACTCCCATAGCTTAGCTGTGACACCTGGGCAACTCCAGTAGTGATGGGCAAATCTGTCAGTTTCAATTTCACTCAGTTTCTCATTCTTTGAGTCAAGTTCGGCTTCCACGTTTCCTGTCAGCGTGCAATTCTTTTCTCAAAGTCGTCATGGAAATTTGCCAGCATTTTAGTGCAAATTTCTCCAGATGCACGCATTTTTGTACTCAGTTTCCCCTAACGTATGTTGCTGTTTGCCAAATATTCTTTTCATATTTCTTTGAATGAGAAAGAAAAACCAACCTTGAGCCGGCCTCCTGTAGAATGACGACAGCAGGAGGACTCGAGAGCCTAAAAACTTGCCAGTTTGTTTACCTGGAGCTTAGTTCTGAGGGGCATTTGTCTTCCCCATGAAACTGTATGTGATATACTGTTACTATTTCTACTACTGAGAAGACAGCATTGTGCAGTGGTTAGAGCAGTGGTTCTCAAACTTTTTCCTTGGGCCATGCTTTCAAAATAAAAATTCGCTCAAGCCACACACTGCTGGACTTGGAAATAGTTTTCCTGGTTCTGTGGTCTTATTCAAAAGATGGTTGTTCTTCACCTGGGTAATGAACAAGGTGGTGCCGATGTGAATTCTTACCACATTGATAAGAAATACATTGGAAAACAAAAAGAAGCCATTCCAAACAGTGATTTATAACATAGAACACAACTACTTTATAATATGATCATGAGACACAAAGCAATACAGAGCGTGTTCTCCTTCATGGAGAGCACGTGTTGCGGTGGGGGCCACCAGGACACTCCAAAGTTGGGGGCGGGCTAACTGATCGTTGGCCACTGATGCGATTGGGGCTTCCCTTGTTGCTGGGAAGAAATTAATGTTGCCATTTATTGATTGACAGCCAGAAATACTAAAACTCCTTGCACGAGGCTAGGGCTTCCTCTTTTCGCCCGTGCAGCGGATTGCCCGTCCCTCCCTCCCTAGAATAGGGTTGTTCGCTTTGACCTTGCTATGCCTGTCATGGGGTCGTCTGCTTTGGAGTGGGGGCCTGGTAGGAATTTTGTCCATCTGGCTGATTGGCTGGGGCCATTTGGTTTTTGCCTACTGCGTAGCAAATCGTCACAACTTGTAAGGTTGCGGTTAGGCATTGGTTTATGGTTTGGTTGGTTGAGGGGCATGGATTGGCTGTGCCTGCCCCTCTAATGCTGCTGCTGCAAGGGATTCCGTTAAAGGAATTGGGGGCTAACTATTGCTTGTCCACTCTGTCAAGGGGGCTCGGGCCATAGCAATGAGCTCCTGGTTGCATTTGGGGTGAAGGCAGGTCCCCTGCTCTGCGTAACCCCCAAGTGTATTCCCCCATTCTGACTTTCGCATCGTGTGGAATGTCAGTCTGTCCCCCATGGTGGGGGCAGATAGTCGCAACCAATGCCTAAGCAACCACTCACAAATTTGTATTTTAATAAAGTTGTGGCCAAAATTATGCCAAAAACCTTAAACAAAAATTCTGTGTGATGTGTGAGTTATTGGGGTGGACCTGGGGACCTCGACACGCAACTACATAAGAGTACAAATCATCCCCAAACATGTTGTTGTTGTTGTTTAGTTGTTTAGTCGCGCCCGACTCTTCGTGACCCCATGGCCAGATTGAGAAGGCGATTGGGCCAGATCCGGCCCCCAGGCCTTAGTTTGCCTACCCATGCTCTAAAGCACCAAAGAGGTATAGTGAATACCAATGATGTGATTGTATATTATTAAATGGGAAACTTATAAAAATAATAAAAACAAGTTTACAGTTCTGTGTCTATCCACAAGGCTGGGCTAGAGATGAGCTCCTCAGCCGGGGCCTCCCAGCATTTCTTATGTTTTACTGGGCTTGGAAGCAACTAGTAGGACTTGCCTCACATGTGTTGAAGGTTTCATTTGCCTGCCAGCACCTTGCAGCAAGACTTTCACTCCGGTCTGGCTCTTGTTGTGCAATGCGCATCGTTATGCACGCCTGACTCATTGGCACAGAGTGGCAATGGAGCAATCTACCACTGAAGCAGCATCTGAAGGTACAGTCATTGCCTCAATTACTTTACTAAGCATGACCAGACCTGGGTAGGGGAGAATATTAGCAAGGAGGGCATTCCCCTGGCCTCCACCCTCTTGAGAACGGTTTCGAAGCATTTCACAAACGGGCGTAGAGCATAAATGAAAGGAAGGGTGCACAGTTTGAATAGGGATGGGGAAAGAATTTGACAGAAGCAAAGTATGATATGGAGTTGCTGAACGGACTGGGCTAGTGATAGATACAATACGATAATCTTTATTGTCATTGTCCCATACAGAACAATGAAATTGGGGGGGGGGGATATCTACATGAGACATTCAAAAACCAACAAGCCTGCTATCCCAGCTATCCCAACCTAGTTAGCCCCCTAAAAACTCTGATACCCCATTTTTAAAATACAATACACTCCCATAGAGACTCCTTACACTGCATTTAAAACCAAAATCACATTTGGATAGAAACTGTTTCTCAGGTGGCTAGTCCTAGTCTTTATAACCCTGTACCTTCTTCCAGAAGGCAAAAGCTGAAAGAGATCATTTACGGGGTGTGCACTATCCTGCGCTATCTCTGCAGCTTTCTTATGGCACATGGAAGCATAGATTTGATCCAAGGTGGGAAGAGTGCACCCAATTATTCTCTCTGCAGTCTTTACAACCCTGGACAGCATGGTTTTTTCCCTGACCATGCAGCTCCCAAACCACACATTCAGCAACCTGCACATTGCCTGATCCCTTAGTTACTTTGCAAATGACTGCCTCTCTCCCAGGGAGACTTGGTGCTATATTTTTTTTTAAAAAAAATGCTTTCTGTGGACAGTAGTTGCGTGCTGAGGTCCCCAAGACACCCCAACCCCAATAACTCACACATCACACATTATTTTTGTTTAAGGTTTTTGGCATAATTTTTGGCCACAACTTTATTATCATACAAATTGTGAGTGGTTGCTTAGGCATTGGTTAGACTAGCTGTCCCCCCCGCCTTGGGGGACAGCACTGACTCCATAGCCAGTGCGGAGGAACAAGATCAGGGTCAACTGGAGCTGCGACACAGACCCTCAGCTAATCCCCGCATGCTCCTTGGAACTTACGCGGCCCGCACCCTGCACCAAGGGTTTGGACGAAGGGGATGGTAAGCTCCAGAATTCCTTTAACGGAATACCCGTGCAGCAGCAGCATTGGAGGGGCAGGCACAGCCAATCCATACCCCTCCACCAACCAATTTTAACCAATGCCTAACCGCCAACCTTACAAGTTGTGACGATTTGCTACGCAGTAGGCAAAACCCAATTGGCACACACTAATCAGCCAAAAGGAAAAATTCCTACCAGGCCCTCGCACCAATGCGAACGACCCCATGACAGGCATAGCAAGGTCAAGCGAAGCCCAAACAAGGGAGGGGGGCAGGAGATCCGGTGTCCACAGCGAAAGAGAAAGGGAAAGCTGTGGACCTTGCTTAAATAGCCACTGATCCCACCCCTAAATTTGCAACATCAAATTTACCCCAGTAACAAGATCCACCAATCTAAACAACCCTTGATCCTAACTTGCCTAGTAATCATGGGGGTGCCTTGTATGGCCCCATCCGCAACCCGTGCTCTCCTTCTAGTGAGAACACGCTTTAGCAGCTGGCAGGTTCTTCTTCGTGAACCTTTTTCCGAGGGAGATACAAAGGATGGCAATGCAGGAACATGCCTTTTTGGTGGTGGCTCCATGTCTGAGGAACACTCTCCCCAGGGAAGCATGCCTAGTACCTTAGCTGTCCATTTTTAGGCTCCAGGCAAAAAGTTTCTAATTTACTGAGGCTTATGATTTCTAATTGGAAGGGTAGAAAGATGCGCCAGTGGCCTTTGTTGTGCCAGGGAAGGTAGAACTTGTTCCTTTCGAACATAATGTCCGATCAGCATTTTCGTTTTTGTGCATTGCCCCCTTTTATCTGATTTTAATGCCTCTGTTGTTTTATTTTACTGCATCAGTTGCTTTGAGTGCAAAAATGCAAAACAACAACAACAACATTTACCGAGGGACAACTCAAAGAGACTTACAACTAACAGAACTAACGAACAGAAAAACAAAATGCACACAGATACATTTAAAGCAAGAGGAAAAGGAAAAACATTTAAAGGCCTGGTTATAGAGGAAAGCTTTTGCCCGGCACCTAAAGATATATATATATATAAATATGGTGCCTGGTGAGGCTACCTGGGGACAGCCTTCCACAAATGGGCCACCACCACAGAAAACTGGATATTATTATCATTATTATTATTATTATTATTATTATTATTGAGTTTATTTACATTTTAAAAACTAGCATGAGAAGATAGAGAGGCAGAGTGGACTAATCATAAATGACTAAAAAAAATCACCCCCAAAATGCTCTGTGCATTTTTAAAAGATATATGCAGACTCCTTCATTTTTATTTTTATTTTTTTTAAGCCACATAGAACAAGGACATTATTCTAGGCCCATATCAAACATGGATTAGATAGAATTTGCTCTTAGGCCCATCCCTGATTTCAAAGGGCTGAAAAGGTTTGGAAAATGCTTTCCTGTTTCCCCTCAGCCGTTCTGCTGTTACGGCTTCTTTTTTTTCCATTTGTAGTTATTTTATTTAACAAGATTTATATACAGCTTAATCAAAAAGAACTCTCTAAGTGGTTGACCTAAAATGTTCATTTAAAGGAGCAATAAAACGTTGTTTTAAAAGAAACTTATAAGGATTTTAAAAAGATTGTAAAAGTATGGGTAGGCTTGCCTGAATAAAAACATCTCTAGCATGTGCTGAAAACTGGTATCAATAAGGCAGGGAGTTCTGGAGAATAAGTGCTGCCATACTAAAAGATCAATTTCTCATATGCGTGGAATAAACAGTATCTCACACTGCTCTGACTTGTCCTGCATTTTTGTTTTAGCTCTTCTTCTCCTCCTCCTCCTCAGACAATGAGGACATATAACCTCATTGTCAGACCCGAATTTGCTGCGTTGTGAACTGGGTAATGTATGCCAATTGCCATTGTTATCTTTTTGTTTGGATTTCTGTACGCCAAGGGGTTGGGTGTGAAGCACTTTCCTCTCTCTCTCTCTCTCTTGCTCTCTCCTTTTTCGCTTGCTTGTTTGATTCCTTAATTTATGCACCTTTTCCAACACAGGTGCCACCACCGGCATCAGAACAACTTGGCAACTCTCCCAGGGCACCATCAATCCATCAAGAGGTTGTAATGAAATTGGACTCTAAAATGGTTTCTCACCACCTGCCTCGCATCCAGTGCCCAACTCCTTGCTGTTACCGCTGCCGTCATTCCTGAGGCAGTTGGTCAGGTTTGCAAAGCACTGTGGCCTTCCCACTCTTGCAACGTACTGTTTGAATTAAATCCCTCGAGGCAGCGGTTCTGACTCTTCACCCACTTGCAACCATTGGCTGGAAACAGTAGCTGAGCAAGGTGAGTGCGGTGGATGCGGCCCAGTCTGGGTGCCTTCCCTGAGGGAGGTGAAATCACTGCAGGCAGCGTCCCCCTGGGATGCTCCCCGGCGCTGGTGCACCCCCCCTGGGACACGCACCTGCGGCAGCAGCACCCCTGGGAAGCGCACTGTTGCCAGCGTGCCCTGCGGGCAGCTAGCCCTGCCCCCACGGCCCACTCTGGGCACCAGAACAGCTAGCTCCACCTCTGCTTTGAAAGAATCAATGCTCAACCAGGATTATCTGAAGAACATAAGGTTTAAGAAGCTTTGGCTGCTGGATCAGGCCAATGGACCATCAAGTCCTCTTCTCAAAGTGGCCAACCAGCTGCCTGTGGGAAATCCACATGCAGGATTTGAGCATAACAGCATTCTTCCCCCAATTGGGCTTCTAGCAGCTGATATTCAGAGGCATCCTGAAGGTAGAGCATAGCCAAGAATTTGTCCAATAGGCGTTGATGATCATCACTACATCTTATGGGAGAAAATTCTATAGTTAACGGCATGAAGAAGAAGAAGAGTTTGGATTTGATATCCCACTTTATCACTACCCGAAGGAGTCTCAAAGTGGCTCACAATCTCCTTTTCCCTTCCTCCCCCAAAACAAACACTCTGTGAGGTGAGGGAGGCTGAGAGACTTCAGAGAAGTGTGACTGGCCCAAGGTCACCCAGCAGCTGCATGTGGAGGAGCGGGGAAGCGAACCCGGTTCCCCAGATTACAAGTCTATCGCTCTTAGCCACTACACCACACTGGCTGTCCTTTCTTTTGTCTGTCCTGAACAGTCACCAGAGCTATACATTTAAAGCAATAAATGTCCTGGTTTCTCCAAAGAATCTTGGCAACTGTTGTTTGCTAAGGGTGCTGAGAGTTGTTAAGAAGACCTTTTCCCCAGAGTTCCCTGGGAACAGGCATTAAACTCGGATGATCCTGAGTTTTTCAAATTATGAGAGAGGAGGAAAAGCTTCACTAGCCTGACCCACTGCTGTACAGCTTAGACTACAGCAGGTTTTCACACACAGAGAGACAAGTTAACTTGGGATAATACCTCATGTGTCTGATGAGCAAGATCACAGTCAGTGAAATATCATACCATACTAAATTTGTTAGTCTTTAAGGTGCCCCCAGACTCTTTTGCTGCAAGAAGCTAAGATGGCTACCCTTCTTGAAGATAGTCTGAAGTACCACAAATCTCTCACCTCACAGGGAAATGACTGACCCATTTCTAGCTTCCCAGGAACTTCCTCCCCATAGGGGAACTGCAGTGTGCAAAATAATGTGTGACAACAATTTCCATTCAAACTCAAAAACTTCAGAAATGCTGTCAGACACGTCCAAGATTTCGTTTTACTTGTGTACACTTGCAGCTTTTCAACACAGACTTCTTTTAGGAGACGTGTCTCCTATACACCCAAAGAGAACCTTCTGGAACCTTCTTCCCAACCGCCATTTGGGCCACAATGCCAAACTTTATCTCTGAGTATTTCAGCATCAATTTTACAGTGCCGAATGAGACAATAAAATAAAATAAATACTTCAATTCCTGTACTGAGCTCTAGTTTATGTTTCCCCAGAGATGGATTGGGGATAGGAGTGTTAACCTGGAGTTATCTGCACGGACTAGGTAGTATGAATTTAGCATTGCTCTACCTGCATTTTATCGCTAAATTAAACACACGTTGAACAAAATAATGTCACTGAAACCAGCGGGGAAAATGGGGGCTTCTTCAATTCCAGCGGCCTGTCACATTCTCTTGGGTTTGCATTTTCCACCCCCAATGTTTGTATTCCTTATCCCGCCTGGAGATGCAGTTTTACAGACCAGCATATTGATTTTAAAACTTTAGAATACCTTCGACACCAGACGTAGAGCACCTCATTTGTCATGTGGATGTCGAAAGGGAGATTGCGGGCCTCATTTTATTCCTGATTAATTTGGCCTTGCGCTGCATTTCCTCCTGAACTCGTAATAGGAAGTTCGGTATCTCTATATTCATTGCATTGTTTGTTGTTTGCAAAAAGAGAGAGAGAGAGAGAAAAGAGAGAGAGAAAGAGTGAGGAGAAAAGACACAGAATCACACGGCATTATTTAAATAGTTGCAAGCCTGGGCTTTCTTTTACTTTCCCCCCACTCCAACCCCCCAATAATCGGTTATCTTGTATAAACAGTTTGAAATAAATAAATGCACACAGGAGGGGGGAAATAAAACAAGATAAGAATTCATCAGGTTCTGTTCAAAAGAATGACGCTAGCACGATGCTCTTCATAAACAAGACGACAAACTCATCCTTGAGTTTTCTTTCTCTAATTTGCCTGGTAGTCTGAATCAATGGTGTTGCTGCTGCCCTATTTGCTCAAAGAAAGGATGGCAAACTGTCAAACCCAGATATATCCATCTTTTGTTTAAAATATTAGGATACTTTTAGGGATTGTGGGGAAGGGTGTGGGTGAGTCTGGGGTGGTTGTGTGGGGAGCGTGAGATACATAAAAACAAAGCAAAATCCATGGCACGGTTAAAAGAGTTATTAAAAATGGGCATTCTGTCAAATGGAAAATTGTTCCCCTGAAGAATTTGACATATCATCCTCCCAAACTTTCCACCTTAAAAGCACTGCTCTAAAGGGGAAATGTAAGGGGAACTGTCCGCTAAGTAAAAGCTAATCTAACCCAGTCAGTCTTTCACATGATAGATTTGAATCTTTGAACAAGGCTACTCTTAAGTCCTCATAAACTGGACAAAGAAGGGTAAATCTTCAGACTCCTCATCCCCGCTGTGTAACCAGCCGTACAAATGTTAAATGGAGGGGGGAAAGGCTTTTACAAATCTGCAATTCCAGTCTATGCACTCCGCTATAGTTGAAGGAGTTTTCTGCAAACCTGGACAGCATCTTAAAAAGCAGAGACATCACCTTGCCACCAAAGGTCCGTATAGTTAAAGCTATGGTTTTCCCAGTGGTGATGTATGGAAGTGAGAGCTGGACCATAAAGAAGGCTGATCGCCGAAGAATGGATGCTTTTGAATTATGGTGCTGGAGGAGACTCTTGAGAGTGCCATGGACTGCAAGAAGATCACACCTCTCCATTCTGAAGGAAATCAGCCCTCAGTGCTCACTGGAAGGACAGATCGTGAAGCTGAGGCTCCAGTACTTTGGTCACGTCATGAGAAGAGAAGATTCCCTGGAACAGACCCTGATGTTGGGAAAGAATGAGGGCACAAGGAGAAGGGGACGACAGAGGATGAGATGGTTGGACAGTGTTCTTGAAGCTACAAACATGTGTTTGACCAAACTGCAGGAGGCAGTGGAAGACAGGAGTGCCTGGCGTGCTCTGGTCAATGGGGTCACAAAGAGTCGGACACAACTAAATGACTAAACAACAACAATAGTTAAAGGATGTTATCACCAGATTCTGTATGAAGAGAGATCCTGCCTACACGTCATAGATCACCGCCATCACTGTTTATTTCTATGCCGCCTTTCCATAGTTAAACAATGCTCAAGGCAGCTTATGAAAAGGTTTGCATATTTACAAAAATATAACAGAAGTAGTCATAAGCATTGGTGGATTATCTGAAAAACACATGTGGTATAAATACAACGTTAGTGGGATTTCAAGAGGCACTGTAAAAAATCAAATATGTATTGTTTATTAAAA
Source organism: Podarcis melisellensis (assembly GCF_964234715.1). Lineage (NCBI taxonomy): Eukaryota > Metazoa > Chordata > Lepidosauria > Squamata > Lacertidae > Podarcis > Podarcis melisellensis. The sequence continues at coordinate 66,397,042 of NC_138542.1, forward strand.
ATAATGGAAATAAGGAAGAATAATGGCAATATAAAAAAGGGAATGCGTATTAAAGATACAAAAATGGATGACTCTCAGAGACGCTGAAGGAAGTTCAAAACTGACACAATTTATTGTATTCGGGTTAAAATGTATAATTGGATGAAAATTAATAAAAATTATATATATATATATATATATATATATATATATATATATATATATATATGCTTTCGTAGATTTTCACGGGTACAGGAATGCAGGTTTTGGTGTCCTCGGGTGTCTTCCCGTGTAAAAGTTGGGGTGTCTAGGCGACGTTTCGACGAGGTCTCACTCGTCATCTTCAGGCTGGTGCTTTCGGCTTCTTGTTACTGGAACAGAGCAGGATCTCAGTGTTTGAGTTCCTATACTCAAACACTGAGATCCTGCTCTGTTCCAGTAACAAGAAGCCGAAAGCACCAGCCTGAAGATGACGAGTGAGACCTCGTCGAAACGTCGCCTAGACACCCCAACTTTTACACGGGAAGACACCCGAGGACACCAAAACCTGCATATATATATATATATATATATAAAGAAGTAGTCATAAGCAATGAATAAAAACGCATCAAAATGTGGCCAACAAAATTAAACAATCCCCGTGTAAATCATAATAAGATCTAAAAATAAAGACAGAAAAGTTAGTGTCAATAACACCAAAACTGACGTCTCCAGTATTAAATATTGACCTCAGTAGCAATAAAACCCTGGACAATACCCTACAGAAAGAATGTTGTTGGTCAAGGGAGCCATGGACTCAAAAAAGGTTAAAAACCTCTCCAGTAAACCAAAGGTGGGTGTTGAAATCAGTGAGTGTGAGGGACTGGACTGAGGAGGGATGGTGGAGACACACACACACACACACACACACACACACACACACACACACCTCTTCTCCTGCACTTCCCAGAGAAGAAGGAGAAACTATAGATTTACAACAGTGGTTTGCAGAAGGTCATAACTCAGAGGCTGCAGAGGGGAGGAGGAAGAGGAAGAGGAAGAGGAAGAGGAAGAAGAAGAAGAAGAAGAAGAAGAAGAAGAAGAAGAAGAAGAAGAAGAAGAAGAGGCAGCAGAGAGACAGATGACAGACTCAGTGTATTTAGAAAGCATTCCAGACCCACCCCCTTCTCCCAGAACCAGGCAGGTAGGAGAACAGAAAGCTCAGAGGCCGAAAGCACAGATCTGCCAATGTAGGGATGGTGCACAATAGGAGAGACGGAGGGGTTGGGGCAACACCATTACTGCAAGAGAGGCACTTTCCAAAACCTCTCTCAGTGAATATTGAACAAAAGACTTCGTAAGAACTCTTCTTGTTTATCTAATTCTTGGGAGCCCACCAAGGGAGGGATCGGATTCCCTGAAACCTGATGGTGCGACTTCAACATACTTTCATTTGGCTACTTCGGACCCATTCTTAAAGCTGTATGAGGACTGACGCCCCTGTTGTAGTCATCAGTTTGCACAGAAGGCCCTTACACTGGACATATGGTGAGGAATCACCTTTTTTTTACAGTAAGCTCCACAACTTGAGTGCGAAACCAATCCTCAGTCCAAAAGATGGTTTGCCAAAGCCACTTCCGCCCTGCAGAGGAAGTGGAGTTGTGGGCTTCACGCCCCCACCACGCGTGCGGGGGCTGGAGCCCAGTCCCTGCACAATTGGGGGAATCCCCAGCCGCATCACCCCCTGGCCAGCCAATCGCCTGGCTTTGGGGGCGTGGCCTGCCCTATTTAACACTTTTCCCTCCTACCAGCTGTTCATGTTTCCCACTCTCCTACCCTTTAAGGTTTTCGTTCCTTGACCTTGATATGGACCTTGGTTGGTTGCCATTGAGGGGCCTGGTAGGAATTTTTCCCACTTGGCAAATTGGCACCAGCCATTGGTTTTCGCCTACCTCGTAGCAAATCGCCACGACTTCCTTGGTATTGGTGGTTAGGCATTGGTATTGGTATTGCTCTGCAGATGGAAGAGGGGAGGTAGCGCCATCACCTGCCCCACATATTGAAGGGTAATCCAATAATGGATTCCGGGGGGCGTGACCCTGTCTGAAGCCTATAGAGGTGAGGGCCTAAGGCACACCACCTAGAGGTGACCCCGAGATAGTTCCTAGCTGATGTGCATCAGCAGGAGTCCCCCTACTGGTGGTTAACCCTTCTTGGGCTTCAAGCAGAAGTCAGATATAGTCGGTTAGGACCAATGCCTAACCCAATACCACTCATCACCTGTAACCAATAAAGTTGTGGCCTTATTTAGCCCATTAACCTTAATAATTGTGTCATGTGTCTTTATTTCCACCGGGGGGGGCAGGAACTTGCCACGCAAATGCCGATCGAGCTACAGCCCTTCCTACCTTGACAGCATCTGGTTGCTCATTCAGAATCACAGGTGGATTTCTGCCAGAGGATCCAGTGCCCTGTCCCTCCCCTCCGCCCCCTCAAGCACACAGACATCCAATGCCCAACTTGTGGCGGGGTGTAAGAAAGCAGTATAAGACACATTGCAGAACAGTGTTGGTAAGTATGGAATGGGAAGCCCACAAGATAATTGCATTTTAAAAGAAGATACTCCCACATTCCACAGGATGGCAGACAATCTTCTTCTCTTTATTGCCGCCCAAGCAGAATGTGTGTACTGCTTTCGATTGTTGCGTTCAATGCAACCAGATAAGCGAACTCCTGTATTCTTCATGGAGTGATTTCAGAATAATGTGCTCTAGGGACATGGCCATTTACAAATGTGATGACAATCCATTTCCTATTGCAAAAGAAAAAGAAATCAAGTGACAAGGCAAAGTTTCTCTGAATGATAAAATGATGGTTTGAAAAAAAAAAAACTTTCAAAAAGAAAGGCTTGTTAATTCAACAATGGTTCCCGATGCTTACATTCTTGTTATTAGTCTTATCCATCTAACCAGCGAAAGAAATGTAAACAATGTGTTGGAGTTTTCTCCTGCTCTTCCATTTTTCTTTTTCGAATATCTAAAGGCTTACATAGATTTGGTTGGCCCAAAGTGATCCTGGGATCCTTGGATGTTACATTTGAAAAGCAAGAGTACAAACCGGTCACCCAGAAGTCCTCTTGAATGAACCCATCGATATGGAGTAAGATCCCCCAGCCTGGAAACCTACCAATGTTGTTGGGCTCTAACTGCATTCTTCCTGGCCATTGGTCATGGTGCAAAAGCTCCAGAGAGCACCAGGTTTGGCTGATCTGGAGGTAAATCGCGCTTTGCGCATGCACAGAAGCACTGAATCACAACCCGCACATGCGCAGACTTGCCACGGCGGGTTGCGAACGTGCATCCTGCACATATCACGTTCGCAACCGGAGCATCCACTGTACATCTTTATTACGGCCATAGGTCAGCATAAGTACATATCTAAAGGTAAAGGTACCCCCTGACCATTAGGTCCAGTCACGGATGACTCTGGGGTTGCGGCGCTCATCTCGCTTTACTGGCCGAGGGAGCTGGCGTTTGTTCGCAGACAGCTTCCGGGTCATGTGGCCAGCATGACTAAGCCGCTTCTGGTGAAACCAAAGCAGCACACGGAAACACCATTTACCTTCCCGCTGGAGTGTTACCTATTTATCTATTTGCACTTTGAGGTGCTTTCGAACTGCTAGGTTGGCAGGAGCTGGGACCGAGCAACGGGAGCTCACCCCATCGTGGGGATTTGAACCGCTGACCTTCTGATCGGCAAGCCCTAGGCTCTGTGGTTTAGACCACAGCGCCACCCGCGTCCCAAGTACATATCTAGAGCATGCTAAATAGGCAATAGAGCAACTGTAGAAGTAGGAGATAATCTCCAATTCAAGTGTTGCCCACGAATTGAATGCAATTGCTGGCCTTGGCCAAATGGTTGTCTATCTGACTTGGCCCCAGTCCCCTGGGGCATCCAGACAGTCCTACTGACCTACTCCACAAATGTTTGGCTTCACATGGAAGGGCAGTTTCAAACAAAGATGTGCTCTCCCAAGCCCACATTCCCAGCATTTTTGCATCCCTGTCTCAGCAACATCTAAGCTGACTTGGTCACGTCTGCAGAATGGAAGATGGCAGGATCCCCAAGGACGTGCTCTATGGGGAACTGGCTTCTTGCACCTGGCCCATTGGCAGGCCAATTCTGTGTTACAAAGGTGCCTGCGAACGAGACATGAAGGCTGGCAGAATCAGCCTTGCCATGTGGGAAACCCTTGTAGAATACCACAGGTGAGACAGACAGGTGACCAGAGGAGGAAACCCTTGTAGAATACCACAGGTGAGACAGACAGGTGACCAGAGGAGGAGACCCTTGTAAAAGACCACAGGTGAGACAGACAGGTGACCAGAGGAGGAAACCCTTGTAGAAGACCACAGGTAAGACAGACAGGTGACCAGAGGAGGAGTGGCCGCTGGAAGGAGCACAGAGAGAAGAAACGCCCTGGTGCATCTGCTGCAACACAACCGGACACCTTCATCTGCCCCAGCTGTGACAAAACATGTCTCTCCTGTGTTGGTCTCTACAGCCTCAGCAGGCGCTGTAACTCCCCAGCGCTTTGACTTCACCCCCAAAGGCTCACTCCTCCATTGGATGCCAACAACTTCACAGAGCTGCTGTAAGGCTTACATAAGAGAAATGCTTCACACACATAGGGAGCAGTGTTCTAGCACACTGGGCGATTTGTCAATCTACACACGTGGTGTTCCAGTATGTGATTATCTGTACACATTACTTTGCTGGAGAAACACATTGCATAACTTGCTGCTTTCACAGTGCAGCGATCCCTCTTGCTGTTCTGGCTTCTGAGATTCAGAATCTTTTCCCCCTTGTTTTCCTCCTCCAAAAACTAGGTGCGTCTTGTGGTCTGGTGTGTTTTATAGAGCGAAAAATACGGTATGTCAACCCTGTGTGTGGCAGTTGTGAAAAAGGATTAATTCATGCTAGGGATCATTAGGAAAGGAATTGAAAATACCATTGCCAATATCTTAGGCCATTACACAAATCTGTGGCGCAACCACATTTGGAATACTGTGTACCATTCTGATTGTTTCTCTATCCCCACCCCCAAAAATTGGTCCTCTTTGATCTATGAAGGTATTTTCATCTAAAAGGATTTTGCTACCGTTTGTGAAATCTCTTGATGATCATATTGGGAGGAGGAGAATTGCCTTGTGCTGCCCATCCACTTGTTTCAAGCCCCATGCCTTCAATAAAACCCCACTTCTTCCTATATAGCTTGGCTCCCTGCCCCACAAATCACACTGTTACGCGGATCATTCAAAAAATATAGATGGCGGAAAATCTCCGAGCATCCTCCGATACGATTTGCAAACTGACAGATCACTCTCCCTTTCACCTCTAAATCTGCCCAGTTTTTTTTTAGTTTTTTTATATAAATACCCTCTTGTTATAAATCTCAGAGTTTTAGCAGGATTCGCTTTGTCCATTTATCAAAAACACGGAGCTAAATGGTTTCAATGGGGGAAAGAGCAGACTGCCTCTTTTTATTTTCTTCCTCCCCCTCCCCACCCCCTGTAGAAATGTGATCTCCGAACTCCACAAATCAAAATTCTTATCTCATGTTGATGCCAGCACATAAAGCACAAGCCCTGCGGTAGATGAATGTCTACCAGCAGAAAGCATTATTAGTCTTTTTAGCTTGCTGGCTTCTGCTGACCTACTTTTAACTTGCTCGCAATAATGTACCGTACCTGAGTAATATTGACAGCCCATCTGCTGTGATGAATTAATAATATCACTACTTTTCCTCCTTCCCCCTCCCACCTTTGCATCACAAAGTGCTGAGATAGTTAATTCGAATAGACCTTGAAACATGGATAGAATGTTCAGATTATTCCTTTAAAAAAAAAATGCACCAGAACCGATCTATTAAATCCACTTTCCTGCTACCCATGACACTGGCTAGGCTTGTGGTTGGGTATCCTACAAAGACTCTTCCTTCCTTTGATCATCATAGCATTCGGAACCCTTCCGCTCAGTCCACTAGAGTGTAATATGGGAAAGGCTGGGTCACAACGGACCAATGACTGTTCCTGGGTCAGAACCCATTGTTTACCGGTAGTAGAAAAACAGAACTAGGGAAAAACAGAACAGTACTAGGGCAAACAGAATGTCTGGAGAGGGAAAAATTGAGGGGCTTAGAGGGGCTCAGACACACTAGTGTTGGGTCTGTGGTTTCTTCCATTTGTCCCGAGACTTCTGAGTGATAACCAGCCTCATATAACCAACATGCTTCAGTCTAATTCATGCATGAAGGGGTTAATGCCATAGAGTAAGCTGTCCTGCCAGGCTTAGTTAGGTCACTCTCCCTCACCTTGGGAGGGATTAGGTAATCAAGCCTTTATTCCCTAGCGTATCTGAGAAGCTCAATGCATGAAGAGCTTTTGAGCTAGTCGCTTGCAGCTCAGACCGCATGGCTCTTACAAGCCTTTCTTCTGTTCCTATACCCCTGATTTAGGGACTTTCACCACTGAAACTAAGCAAAGTTTTACTGCCCATGTTTTCTGAATGTTGTATGGAAAACATTGCACAAACAATAAAACGTAGCTTCGTTAAAATGCTGAAGATCCCTAAATTATTGGTATGGTAACACAAGAAAGCTTGTAAGAGTCATGTGGTCAGAGATGCAGCACTCACTGAGCTTCTCGGCTAGCCGCTGATATGAGTCTGATAACCCCAAAACGTCTAGGCATGGGCAGTGGCGTAGCGTGGGTTGTCAGCACCCGGGGCAAGGCAAGTAATTTGCACCCCCTAACCCGTGGATTTGCGCCCCCTAACCCTAACCCCCAGATGTTGCGCCCGGTGCGGCCGGCACCCCCTGCACCCCCCACGCTACGCCACTGGGCATGGGTCTGAGAAGCATTTCTTTAATCCTGCCACATTCCCTGGGGAAAACTGTGGTTTACCATTGAATAGGAACAAACATCAACCAGACTGGGAAGGAAGCACACTGGAAAGCTTGGACATCTCCTCCTGTGGTGACAAGGACCTCAGCAGCTGCATTTAACCCTTTGATGAAGTGCAGGAGAGCTGATCAGAGATCTCCAGCCATCAGATCTAGTTTTCATTTCCTTTTGCTACTAAGGAGTGGCAACAGCACCTCTCACTTTTCAGAGTTCCCCAGGAAAGAGGGCTTGATTGCTAAACCACTCTGGGAATTGTAGCTCTGGGGGTGGGGGAACAGGGCAAACCACTCTCAGCACCCTTAACAAGCCACAGCTCCCCAGAATCTTTTGGGGGGTAAGGCATGGTTGTTGAAAGTGGTAACATAACCATTCAAATGTGGCCTTAGCTAAATCAGATTTCAGGAAAAACAAAACATAGGACTGACCTACTGGCCAGTCAAGGAAAGGATCCATTCATCCCTCTTTGCAGCAAGGCCAGGCCAAAGGGAATCAATGGAGGATTCAGTCATGATGCAGCCTGGAAGGAAAATACTGTGGCTTCTTCTTCCACTCCAGAGTCTTCAGAAACTCATCAAAATGGACCCCATTAGGCAAGATCTCATTCCAGCTTTAGCCAAGCCTGGTAGAAGGGCCTTCAAAGACAACTGTTCATAAAACTTTGTAAACTGCTTCGAAGCCTTTTTTGCATTAAGCCATACTGTATATTTCCTGCCAACCTAGCAGTTCGAAAGCACATCAAGTACAAGTAGATAAATAGGTACCTCTCTGGCGGGAAGATAAACAGCATTTCCGTGCGCTGCTCTGGTTCGTCAGAAGTGGCTTAGTCATGCTGGCCACATGACCCGGAAGTTGTACGCCGGCTCCCTCGGCCAATAAAGCGAGATGAGCGCCGCAACCCCAGAGTTGGTCACGACTGGACCTAATGGTCCAGATGGCCACTTGCACGCTGCCCTCAGCTTTTTAAAAATGAGGTATATTTTGACCCTGTGTACAAGGCCACGTGAAGGATTGCCTCATAGACCCTTGAGATCAGACACCGTGACCCACTTTTCTTGAGTGTTCTTGAAGATGGGAGGATAGTTCAGCTTCTTGCCTCCTACAGACATACGCCATACCATCCAGGTGCTTGGTACAGCCACCTACTCTGTGGTATTTGTTTAATTACATTCCCCATTTGCCAGAGGGTGGTGTAAGCTAGTTAAAAAGTGTCTCATTCTGTATTCTGCAGGGGTTTTTTAATTAACACGGGTTGAAGCATCCACCCACATCTAAGGCTGGGAAAAGAACATCTATTTCTCAGGGTTACCTCACGAGTTCTGCTCCCATGACCATGAAGGATGGATTTCCTCTCCACACAGTTTGTTTACGCAATAATAATGACTCAAATGCGTGTGAGAGCAGCACTGTGTTGTGGTCAACAGACTGACCTGCAAACTTAGGTGTCACAAAGAAACTCCCTGCTCAGACCAGGACATCTTCCAACCTCCCCAACCCTTGTCTGTCACTGTGGTTTTTCTTCCTGTGTGTTCCCACAGGAGATACTGAGGCACTCCATTCTCCAGGACCATAAATCTACCCAGACCCTTCATGAGTTCTTCCAGTTCAACCATCTTGCTTGATCAGATCCAGGATACTTGCTTACTGGAAGGTTGTGTTCAGACATAACAACTTATATGAGGTATAAAATCATGCACGATGGAGAGAAAGTGGAACAGGACTTATTCATGCAGTACAGTGGTACCTTGGTTCTCAAACGCCTTGGTACTCAAACAACTTGGAACCCAAACACTGCAAACCCAGAAGTAAGTGTTCTGGTTTTTGCGAACCTTTTTCGGATGCCGAATGTGCTCCATTTTGAGGGTTACACTTCCGATTTGAGCGCCACACTTCCATTTTGAGTGCCACAATTCTGTTTTGAGTGTCACACTGAGGTCTGTCTGTTTTTGCTCTTTATTTTGTGTTTTTGTGGTTTTGTTTTTGTGATTGTGATTGTGTGGAACCCAGTTCAGCTACTGATTGATTGTGTGACTGCAGTACATGGTTTATTGCTTTCATTTTATGGATCAATGGTCTCGTTAGATAGTAAGATTCATGTTAAATTGCTGTTTTAGGGGTTGTTTTTGAAAGCCTGGAACGGATTAATCCGTTTTGCATTGCTTTCTATGGGAAAGCGTGCCTTGGTTTTGGAACGCTTTTGGTTTTGGAACGGACTTCTGGAATGGATTAAGTCTGAGAACCAAGGTACCACTGTACATAGTTAAACTATGGAACTCTTCCCCACAAGATGCAGTGATGGCCACCAACTTGGATGGCTTTAAAAGGAGGTTAGACAGATGCTTGGAGGGTAAGACTAACACTGTCTACCAGCATCACTGGCTATGTGGTACCTCTACTGTCAGAAGCTGTATGCCTTTGAATGCCAGGGTCAGCTTACCACCAGCCTGGCAGGGAGCAGTGATTGAGGTTCAGCACGACTGTGGCCAAGCCAGGGTGGTCTTCTGCTCGCTGCACGGCCGGAGGATGATGTCATACCCTCCTCCACCAACCACACAGGTTGCTGGAGCTTTTCCGTGGGGGAGATGAGGGTGTGGCTTGGGTAGTGGACCAAAGGGAAAACTTTCCCCCTCCGTTCAGCTCTCTGGCTATAAAGCCAGCCATGCCCAGGACTCTGTGTCCCAGTCAGTGTTGGATTCCCCCCTCCCCTGCCCCCCCAATACTGCATGTTATGTGGTAAACTTGCTATGGAAATATTTGGTCGCTTTATGTGGGGCCAGGAACAAATTCTCCTTCAGACAAATTGCCTACCTCACAGCAATTGTCACAACTTGTTGGCAGCTACGGCGTTGGGTTGGATCCTTAGTCAAGACGGATGGGTGGGAAATTGGGGCACCTCCAAGAAATTGGGGCACCTCCTTAAAGGGGCAAGGGAGAGATGCTTCAGTATCTGAAGAAGTGTGCATGCACACAAAAGCTCATACCAAGAACTAACTTAGTTGGTCTTTAAGGTGCTACTGGAAGGGATTTCCCAATTTGAGGTACATCAAAGGGTGATCATTAACCCAGGATTCACCCTGCCAAATAATCAACCAGCAGATGGGCTGGATGATTCAGTACAGTACACACACCCAATTCCTGCGCCAAAACCTACTCCCATCTGTAATCAATAAAGCTATGGCCTGTTTAACCCCAATGTGTTTGTTCTGTAGTTTTTCGCATCTTCCATGCCTTAGCCTCCACTGGCTGTGGGCTCACTGGGCCTTGGCCTTCATTTCCTGGGAATCAGGAATGGGGAGAATACTGTTGTAGTCAGATCCTGCTTAAGCGTTTCCCAGAGCTATCTGGCTGATCACTATAAGAACAGCATGCTGGACTAGGTGGACTTTGGGCCTTATCCAGCAGGCCCTTCTTGTGTAGATACAGTGGTACCTTGGTTCTTGAACCTAATCTGTTCCAGAAGTCCGTATGACTTCCGAAACATTCAAAAACCAGGGTGCGGCTTCCGATTGGTGCAGGTGTCCTGGAAACAATAGCCGACAGCCACATCGGATGTTCGGCTTCCAAAAAAAGTTTGAAAACCGGAACACTTACTTCTGGATTTTTGGTGTTCAGGAGCTGAAATGTTCGAGTACCAAGGTGTTTGAGAACCAAGGTTCCACTGTATATGGTTCTGGGTAGCCCTAAGAGTATTATGGGATTCCAAGTACCTTGCATCTTACCTTTTTCACACATTTTGGCTACTAGCATAGAGCTTGGCTTTTGAAAAACGGGGTACGCAGCACTTAGCTAATTGCGAACCACTATCTTAAGCTATATTTGAATCTATGGTGCAACCGCTTTGGAAATACAGTGCACCATTCTGATTGCCTCAACTCAACAATGGTATTATAGAGCTGGAGAAGTTTCAGAAACGGGCGACCAAAATGATTAAAGGGGTGGAGAAACTCCCCTATGAACCATGGTTACAACATCTGGTGCTGTCCGATTTAGAGAAAAGTTGAGTAAGAGGCGTGTAAATGATTGATGGAGTAGTGACAGTGGGTGAAGAGATGATTGCAGGCTTCCCACAGGCATCTGGTCAGCCACTGTGAAAACAAGATGGTGGACTTGATGGTCTGTTGACCTGAGTCAACCGACTCAACTTACATCCTCGAGCTTTCTCCCTCACCCATAATACTAGCACTCAGGGGCATCCAACGAAATTGGAAGTTGGAAGAGTCAGGACATGCAAAATTTAAAGCATTCTCACCAGGTACAGAGTTAAACCATGGAATTTGTTCCCACAAGACGGCTCCAACTTGGAGGGCTTTGAAAGAGGATTAGACTGATTCAGGAAGACTATAGCTATCAATGGCTATGTTTAGTCTTTCCTGATGGAGGTGCCATTCCTCTAAATGAGAAAGAGGAAACATGGTACAGGTATATAAAATGATGTGTGGTCCCGATCTTGCACTTCCCAGAGCCATTTGGCTGGTTCCATGCTTAGCAGTGCCTTGCTATGCACTCATAGAGCAGTCATGACATGACATGAAATTTATTACGGTCAGAGACCAGCTTGAGAAACACAAATGGGACTACAATCCCAATAGCAAAGCAAACATTTAAGACAATATACAACAATGGATTTTAAGTTTAAAAGTGTGATAGGCATGTTGTTGTTTAGTCATTTAGTCATGTCCGACTCTTCGTGACCCCCTGGACCAGAGCACGCCAGGCACTCCTGTCTTCCACAGCCTCCCACAGTTTGGTCAAACTCATGTTTGTAGCTTCGAGAACACTGCCCAACCATCTCGTCCTCTGTCGTCCCCTTCTCCTTGTGCTCTCCATCTTTCCCAACATCAGGGTCTTTTCCAGGGAGTCTTCTCTTCTCATGAGGTGGCCAAAGTATTGGAACCTCAGCTTCAGGATCTGTCCTTCCAGTGAGCACTCAGGGCTGGTTTCCTTCAGAATGGATAGGTTTGATCTTCTTGCAGTCCATGGGACTCTCAAGTCTCCTTCAGCACCATAATTCAAAAGCATCAATTCTTCAGTGATGCTTTTGAATTATGGTGCTGGAGGAGACTCTTGAGAGTCCCATGGACCGCAAGAAGTGAAAGGCATATAAACACATAAAAACTTTAAAATAGATTACCTTAGAGAAATGACCCAAAGTCGCCCGTGGATCCAGGTTTGGGAATTTTCTTAACAAACTAGATTGAGTCGGGGATGGTCTGTGCCTACGGATCTGTGCGCAGAATCTGGCGACAATCCAGGTCATCTTGTGGTCTTTGCCTAACAGGAGAAGATCAAATTTTTGCTTTACCGGGAGGTCAGCAAGCCTCCCCAGCAGGGTGTCAATGGTTTCTCTACATGCTTCATTGTAAAAGGGACATCTAAAAAATATGTGTTCAGGGCTTCCTATATCCCCCAAAGGACAGGCACAAATTCTGCCGTCATATGGGACTTTTTTAAAGGATACTTCCAAGACCGGCGAGGGCAGAGCTGAGCTTCTGGTGAGTGTAAAAGCCCTTCTTGCATTTTTGGATACAAGAAAAAAGAGATATGCTGCTGGTGCAGCTATGTATCTCTCAATTTCTACAATTTTGTAATCGGGGCACCTTAAGAAGTCCTGTTGTCTCTCGGTGTCTATAATTCTTTGCCTAACCATTGCTTTTGCTTGGCCCGAGCCCAGCCTTAGAAGGGCTTGTGGGGCAAAATCCAGTTTCTGAAGAGTGTTCATGACTGCTGTCTGCCTCCCTGCATAGAGCAGTCACTCCTTGCCCTTTTCTGAACCTTTGCCAACTCTACAATAGCCTATTTGCGGTGAGACCTACTTAGGCTGGTGGGCCAGAGAGTCCCTGCATTTGCTGTTGTAAGCCTGAGACTGTGCCCTGGGGAAATTCAGTGCCCCTCCTAGAACATGACCCACAATTCTCTGTTGATGTCAGGCTTCAATTGTAGATGTTGCTTGCTTGCTTGCTTATTCAATTTGGATACTGCCCAAAGACCACAGGGCAGTCCACAACATAAAAATACAATAGGTAAAGGGTAAAGGGACCCCTGACCATTAGGTCCAGTTGTGGCTGACTCGGTTGCAGCGCTCATCTCGCTTTATTGGCTGAGGGAGCCGGCGTACAGCTTCCGGGTCATGTGGCCAGCATGACTAAGCCACTTCTGGCGAACCAGAGCAGCTCATGGAAACACCGTTTACCTTCCCTCCAGAGTGGTACCTATTTATCTACTTGCACTTTGATGTGCTTTCGAACTGCTAGGTTGGCAGGAGCAGGGACTGAGCAACGGGAGCTCACCCCGTCACGGGGATTCAAACCGCCGACCTTCCGATCTGCAAGTCCTAGGCTCTGTGGTTTAACCCACAGCACCACCCGTGTCCCTTTAAAAGTACAATATGAAAACACAAAATACATAATAAACAGAAACAAAACAATAATCCCCACTCCTACAAACAAAAGGCCATAGATTGTTTAACCAGCCAAAGGCCTAGTTTTAGAGAAACGTTTTCACTTAGCACCTAAAGACGTGTAACGAAGGCGCCAGACGAACCTCCCTGGGGGGAGAGTGTTCCACAAATGGGGAGCCATCACAGAAAAGGCTTGTTCTCATGTTGCAACCCTCTACACCTCTCACGGAGGAGGCACATGAAGAAGCGCCTCTGGTGATTATCGCAAGGTCTGAATCAGTTCAGATGGGGAGAGGCGTGCCTTGAGGTATTGCGGTGTTCTGAGTTCCTTGACAGAAAATTCAGTGTGATAAGGGCTTTCTAAAAAAAAAACAAACAAACAGATATGGGGTCTCCCATCAGCCCCAGTCAGCAAGGACCATGCTCAGGGATGGTGGAAGATGGAGTCCATTGTCCTTTGGGGGGGCTGCAGATTCTCCCCCCATTCTCTAAACAAGCACGCCCTGTGCCAGGTAAGGCTTAGTATATTCCTTTTTAAATTTTATTTTTTGTAATGAGAGGTGGGTGTGACTTCTGATGAACGGACCGGGACGCTGGCTTCTCTCTGACAAAATTTCACGGCTTTACGTCAGAACCTCTTAAAAAAATTAGAAGGCAGCTTTCTCAGCTCTGCGTCGCTTCATTCCTTGTGCCTCTGATCTCCCATAGAGGGCGCCAGAGTTCCACTTCCTTGATATGGCGAAGACTACACATGTTGCCTATTCATGAGTGAGTACGCATAATGTACGGCGCGCAACATACTATGTGTGAGGCCCGGGACTTGTTAGTGACACTGACAGATCATTTCTTATCTATGAGATGTGAAGACTGGCCAAATATCAGCATCCATTTGTGTCGGCTGCATGTGCTGGTACACGATCAAATTAGATTGTGGAATGTAAAGGTCATTAAAGGTTCAGCCAATACAGCAAGGTTTAGCAAGCTGGCAAATGACTATCGGTAGCAAGTAAACAGGCAAATAAATTAGATCCCTTTTGGGGAGCAAAGAAGTAGCCCTTCTGGCTAGTGGTGCAGCTGAAAGCCTTCTCTATCCTCTGTCCCAGAGCATGTTTGTGTCTAGGTTGTGGCTTGGAACCAAAGGTCCGCCATCTTGGCTTCTATGATGGAAGAAAGCTGGGGTACAAATGTAAGAAAATGCAATGACGAAACAAATAAAGGAAGCAAATAAAGTTCGGAGATCACTGAGAGCCAGTGTGGTGTAGTGGTTAAGAGTGGTAGACTTGTAATCTGGTGAACTGGGTTTGATTCCCCGCTCCTCCACATGCAGCTGCTGGGTGACCTTGGGCCAGTCACACTTCTCTGAAGTCTCTCAGCCCCACTCACCTCACAGAGTGTCTGTTGTGGGGGAGGAAGGGAAAGGAGAATGTTAGCCGCTTTGAGACTTCTTAGGGTAGTGATAAAGCGGGATATCAAATCCAAACTCTTCTTCTTCTTCACTGTTGTTCAGGAATGGGGTCTCCCAAGCTCAGGGGTCAAAGCCCTCTCTTCCTGGCTCTGGGGACTTCCCACAGATTGTCCTACCTCAGAAGAAATCTCTTCAGGGTCCGGGTCATGCAAGATGCTGAGAGTAGCAGCGGCCAATTATATAAAGCAAGGGAAGGGCAACTATGGCCGCCTGGCCCAGCCAACTGCAAAGGATCATGGGAGCAAATCCAGCTTTTGAAGGATTCACTTGGCTTGAGGCTCTGCACACACAAAGTGCAATTTTGTATATGGTTCCTACATTAGTTTCCAGGTTCAGTATTCTGGTTGTTTGTGTGTTGTTTTGCGCTGCCCTGAGCAAGATCTTGCTGTTGGCTTCCACCTGTCTCAGGAGACAATGGAGGGCTTCTCCCAAGGTGAAGTCAAATGGCTGTGTTGTTGTTGTTGTTTAGTCGTGTCCGACTCTTTGTGACCCTATGGACCAGAGCACGCCAGGCACTCCTGTCTTCCATTGCCTCCTGCAGTTTGGTCAAACTCATGTTGGTAGCTTCGAGAACACTGTCCAACCACCTGGTCCTCTGTCGTCCCCTTCTCCTTGTGCCCTCCATCTTTCCCAACATCAGGGTCTTTTCCAGGGAGTCTTCTCTTCTCATGAGGTGGCCAAAGTATTGGAGCCTCAGCTTCAGGATCTGTCCTGTATGGAGGTCCTGGGATGCCCAGATGACAAGACCCTCTTCTTGGCTTCCCTGATGTGGTCCAAAGGAAAGCAGAGCAAGACGTTTGGCCCCAGCTTGGCTGCAGGAGTTGCTGGAAGGAAGCATACAAGGAGCAATCCGGTTGTATTAGGGACTCAATTCTGGATTTGTGTAGGGTTTACTCCTGAAGATATCCCACAAGGCAGTGAAGCTTTTGGATCAAAGTTCTCCTTCTCCAAGATGGGCTACCTTCCCAGGTTGACAATACCCAGCTGCCCCTCATTTCCCTCTACAGCACATGCAGAAACAGTTAATAATAATAATAATAATAATAATAATAATAATAATAATAATAATAATAATAATTTATTTGTACCCCGCCCATCTGGCTGGGCCTCCCCAGCCACTCTGTGTGGCTTCCAACAAAGATTAAAAATACATTAAAATGTCACACATTAAAAACTTCCCTAAAAACTTGCCTTCAGATGTCTTCTAAATGATGTCAGGCAGTTTTTTATCTGTTTGACATCTGATGGGAGGACGTTCCACAGGGTGGGCGCCACTACTGAGAAGGCCCTCTGCCTGGTTCCCTGTAGCTTTGCTTCTCACAATAAGGGAACGATGAGGGTGGAGACACACCTTCAGGTATACTGGGCCGAGGCTGTTTAGGGCTTTAAAAGTCAACACCAACCCTTTGAATTGTGCTCGGAAACATACTGGGAGCCAATGTCGGTCTTTCAAGACTGGTGTTATGCGGTCTCGACAGCCACTCCCAGTCACCAGTCTAACTGCCGCATTCTGGATTAGTTAGCCCCACATAGAGCGCATTGCAGTAGTCCAAGCGGGAGATAACTAGAGCATGTACCACTTTGGCGAGACAGTGTGTAGGCAGGTAGGGTCTCAGCCTGCATACCAGATGGAGCTGATAAACAGCTGTCCTGGACAGAGAATTGACCTGCACCTCCATGTACAGCTGTGAGTCCAAAATGACTCCCAGGCTGCACACCTGGTCCTTCAGGGGCACAGTTACCCCATTCAGGACCAGGGAGTCCTCCACAGCCGCCCGCCTCCTGTACCCCCAAAACAGTACTTCTGTCTTGTCAGGATTCAACCACTAAAGCAACTAACATTCTAATAATAATCAGGGTGGGGGCTTTTTTCAGATGGAACTCTGAATTGCAGAGGGTTGGACTAGATGACCCTTGGTATCCCTTTCTACTCTATGATTCTGTGATTCAATGATTACCACTTAAAGGTCTGGCGAGGCATAAGGCAGCCTCCTATGTCATGTAAGAGATGACATTTTTCAGTTTCAGAAATAATAATAATAATAATAATAATAAGCTAGGGGTCCTCTGTCACAAGTTGGACAGACCCCAATGCATGGGTGGTTTGCTGTGCCAGCCTGTTGAGTCACTGGTCACGCAAGCCTGACGTCAAGCTCTGAGGGAGAAACTCTGTTGCTTTCCTCCCCACAGCTCTGCAGCTTCACAAAGGCCCGGGGAGGGAGGCGATATTACACACGGAGGTTATTCAGTAACACGTGGAATGCAAATCTACCTTGTATCTCCTTGAATCAGGAACATTAATTAGTCATGACGAGAATGCATAATTCTATTTACAGTGCGAGGCGGAAACAGCTGCCGAGGACATTTCTGCCTCCGATAGCTGCGCCTGCTGTTTGGGAGTGAAAAAGGAGCAAGGAAGAGGAGCAGTTTCATTATTCATTTGGCCTTCCTTCTTCTTGTTTCCCACGTGGACAACCCAGAAGAAGAAGAAGAGTTTGGATTTGATATCCCGCTTTATCACTACCCTAAGGAGTCTAAAAGAGGCTCACAATCTCCTTTCCCTTCCTCCCCCACAACAAACACTCTGTGAGGTGAGTGAGGCTGAGAGACGTCAGAGAAGTGTGACTGGCCCAGGGTCACCCAGTAGCTGCATGTGGAGGAGCGGGGAAGCGAACCCAGTTCACCAGATTACGAGTCCACCACTCTTAACCACTACACCACACTGGCTCTCCTTTGTGCAGGGGCCAGAACATGGGCAAGCCAGTCTTGCATAAGAACATAAGAAGAAGAGCTTGCCTTGCTGGGTCAGGCCAATGACCTATCTAGTCCAGCATCCTGTTCTCACAACGGCCAACCAGGTGACTATAGGATACCAGCAAGCAGGATTCGAACACAAGAGCAGCTCTCTTCTCCTGTGATTTCCAGCAAGTGGTATTCAGAAACATTGCTGCCTCCAACTGCGGAGACAGAACATAGCCATTATGCCTGGCAGCCATCAATATCCCTCTCCTCTATGAATGTATCTGATCCTCTTTTCAAGCCATCTAGTTTGGTGGCCCATCACTCCATCCTGTGGGAGGGAGTTCCGTAGTCTAACTAGGAAGATTTTCTTTGATCTGAATCTTCCAGCATTTGCAGGCCTCAAATGACTTCTGTGGTATGATGGATCATTATAAGAGAATATATTACTCATGAAAATAAACAAAAGAAAATGAAAACAAACAGTGCGCTAGGTAGATTAAGAGATAGATGCATGATGGGGTGACGGGAAGTCATTAGAAATGCAAGAAGAACTTATTGTGATTGGATGTAACAAATATTGCCATTTCCTTTTCCTTTTCCTGGACAAACCTTTTGTTTATTGTTTCCTTTTCATTTCAATAAAGCATTAAAAATATATATGAATCTTCCAGCATTTGGCTTCAGCAAATGTCCACAATTTCTAATGTTATGAGAGAGGGAAGAGAAAGAGAGAGAAAACCTCTATCTTTTTTCTCCATACCATGCATAATTTTATAAACTTTTATTGTGCATTGTTGAAGAAGAAGAAGAAGAAGAAGAAGAAGAAGAAGAAGAAGAAGAAGAAGGGGAGGAGGAGGAGGAGTTTGGATTTGATATCCCGCCTTTCACTCCCTTTAAGGAGTCTCAAAGTGGCTAACATTCTCCTTTCCCTTCCTCCCCCACAACAAACACTCTGTGAGGTGAGTGGGCTGAGAGACTTCAGAGAAGTGTGACTAGCCCAAGGTCACCCAGCAACTGCATGTGGAGGAGCGGGGAAGCGAACCCGGTTCACCAGATTACGAGACTACCGCTCTTAACCACTACACCACACTGGCTCTTATATAGCCTACCATTGTAAAGGCTTCATCAAAGCTTTGGGTCCCAGAATATGGTCTGAAAGCACATGGGGTCAGTGCCTGGATGCTTTGGCCTCTGTGATGGAAGAAAGGAGTGACAGAAGTAAAAGAAAATACTTTCCCCCTCAAAACACATCTATGAGGGCACTAAAATTAAGTTCCTGGGCTGCTCCAGATATTTTGAACCAGTCTGGGTGAGGATAGCTGTGCTGGCCAAGGTTATTGGGCGCTGCATTTTGAAGCACCTGAAAGGCACCTGCTTGAGAAAGTTGCCATTCACATTTCCCTAAGCGAAATGCAGATTGCCGTTCACGAAACTAAACCAAGACTGTCCCAATTTAAGTAAGTAATACAAAACCATTGTGGCTACGGTGTTTGAATAATTCAGGTCTTCTTGGAACAGGGGTGGGGAAAACACATCTATTTTTTCTGGTAGTCTAAACATATATGGGATGAGCTGGGGAGTTCTGTGCCATTTTCGCCTCCCCCCAATAGTCTTTGGTACCATCAGTCTTGGAGTATTGAGGGTCAGGCGAGTATTAAACTGTGCTTGATTTACAATATTTCCAAGAGCAGAAGTACTAAACATTCCTATCAGAAAATGGCATGTTGTTTTTGTTTAGTCGTTTAGTCATGTCTGACTCTTCGTGACCCCCTGGACCAGAGCACGCCAGGCAGTCCTGTCTTCCACTGCCTCCCACAGTTTGGTCAAACTCATGTTAGTTGCTTCAAAAACACTGTCCAACCATCTCGTCCTCTGTCGTCCCCTTCTCCTTCTGCCCTCCATCTTTCCCAATATCAGGGTCTTTTCCAGGGAGTCTTCTCTTCTCATGAGGTGGCCAAAGTATTGGAGCCTCAGCTTCAGGATCTGTCCTTCCAGTGAGCACTCAGGGCTGATTTCCTTCAGAATGGAGAGGTTTGATCTTCTTGCAGTCCATGGGACTCTCAAGAGTTTCTTCCAGCACCATAATTCAAAAGCATCAATTCTTCGACGAACAGCCTTCTTTATGGTCCAGCTCTCACTTCCATACATCACTACTGGGAAAACCATAGCTTTAACTATACGGACCTTTGTTGGCAAGGTGATGTCTCTGCTTTTTAAGATGCTGTCTAGGTTTGTCATCACTTTTCTCCCAAGAAGCAGGCGTCTTTTAATTTCGTGACTGCTGTCACCATCTGCAGTGATCATGGAGCCCAAGAAAGTAAAATCTCTCACTGCCTCCATTTCTTCCCCTTCTATTTGCCAGGAGGTGATGGGACCAGTGGCCATGATCTTAGTTTTTTTTGATGTTGAGCTTCAGACCATATTTTGCGCTCTCTCTTTCACCTTCATTAAGAGGTTCTTTAATTCCTCCTCACTTTCTGCCATCAAAGTTGTGTCATCTACATATCTGAGGTTGTCGATAATTCTTCCGGCAATCTTAATTCCGGCTTGGGATTCATCCAGCCCAGCCTTTCGCATGATGAATTCTGCATATAGGTTAAATAAGCAGGGAGGCAATATACAGCCTTGCCGTACACCTTTCCCAATTTTGAACCAATCAGTTGTTCCGTATCCAGTTCTAACTGTAGCTTCTTGTCCCACATAGAGATTTCTCAGGCATATATTTCTCTCAAAACGGCATATATTTCTCTCAAAATGGCATATATTTCTCTCAAATAATCACAGAAGTGGAGAACTGTAGAGTTGGAAGGGACCCAAACAGTATTCTAGCCCAACCCCCTGTGACACAGGAATTGTTTATTCTTCTGTAGGAAAATTCCTGGACAGAGCTGGCCTGGCTGCAGAAGCAACTGAAGTGATCCCTCAGAGGTAGTAATATTTTCAGTAGTGCCAATGAAGCACTCTGCAATCCGAGCACTCTAACCCAGAATCTACTGGGATTCTGGATGGAATTTTAAGGGAGCGGCCTATATTCGGGTATTCTCTCCCCCCGCCCTTGAATTTTAAAGGAGTGGCTTATATTCGAGTGCAACTTATATTCGGGCCATTACGGTATATTAAAAAGTGTGTTTTGGGGGGGTTAGTGTTAGGATACTGCCAGGGAGACGGAGGCATCAGGAAGGCCCCCAATCATCTCCGGACAATTACCGGTCTCCTGTGGAACAGCATCAATTAGCGACACGAGCCTCAGAGACATGCACCCATGCACACCCTTTCAGCAGTGTTTCCACAACAAAAGGATGAACAGGAGAGCATATTTACAGCTTTATTTAATGTAGATCAGAACAAAGGAAAAACATGACTGCTTGCTTCCGTGTCCAGGAAAAAAGCCGGAACAAAAGCTATATACAAAACGCAGGTTCCCAGCGAGAACAGTGCTGGGAGTAAACAGGCATGTGATACACAACAATCATGCCTGAGCCTTTAGGTGGAACGGAACTATCCTAACAGTTAGAAGAGCCCAGCTAGATCAAACTAAGGGCTCATCTAGTCCATCATCTTGTTCTCCCAGTGGCCAAGCCGATCCCTATGGAAAGCGGGACCTGAATTCAGTCACAGTTCCCCCACTTGCAGTTCCCAGCAAACTGGTATTCAGGAGCATATGGTCTCCAAAAGCGGAGGTGAAACATTACCAATAGCCACTGGTAGCAGTATCCTCCATGAATTAGCCTTATCCTCTTTTAAAGCCAAGCAAAGCGGTATCCATCACCACATCCTCTTTTATGAAGATCACCCGCTCTGAGACCCCACAGCTGATTCTCCCCGGCCTCCTCGCTGGCCCAAGCAGGACCAATTCAGCCAGCTAGCCCTGGGGATTATCTAACGCTTATTTCCCCTAAATTGATTTTTGAATTTTGTTGTTATTCATGTTTTTATACTATATTTTATGCTGCTTTTATAATTAAGTGTTTAAATTTGTTGTTAGCTGCCCTGAGCCCAGTTTTTGAACCAGGTTCCACGTTTGATCCACGTTCAACTTCCTGGGATGTCCACAAGGTCTAGTAAGAAAGGGGGCAGAATTCTTCCCTATCCATTTTCTTTATACTATGCATCATTTTAAACATCTCTTTCGTACCTGCCCGTGCATCCTGTCCTCTGCCTCAGGCAGCGGAATGCCTTGGACCGGCTCTGGATATTGACACCTGCTTTGATTTATATCCTCACGTCTTAATTTACTGCTAACCCTGCTGACATTTTACGCTGCTCAATTATACTTTGCTTTACAGGAAAGGCAGCAACGACAAAAACTCGTTAGTGATATAAGACAAACAAAAAAACCATATCTCTCTCCCTCCCTTGCAGGTCCCCCTCACTTCAATTAGTACAGCCAGGCAGTGAAGCCATCATTCTGTCACAACAAAAGAATGAATTATTTTGTCTTTCAGAGTACAGCCCGGCCAACTATGGTTATTACTGATATTGCGGGTCCGCCGTGACATTCAGAGGGCATTTCTTTTGGAACGGCTGGTGCTTTGAGCCACTAATTCGCCTTTGGATCACAGAGGGATTGGAGCTCAGTATGAGATCACCTTCTTTGCGTGCAGAAGGTCTTGGGTTTGATTCTCAGCACCTCCAGGCTGCGCTGGGAGAGATCCCTGCCTGAAGCCTTGAAGGGCTGCTGCTAGTCAATTTAGGCTGCCCTGAGCTAGGTGAGCCAATGGTCTGGCCTGGTAGAAAGCATCCAGAACATAAAAGTATGATTAAGGGAAAAGGTTTGGCCAATGGACATGAAGGTCTCTGCCCAGGGCCGGCTCACCCATGAGGCGAGCTGAAGCAGCTGCCTCAGGCAGCAGAAGCCCCTGAGGTCGTGTCCCTGCAGAGGCTCCACCTGCCCATCGCTGCCAAAGTAGCAGTGCTGGCATCAGCGATGATTTCCAGCAAGATCTCGCCGAAATCTCAAAAGATCTTGCTGAAATCCTATGAGATCTCGCCAGAAACTGCCATCAGAGTGGCTGGGGAAACCCAGCCACATGGGCGGGGTATAAATAGTATGCTGTAGTTGTTGTTGTTGTTGCAGTTGTTGTTACGTGCAGGAAGGTTTTAATTTGCAAGTCTTTGATAATGAACTGGTTTGGAAGTCATGATTAAACCAAGTTTGTCTGCTTCCCTTGTCCTGCAGCCTCAAGGAACAGACTGGAAGCTTTCACGTCTGTTTTTCAGTAATCTTACTTTGTCACCAACATACTGGCCAGTACACTGAAGTGAAGCTCAACTACGGCTTGTTTGAATTGAGCTAAATTCAAACCATGGTTTGTGAAGCTGGGTTTGAACATGAGTTCACCGTGCCTTCTCTTCAAAGCATTGTAACAGCCCACAGACATAATTTCCACATTTTCTGTTTTAATGTTTTGCGTAATGTTTTTCTGGATTCTCTTTTGTATTTTGATACATACATACATACATACATACATACATACATACATCATATTTTTTTAGTTGTCCTTTGTGTGAACTGCTTAGAAATTGTGTTATGTTAAGTAGTATAAAGGTAAAGAGACCCCTGACCGTTAGGTCCAGTCGCGGACGACTCTGGGGTTGCGGCGCTCATCTCGCTTTACCGGCTGAGGGAGCTGGCGTACAGCTTCCGGGTCATGTGGCCAGCATGACTAAACCACTTCTGGCGAACCAGAGCAGCGCACGGAAACGCCGTTTACCTTCCCACTGGAGCGGTACCTATTTATCTACTTGCACTCTGACGTGCTTTCGAACTGCTAGGTTGGCAGGAGCAAGGACTGAGCAACGGGAGCTCACCCCATCGCGGGGATTAGAACCACCAACCTTCTGATCGGCAAGCCTTAGGCTCTGTGGTTTAACCCACAGTGCAAATGAAATCGTTGCCGCCACTTGGCGCTGCCATCACGCAACCTGGGTAAGGGATGCTTTGGTGGGGTGGCACAGTGGCACTTCCCATTTTGCCTCCAGTGGGGAGACAGGAGGTACCGCCCCTGTCTCTGTGGATTGTGAATTTCATACACACACAAACACAGAGACATAGGAAAACAGCAAGATGTCTTATACTGTCAGGAGTCCAGGTCCCCAGCTTGATAACACAGTAAGCATAGGTAATTAAAAAGGAGGATTTATTGCAAAAACAAACAGATAGCTCCGGACGGCTGTAACAAAGCCTCCGGCATCATTACTCAAGATGACCCTTCTGAAGACTACTTCCAGTGTCGACAGAAGATATTGAACTTACAACCCTTACGTCTCTTGTTTTGCTTCCTATCTATCAGCCCTCCCATTCGCCAACTCTTTGGACTTAGCGGATCAGCTCCAACCTCTTCTAGTTCCAAGAAGCTGTCTCTGAGTCTATTTGTGCCTGTTTGTGCTTCCTGTGAGCTTTGGCTGTGTTCTAGCCTGCTCTCAGCTGCTGCCTTATCAGCCTGTCCGGCAAGGTCAGGAAGAGCCGAAGTCTGCAGCTGCCGGCTCTCCCCTGCCGGACTAACATCTACGTCTCTCTATTGCTGGCTGCTTTTTGCAGTTGGCTGCAAACCTTCGCTTGGAGCTGGCTCATTCCTGACATATACCAAGTCAATCCATTGGGATCCATCTAGTTCAATATTGCCTACAGTGACTGGCAGACATGGCATCTTCCCTAGCCCAACCTGGAGATGCCTTGGATCCGGGGTCAGCAAACCTTTACAGCAGGGGGCCTGTCCACTGTCCCTCAGACCTTGTGGGGGGCCAGACTATATTTTGGGTGTGGAAATAAACAAATTCCTATGCCCCACAAATAACCCAGAGATGGGTTACATGAGTAGAAAGGAGACATTCTACTCATGTAAAAACATGCTGATTCCCAGACCATCCGCAGGCCGGATTTAGAAGGCGATTGGGCCGGATCCAGCCCCGGGCCTTAGTTTGCCTACCCATGCAATGGACTGAACCCCACACCTTCTGCATGAAAAGCCACTTTGTCTGCCACTTGAGGGGAGAATGGCCTTGCTATGAAGCAACAGGAAGTAGCTAACATCTGCCACAGAGTCCAAAGGGAGCGCCATGTTTTCGCCTCTGACATGTGGAGATGGAGGAGAGAAGCACCCTTTTGGTTGTTCCTCTTGAGTGTGAAAATGGCCCAAGTGTGGCTCCTGTTAATATGCAAGTGTCTGCGCTCCTGGAAAGGTACTTCCCCTGCCAGGCATGATTAATTTACCATTTCTCCCACTGTCTCACTTTGATTATTAACGATAATGATTTGATTTATGAGGGTTGCCGGCTGAATATTCCGCACTTACCAAAAAAGAAGAACGCATCATCTCCCTCCCCGAGAGAAAGAGACAACGCGATTCACTGAAAGCAGACTTCAATTCTGAGTGGACCTTTGAAGAGACATCTGATCAGAGAAAGCCTAAAGTTGCTGAAATTGTCATATGGGCTATTGAGAACAGTTGGCTGTTGAGCCAGTGTGGTGTAGTGGTTAGAGTGTTGGATTAGGATCTGGAAGACCAGGGTTCAAATCCCCCATTCAGCCATGAGATTCCAAACACTCCAACATTTCTCCCATGAAAAGAGGCATGTCCTATTCAATAATAATAATAATAATAATAATAATAATAATAATAATAATAATATATCTGCCCATCTGACTGCATTGGCCCAGCCACTCTGGGTGGCTTCCAACATATATAAAAACATAATAAAACATTAAACATTGAAAAACGTCCCTATACAGAGCTGCCTTCAGATGTCTTCTAAAGGTTACTTACCTCCTTGGCTTGGGGATCGCATACCGGTAACTCCATAGCCTCCAACATTTATCTGATGGAAACAGGGACATCCTAAGGAAAAACAGGACATTCTGGGATCCAATAAGAAATTCGGGTGGCTTCTGTAAATCTGGGATTGTCCCTGGAAAATAGGGATGTTTGGAGGGTCTGAGATTCACTGAGTGATCTTAAGACCAGCCATTGTCTCTCAGTCTAAGCTGCATCGCAGGGTTTTTTATGGGGGATCAAGAGGATCATTTAGTCCAACCACCTGCAACGCAGAAATCTCAGCTAAGGCATCAGTGACAGGTGGCCATCACTTAGAAACCTCCCAGGAAGGGGAGTCCAGCACCTTCCCAGGGAGTCTGCTACACCTTGAGCTCTGTGGAGGAAAAGTGGGCTATTGCTTAGAAGCATATTGGACCCCAAAGGTCTCCCAGAATGGCTTAGATACAATCAGGTAAAACAAAAAAAGCCCCTGCCTTCAAGCTTACAATCCAGAAAAATATGAAACATAAGGGGAGGGGGAGAGAGGGGGGATAAAAATCAGTCACCAGTCACTAAGATGATTTTATTTATTTTTTCATTTTTATATCCTGCCTTTCTCTCACTGCAGGACCTAAATCATAGCTTAAAAAGGAAACAAATGCAACTAAAAAGACACAATAAATGTAAATATTTAAAAGCACACAAATAAATAAGTGACCCATTTAAAAACACACACAAAGCACCCTTTGACACCCACCCTTAGAAGACCCCACCATAACAGCCAGTTAGTGGCCAAAGGGCTGTTGGATGGCAATGATGATGATTTGAAATTCATGCTACTGGTTGACAAATACGTCCCAGAATGAATCAGCTATGAATTTTAGAAATGGCTTTATCTATAGAGTGAAACACAAATGAGGAGGTCTCTGGGAATGTCCAGTGGAAGGAAATAAAAACCGCCCTGAATTCCTCCGAAAAGGCCTTTTGAAAGCAAGATGGCAAATATTGCAATTTTTCACATTCTGCAAAACTGTAGTAGGAAACAATCTGCGTCATCGAAATGAGGTGGCAAAGTACAGCTCCCCCCCCCAAAAAATAGGGGGGGTAGTGAGATTTGTAGATAAAATCTGCAGCATACATCCTTTGAAACTCGCCCACGTGTTCGACTCAGGCAGATATTCATATTTTATCTGCAATCTTGCTGGGTGAAGATCTTTGCTTGTGAGCTTCGAAGAACGATAGCAATCTCTTTCTGGGCTGCATTGCACGGGGCTTAATCTCAGCTTGCCATCTGCGAGCCAACTCTCATGGTCTCACAATCAATTTGTCCCATAAGCAAGGTCTTCCACGCCGATCTGGAACACTAATGCCATGGGCTGGTGGGTTATTTTCTTCCTCCAAACTTTCTTAACTTCAGGAAACACATTCAAAGGATACCACTTTAAAGAGTCATGGCTTCTCCCAAATAATTCTGGGAGCTGTAGTTTGTTGAGGGCGCCGAGAGTTCATAGAGGTTATTCCCCTTTACAGAGCAACAGTTCTCAGAGTGCTTTAACAAACAGTCCCTCTTCCCAGGGGACTCTGGGAATTGTAGTTCTTGGATGGGAATAGAGCCATGATGCTCGCTAGGTGATGTTGTGAAAGTTGTGCTCTCTCTCAGCCACACCTAACTCATGGGGTTGTTGTGGCAAGTGTGTGGGGGAAACCATGTACAGAGGGAGGGGATAAAACTCCCCTCCACACTGCAACTTCATATACAGTGGTACCTTGGTTCTCAAACGCTTTGGTACTCAAACAACATGGAACCCAAACAGTGCAAACCCAGAAGTAAGTGTTGCAGCGTGCGAACCTTTTTCGGAAGACAAACATGCTCTGTTTTGAGTGTTACGCTGAGGTCTGTCTGTTTTTGCTATTTATTTTGCGTTTTTGTGGCTTTTTTGTTTTGTTTTTGTGACTGTGTGGAACCCAGTACAGCTACTGATTGATTGTGTAACTACAGTACATTGTTTATTGCTTTCATTTTAAGAATCAGTGGTCTCATTAGATAGTAAAATTGCTGTTTTAGAGGTTGTTTTTAAAAGTCTGGAACGGATTAATCCATTTTGCATTACTTTCTATGGAAAAGTGCACCTTGGTTTTGGAATGCTTTGGTTTTGGAATGGACTTCCAGAACTGATTAAGTTTGAGAACCAAGGTACCACTGTATCTCAAAGCAACCTGTGCTCAGATACCTGCACAGGTTGCCACTTGCAATCGCACTGAGTTTGAGGTGTTAATATTCTTCCTTAGCAGCTTGGGACCAGTTTTCTTGTCAGATCACCTTGCCATAAAACACCTGTTCTGTATTTGTAAGAAAGTGAAGGCAGGTACATTTGCTGTATCCTCTTTGGTGCCTTCTCGAAACACCTTTGAATAGGGCAGCATATCCAGAAATGCAGAATGTCAATGTGCATTTTAATCCAGTTTTTAGCTTATCGTTCATTTTGATTACTTTTTTTTGAATGTTGTAAATAGTTGCATTTAGCTATTTTTGACTTTTTTAAGGAAAGAGCTTTTAACAGTGCTGCGCTGTTTTTGTTATCTGCATCTCATAGATTGGTTGGTTGCTTTTCAGATTATTTCAATTCTGTTAGAAAACGAATTGCTTTTCAACAGTTATCTTTGAGGTGGTTTTAGCTTTTTGCCATTTATTTGTTGTTGCTTCAAATTGTGTAAAGTCCCAGTCTGGGAAAAGGAAGGCTTAGAAATATAACAACAGCAACTTCAGGAATTTTTGCAAATCACTTTGTTTGTTTGTTTTCCAAACTAGAGGTGTATTAATTTTATGAACTGAACAAATAAATACGAAATAAACCAGGTGCTTTTTTATTGGTGATTTTACTGCAAACTGCTTTGAGGTTTTATTACAACCCAGTGGCATGTATGTCTTGTTAAGTGAAAGAAAGGAAAACGCTAACCCCTGTGTATCGAGAGAGTTTCACGGCTGAGCAGGGATTTGAATTTGACCGGAAAGCCAACACTCTTTCTGCTACCTCATGCAGCCTCTGTCTTCATAGAGCCAATGAAGTTATAAGTATGTAATGCGACCACAAACTATTTAGGATAGTTTAACGTGGAACTGGAAGGCTTCCAAGCAGTGCCGATGGATTTAATGGCCTGACCTTCATTTTATGCTTAGTGCAATGTACCATTAATTGAAGGTAATTGTTGCGAGGAGACTGTGTTTCAAACACAGCATAGCCCTTGACTGTGGATCCCCTTTCTCCAGTGTCCAACACTGTGTTCGTCTTGTCACACAATTCCCTGATTGTGTCCCAATAAATAGTCGCTCTGTCCTCTTGCGGCAGATTTCTTAACCAGTCGGTAAAAACCAAGCAACCGTGAGGAGGGAAGGAAATGAACGGTCAACACTTTGCTTGGCTAGACTGAGCTATTTAAGGGTGGTTAGAAATCCGCTGGTGAATTTCACTGGCGTTATCAGACATCTTTGAGACTTCCTCAAGATTCCTTCAGTGTGCAGTGCCTTGATGTTTTGCTGAAGGTGAAACTTGATGGCCCACTCCAGCCCCAGGCCTTCTTAAAAATTACCTGTGGCGATGGAGAATTTATCACTACTCCCTAGACATTTCAAGAGGACTCTCAGCAGCCCCTCCAAGTGTCCCTATTTTCCAGGGACAGTCCTAAATTTACAGAAGCCACCTCGGTTTCTGATTTGATCCCGGAATGTCCCACTTTTCCCTATTTTCATCAGAGAAATGTTGGAGGGTATGGAGTTATGTGACCCCCGAGCCAAGGACATAAATAACTATACAACCTTTAGAAGACATCTGAAGGCAGCCCTGCATATGGAAGGTTTTTTTAATGCTTCATTTTTTATTATGTTTTTATATATGTTGGAAGCTGCCCAGAGTGGCTGGGCCAACCCAGTCAGATGGGCGGGGTGTAAATACAAAATGGAATAAAAAAGGTAAAGGGACCCCTGAGCATTAGGTCCAGTCATGGCCAACTCTGGGGTTGCGGCGCTCATCTCGCTTTATTGGCTGAGGGAGCCGGCGTACAGCTTCTGGGTCATGTGGCCAGCATGACTAAGCTGCTTCTGGTGAACCAGAGCAACACACGGAAACACTGTTTACCTTCCCGCCGGAGCGGTACCTATTTATTTACTTGCACTTTGACTTGCTTTCGAACTGCTAGGTTGGCAGGAGCAGGGACCAAACAACAGGAGCTCACCCCCTTGCGGGGATTCGAACAGCCGACCTTCTGATCAGCAAGCCCTAGGCTCTGTGGTTTAACCCACAGCACCACCCGCATTTCATTGGAGAAATGTTGGAGGGTATGACCCAGGAGGAGTAACATAGGAGGCTCTCTTACACCAAGATCATTGGTCCATCTATTTCAGTATTCTCTACACTGACTGGCAGCTACTCTCCAGGGTTTCAAGCAGGGGACATTCCCAGTCCAGCTTGTAGATGCTGGAGACTGAATCTGGGACCTAATGCATGCAAAGGAGATGTTTTGCCTCTGAGCTACCCCATCCCAAGTATTAAACGGCCTCAGCCCAGTATACCTGAAGGAGCGCCTCTACCCCCATCATTCAGCCTGAGGTCCAGTGCTGAGGGCCTTCTGGTGGTTCCCTCACTGTGAGAAGTGAGGTTACAAGGAACCAGGCAGAGGGCCTTCTTGGCAGTGGCACCCGCCATCCCATCAGATGTCAAGGAAATAACTATCTGATTTTTAGAAGACATCTGAAGGCAACCCTGTTTAGGGAAGTTTTTAATGGCTGATGTTTTATTCTGTTTTTAATCTGTTGGGAGTTGCCCAGAGTGGCTGGGGTATAAATAAAGGATGATAGTGATGATGATGATGATGATGATGATGATGATGTCGCTGTACATTACGTTGTGAGCCAGGATTAGACTGGGAGATGACTTGCAGCAGATTGGAACAAGTTCCTGACTCAATAATAGCAACGAAGACTTTAGGCATAGTGTGTATAATGAGTTTTAAAAGATATTTAGGTACACCTTTTATTAAAAAAAACTGGAGGCATTTTTGCTAGGAATGGTTGGAGAGGACATTAAAAAGGAAGATCAGAAATTTTTTCTGTATGCCACAACAGCAGAAAGACTACTCCTCGCACAGAAATGGAAACAGCAGGATATTCCGACAATAGAAGAATGGCAACAGAAAGTATCGGCGTATGCGGACAACGCAAGGCTAACTGGAAGAATCCGACAGCAGGACGATGAGAAATTCTAAAAAGAAAGGTCCAAATTTATGGTATACTTAGAGAAAACTACATAAATAAAGACACTCACCGAACTGAAATAAAACTCATAACGTTTATTGTAAACATTTGGTTAGACCACAAGATGTAATGCTGTAATATAATAAGGAATATATGTCTAAAGTATAATACAAAAATTTATTAAGGAATTATAGACATTTATATATCAAATGTATATATAGTAATCATGCTTAAGTAAGAGCAATGTGGAGAAGCCAGAAGAGGGGTGGAGGGAAGTTAATTCAGATAAGATATAGATTGAAAGGAGAACAATATTGTTAAGCTGTATTGTGTTTAAGATATTTGGAAAAAAATTAATAAAAATTATTGGGATGGGAGGAAACAATAAGAGCAACTGAACACCTTTCCCAGGTGTAAGAAAACATTTGTAAGAAAACAGTATTTGAGTGTGGCAGCATCAACACCTTGTCTATATTATATCTTATTTCATGCAATAAATAAATAAATTTCAATTAAAGAAATAAATGGATCGAAGCACATTCTCTTTTTTTGGTGACGGGCTTTTTTGTGGAGATGTCTTCCTTTGAGAAAAGTAACCCACTATGGAAGCCAGTCTTTCTGTTTAGGTGTCGCTCCAAAGAATTCACACCATTTCCAGCAGCAGCTTTTAGTGCTGTTTAGAGTTGGCTCTCAGCCTGATTAATGGGCAGTCCAAAAGTAGGTAAACGGCGCGGTATTAGCTTGATTCCTCTACAGTAAAACACAAACTTCGCCCAATATAAACTTTTCCAAGGCTGCTGTTCCAAGTATTTCATTAGTTGGGGAAAGTAATGGGGCTAATGAATTTTGCTTTGTTGGCGTCACTGGAACAGAAGAGCAGAAAATGAAAGCAGGAAGGAAACAGGCATGAATGAGAGAAAATATTTGAGTGCCTTAGCAAGAATAATTGTTCGTTCTGCACCCTCCCCTCCCCGCCAGATTGTCGAGTTCATAGCGCCTTTCTAATAAGTTGAGAAAACGCATAAATCGCTGCATTCAAATAGCGCCTGGTAGCTGAAATACCTATGTAATTATGATAAATATAGGTTATTAAATAGGCGTGCAATAAGTGCCTGCTTTCGTATTATCTTCCTACTGTACTTATTTAGAGATTTGCATTGTGTGGTGGTGGTGGGAGCTGTGACAGAGTTGAGCATATATGAAACCCTAAGAAGGAATGTAATATCACTTCCAAAGGCGAAATCCCAGGAATGCAGTCAGGATCCTGCCCAAACAATGGGCAGTGAAGCCTCAGCCTGAGCAGCAACTTTCGTATATTCACAAAGTTAATTTTCTTCCCGTAGATATGTCCCAGGAAAAAAGCTGGTGCAGTTCCTGTATTGCAGGGGATTGGAATACATGACCCTTTGGGTGTCTTGCATCTCTACAATTCTACGATTTACATCATAAGAAGAGCCATGCTGAATCACACAATCATGAAATCCCTGCTGGATCTGTCCAGCACATGCAGCACATCATAATAATGAAAGCTGAGACCTGTTGGGTCAGACCGATGTATCCAGTGAATCTAGCACAGGTGTCAGCAACCTTTTTCAGCTGTGGGCCGGTCCACTGTCCCTCAGACCTTGTGGGGGGCTGGACTGTATTTTGAAAAAGAAAGAAAAAAGAACGAATTCCTATGCCCCACAAATAACCCAGAGATGCATTTTAAATAAAAGCACACATTCTACTCATGTGAAAACACCAGGCAGGACCCACAAATAACCCAGAGATGGGTTACATGAGTAGAAAGGACACATTCTACTTTTGTAAAAAACACTGATTCTCATACCGTCCGCAGGCCGGATTGAGAAGGCGATTGGGCCGGATCCAGCCCCTGGGCCTTAGTTTGCCAACCCATGATCTAGCACATCATAAGAATAAAAACTGTCCTCTGTAAAGTCAGACACATAGAGATATGAAGCTGCCTTGTGCTGCCAGAACATTTGATCTGCTAGGCCAGTAGGAACTCTTCTGGCCAATAGTGGGGCCCTCAGGAAGTCTTGCTCTCTCACACCATCTCAGCTCTTGTTACATTTAAACATATCTGTTATGTCAACTTTGTGTGGATGCCTATCTTGGATGGCAGAGGTCAGGGCTGTCTTTAACATATGCGCCGCTGGGGTGCAAAGATCTGCCCAAATTTAGTTCAGCCCCCAAATTAACTTTTATTATGCCTAGGTCACTATTATCATTTGATAAATAGCTCTCACGCCTGTGCAGCTCCCAAAGGAGTTTGTGTGTGTGTTTGTGTGTGTTTATTTAACACCAGCTTTTCTAAAGAAGACAAAGAACACATTGGGAGTTGGTACAAAGACTCCACGCATGTGCTTACGGTTTTAGGGAGGTGTCTGAAAGATGAGACAGGTGGGCATTGTGTGCATGCGTGGGAGAGCCATCTTGGGCAGCCTTTCATTGTGAGAGCAACCTTATTTCTAGAGGAGCTGGGAGCGCCTTTGCAAGCGCACATATACGAGTTCTTCTTGGGAAGGTTCTGGAACCTGTGTGTGCTCCCATTGCTAGATAGGCATGTTTTCTTTCTGTCTGTCTCTCCCGCTTTCCTATCACTCCCCCTCCT
Organism: Podarcis melisellensis; assembly: GCF_964234715.1. NCBI lineage: Eukaryota > Metazoa > Chordata > Lepidosauria > Squamata > Lacertidae > Podarcis > Podarcis melisellensis. The sequence goes on from NC_138542.1 coordinate 66,430,185, forward strand.
CCCGGCTTTGCAGAGCGAGACTTTCCAGAGAGCTCTCCCTGAAGCAGCATTAGCTTAGGCAGTGGCTTCAGCGGCGGGCACCTGGTGCCCTCCAGAATTCGGCGCCCAGGTGCCCCGCACCCTTTGCACCCGCGGGTAAAGATGGCCCTGGCTAAGATGGATATGTCCATGATTATTTTATTTTAATGTGAGCTGATGGGTTTTGTCCCCCCCTTCCTCTCTTTCTTTCTTTTTCTTCATTGAACTGAAATTTTGAACAATCAATTTATAAAAGCAACCACTGTGGGTGCTCCTGCTGGAGCATTTCCACCGTGTTTACCTCTCCAACACCTCCACCTTCTCCCTCTCATATAAACTCTGTCAGATGTGCAGGTGGTTGCTCGTGAGTAACCAGGCAGGACTCCAACCTGTCTTTTACAGGTTTTATTTAGTGCAAATTATTTACAGTGCCGAAACTCAAAGTTCACGTCCGTCTCAGTCACTTGCAGATTCCGGGAGTGGCCCCTTCTGTTTTTTCCCCCAACATAAAAACTTAGACACCCCAAATCTCCGCCTCCCCTGCCTACATTTCACCACTCTGCGCAAGCTGGGTGACGGAAGCGGCATGTCTGTTTCCTGGTCAGCCAGGCTAGGTGAGGCATTTGGGCTCTCAGTAGCATCTTCAAGCCCTCCCCTCGCCCAGCTATCCCCTTTCCCCTCTGCTCCACTGGAGGTGTGGCTTTCCCCACCGCTCGATGAGACACTGCTCCTAAGCAGCGTCGGAGGCTCTCTGTATTCCCCTGCTCCCCTCCCCTGTTCCGATGGCAGTCCCCTGACACACTCCAACATTTTTCCAACGAAAACAGGGACATCCTATTCCATCCCCTTCAACATTTCTCCAACAAAAAGAGTGCCACCCCCTCCAGCATTTCCCTGATGAAAATAGGGATGTCCTACCATACCCTCCAACATTTCTCCAGTGAAAATAGGGACGTCCTAAGGAAAAGTGGGACATTCTGGGATCAATCCAGATACCAGCATGGCTCCTGTAAATCTGAGACTTGGAGGGTCAGCAACCCACCTGCCAAGAAGGCAGAACAGTGGTTTCTCCCTACCTTGCGAGCAGCTTAAGAGCATAAGAACATAAAGGCTTAAGAGGAGCCTGCTGGATCAGGCCAATGGCCCATCTAGTCCAAGAGCCTGTTCTCACAGTGGCCAACCAAGGGCCTGTGGGAAACCAGCAGGCAGGATCCGAGCATGAGAACACTCTCCCCTCCTGTGGTTTCCAGCAATTGGTATGAACTGAATGAACTCAGAACCTTCATGCTGCTTGGGGATGGAGCTATTCCAACTACATTCCAAAGGGGTCTAGAAAAACAGCTCCCTTTGAAAAATACAGAACCAAGGCTCCAGGATTCTGGGTTCCAGATTTTGTACGAGCACACGGAAAGTCGCACGCAATCTCTCCTGTTCAGGCTAGCTCTCCAAACCAGGAAGGTTGGCAGTGTTCCCCTGCCTGTGACCTTCTCGTGCTATAATTACAAAAGTCACAATGGGTATAATTACCATATAAAACTTTAACATACCTTGGCCAAGTACATAATCATTGGGAGAAAGATTGACGGGGCCTGCACTGTCAATTATCTTTTTGTTCCTCCATTGGGTTTTTGTGTGTGTGCATGTTCCCACCTTCTGTTTTGGGACAGGAAGGCTCCAAGTCGGAAAATAGGGCTATGGCAGGTCTTTTTAGCGAAATGATTGAAGGGCGAATAGTCCCCACTTCCAATCCCGGTCATTTATAGGTGAACCGCCATGTTATTCACACCACTCAATTGCCAGTGAAAGAAGCAGGCCTCTAAGTCAATACAGAGTTTATCTATAGTTAAATATACTGTCAGTTTGATATATGAACTCGCCGTGTGAACTGCAGGGATTGCCAGTGCGTGCCAATTTCCTTCTTTCTCAGTGGGCCCTCAAAGTTCTCTCCTTCCTTGTGGCTCAAATCTCCTCTCTCTCTCTCTCTCTCTCTCTCTCTCTCTCTGGGTTTTCAGATCTCCTGAGGGTCGAACCCTGAGATACACAGGGCAATGGACGGGTCAGGGCGTGTGGCCTGTTTGGATAGGACTGAGACTATTGCTAACCCTCCAAGTGTCCCTATTTTCCAGGGGCAGTCCTGGATTTACAGAATCCATCCCAGTTTCTGATTAGATCCTGGAATGTCCCACTTTCCCTCAGGATAATAATAATAATAATAATAATAATAATAATAATAATAATAATAATAATTTATTATTTATACCCCGCCCATCTGTCTGGGCCTCCCCAGCCACTCTGGGCGGCTTCCATAAAAACCAAAAATACAGTAAAATCGCACGTTAAAAACTTCCCTGAACAGGGCTGCCTTAAGATGGATTAGAGGGCAGTTTCCAATATAAAAACACAAAAATCCATAGCATGGCAACAAATAAAAATAACGCCACCGGTCCATCAATTGTATAATCATTCAAGGGCCTAGGACAAGAGGAATGGTTTCACCTGTTGCCTAAGGCCTGGGTCAAGCATCCCACAAATGGTGAGCTCCCACAGAAAAGGCTCGTTCTCGTGTTGCCACCCTCCAAACCTCTCACAGAGGAGGCACATCAAATGATGTTCTCAGGATCTGGGTCGGTTCATATGGGGAGAGATGTTCCTTGAGCAACTGGTATTCAGAGCCATTGTTGCCATTGACCATGAATGCAAAGCATAGCCATCACGGCTTGTAGTCATCAATAGTCATATCCTCCATGATATTAATATATCCCATCAGCAATATGTCCTTTTCTGTACCAACCTTCCATTCCTTGAGCTTATTATTTCAGCTGAGTAATAACCTTCTCTCTCTTTTTCTAATTTCCTGCCACTATCTGTCCCCTCATCATGGTTCTCACGCTTGTGATAAGCTTTACTGCATTTTTTTATATGAAAGTACAAAGGGGGCAAGGGAATAAAATTCTACAAAATGAAAGCATTCTTATCAAGAGAGCTAGTTGAACAGAGCTGAATGGCACATTTAAAAAAATAATAAAACACCCCAAAACATTGACGGGTAAAATATAGTTGCTCCCAATTCAACCAGAGGTTAATAACAGGGTGAGATTCACGGTATGTCAGTCCAAGGCCACACTTAAGACCCATAAGTGTGACACAGGTAGATCTGTTCATATGATCCTTGGGCATACAGGCAGAACATCTGATTTCTATGCAGGTCCTGATGTCTGCTTGTTTAGAAATTTCAACTCGGTGTCTCTGTTGAATCTATATATACTTGGGCTCCATAATCACTGCAGATGGTGACAGCAGTCACAAAATTAAAAGACGCCTGCTTCTTGGGAGAAAAGCGATGACAAACCTAGACAGCATCTTAAAAAGCAGAGACATCACCTTGCCAACAAAGGTCCATATAGTTCAAGCTACAGTTTTCCCAGTAGTGATGTAAGGAAGTGAGAGCTGGACCATAAAGAAGGCTGATCACTGAAAAATTGATGCTTTTGAATTATGGTGTTGGAGGAGACTCTTGAGAGTCCCATGGACTGCAAGAAGATCAAACCTATCCATTCTGAAGGAAATCAGCCCTGAGTGCTCACTGGAAGGACAGATCCTGAAGAGAAGACTCCCTGGAAAAGACCCTGGTGTTGGGAAACAATGAGAGCACAAGGAGAAGGGGATGCCAGAGGACGAGGTGGTTGGACAGTGTTCTCAAAGCTGCTAACATGAGTTTGACCAAACTGCGGGAGACAGTGGAAGGCAGGAGTGCCTGGCGTGCTCTGGTCCATGGGGTCACAAAGAGTCAGACACGACTAGACGTGTGGCATAGCATAGGTTGCCAGCATCTGGAACCACACACAGGGGGTGGAAGAAAGGGAAAGGGATGGAGGATGGATGCACATTCAACTGCCTAATGGCGTCCATGTCACCTAGGAGGTAGAGATAGGAACTTGATCCAGTAGTGCTGGTTTCTCAAAGTCTGGTAGTCATTTACATCTACAGCTATCCTGCTATCCCCCTTGACTCTAGTTAATCCTAATGCCCCCACCCAGAAGGCAAGGCCACGCTCTTTGGTAACCACTGCTCTAGGCACTGTAAAATTTAAAAAAAGGTCATTCCCTCCTTTTATCATGAATGCTACAGCCAAGAGCGTTGATCCCTTGCTCAACATCTTCCTAGTTGCAGCTGGAGAAAGGCCTCCAAAAGAGGATCTCAAGGCATGGGCAAGTACAGATGGGAAAACAGCCTACCTCAAATGATCCAGGATAAACACCAGCACTTTGTATTGTGCCAGAAAGCAGAGCAGCAGCCCATCAGCATGGCTTGCAGCCTGCAATGAACCTATCCCCCCATGAATTTCTAAGGTAAAGGTAAAGGGACCCCTGACCATTAGGTCCAGTTGTGGCCAACTCTGGGGTTGCGATGCTCATCTCGCTTTATTTGCTGAGGGAGCCGGCATACAGCTCATGTGGCCAGCATGACTAAGCTGTTTCTGGCGAACCAGAGCAGCACACGGAAATGCCGTTTACCTTCCCACCGGAGTGGTACCTATTTATCTACTTGCACTTTGGCGTGCTTTCGAACTGCTAGGTTTGGCAGGAGCAGGGACCGAGCAACGGGAGCTTACCCCGTCGGGGGGGGGGGGGAGTTCGAACCGCCAAGCTTCTGATTGGCAACTCCTAGGCTCTGTGGTTTAACCCACAGCGCCACCCTCATCCCTTCCATGAATTTCTAAATCAATATAAATATATGTTCTAGCGGCAATAACGCCCGAAATGGTAACAATTATGGTCACTCCAACAATTCCATCTATTCCTGATGCTCAGGTGTGAGTGTCATTGTTTATATAGCCAAGATGCACAAGAAGAGAGTATTGGCAAAGTTTAAGGGAGGTCAAACATTTCCAGAAGTCGGGGCGGGGGAACCTCTTAAGAAAAAAATATTCGGGGAAGGAGCCCAAAACAGACTTAGGAGCAGTGATCATGCTCAGTGGCCATGAGATCGAATGGAGGGGGGATGGGATGGAGGACTGCTGCAAAGGTCATGGCTGGCTGGCTGGAACAGTCAACAGAAGTATTCTATGCTGCAACATTTAGTGGCAGGAATAATAATAGTAGTAGCCTTCCACTTGCATACAATTTAACATTGAATAGGTAAAAAGGTAAAGGTAAAGGACCCCTGGACAGTTACGTCCAGTCAAAGGTGACTATGGGGTTGCAGCACTCATCTCGCTTTCAGGCCGAGGGAGCTGTCGTTTGTCCACAGACAGCTTTCCGGGTCATTGGACTATATGGGATTGGCAGAAGTGACTGGCAGAATCCGAGACCAGGGAGAAGAGTCGGCGGAAGAAGATTGGAAGAAATTTGAAGACTACCTACAGAAATATTGTAAAATTAATGAATGTTAGAATGATGTTGGATAGAAATTAAGTGGTTTCCAGCTGTAATGCTTTAAGAAAATATGAAAAAAAAGGCTTAGAAACAGGTAAAAACTTAATGGTAAGGATTTGCTGAACTAACAATCTGAATTGGAATACAAAAAAGGGAGGTATGAGGAGGTCCGGGAAACAAGCTAAAGGAAAATAAGAAATGGAAAATCTGTGTGTTTTTAATTATTTTTACTTTTGTATTTTTGTTATTTTTTCTTTTTTCTTTTATTGTATTATTACTAAAAATCTTAATAAATATTCTATAAAAAAGAAAAAAAGACAGCTTTCCAGGTCATGTGGCCAGCATGACTAAACCACTTCTGGCACAACGAGACACCGTGACGGAGTGCACGGAAACACTGTTTACCTTCCCGCCACAGTGGTATCTATTTATCTACTTGCACTGGGGTGCTTTCGAACTGCTAGGTTGGCAGGAGCTGGGACAGAGCAACGAGAGCTTACTCCGTTGTGGGGATTTGAACCGCTGACCTTCCAATGGGCAAACCCAAGAGGCTCAGTAATTTAGTCCACAGCGCCACCCGTGTCCCAACTTAACACTGAATAGGATGAAATGACGCTGATTTCCCTTAGAGTGAATCTCACAGCAAAACCCCTTCATTCTTCTGCAACACTGCAGCTTATCTAATTCTGACTCTGTAACAATTAATGTGTAGGAACTGAATTCGTTTTCTGTGTTGCTGTGTTTAATATCTCGATGACTGAAACTTTTGCCAGAAAACCAGTGATGAGTTCTTGGCGGTGGGGGTGGGGTGTAGTTTTCTTTGTAATAGGCACAACACCCACAGTCTTTCTTGTGCCCTGAACATATGCAAATTAATAATCAAGAAAGATGAGAGCAAAATAAAACCGTGATGATTTAATGACGCCTATAGCTGATCCCCGGATGCTGCTGATAACAAGTTATGGGCGGAGGGATGGAGGAAAGGGTTAGGAACTCCCCGCAAATGTTATCTGCAGCGTACGTCAATTTCCATGCTCATTGCATGACAACCTGCATCTGTGCAAAACCATCTGTCATGCTAATCAGAAGCTGAAACACCCCATCGGTTTCGTGAGCTCGGCTCTGCATGGGCATCTGCTAGCTGTACATCTGAGTAACTCTGCCGACTTCAACAGCGCCATTTCTGATTAGCGCCAATGAAAAGGGAAAGGGAAATAATTGGCTTTCATTTCGGTCGCAAGTTACTTGTGTAATCAATTTGTCTGGCTGCTCTTTTTGATCGCTGTGGATAGCTCTGCGCCCAGAAAGAAGCAATTTTTAAAAACACATTCAGATTGAAAGCCTCCGTAAAAGGCACTTACGTTTCCTTTATACTATCGCTCTTCATCCCTGCAGAGCAGGCGGAGCCAACAGGGTGCCTTTCGGATAGTGATGGACTACAACTCCCATCAGCCATATCCAGCATGGCCAGGGGGAAGTCATGATAGGAACTGTAGTCCAAGAACATCTGGAGGGCATTGCATTGCTACCCTTGTATAGATGATCCATTTGGGATAAAGCAAACATTCCCAGTGCTCAGGGATGGGGATAAAATTATTATTTTTAACTGGCTCCCACATGAGGGCCACCAACCTAGATTGCTTTAAAAGAGGATTAGACCAATTCAGAGTTCTTATCTTATAGCTCTCCAGATGTTGTTGACCAACAATCAGGAATGAAGGGAGATGCAAGACGTCTCCACACCAAAGACATTTTTTCCCAGAAGGGATTCAAACACTTACCAGAACTTCAAGTTTGCACAATTAAAGTGGATTAAAGTGCTCTGTCGATCCTAGCACAACAAATCCACTTAAACCACTTGTGGTTTGGAAATTAATGGGGAAATGCGTCAAAAAGTGTGGGATGAATGATTGACTAATGCGAAGATGTGTAAAAACATGGCAGGCAAATCAAAACGAATGTTCATTGTCATATGACTGCCCCATAAACAAATCTGAACAAATGTGCAGTGAAGACTGGACGCAGTTTAATCACCATATAAGTATTGCTCAAGCAAATCAGGGTGCATGTTGAATATGTAGTTTAGAAGTATCCAGAAAGCCACAGATTAAGTAGCCAGCCCTGCTTTACCTGAAGCAGAATTTTCGCGTGTCCTGTTTATATTTGTTGTTGCTGTTGTTGTTGTTGTTGTTGTTTACACGTTTAGTCATGTCTGACTCTTCGTGACACCATGGTCCAGAGCACGCCAGGCACTCCTGTCTTCCACTGCCTCCTGCAGTTTGGTCAAACTCATGCTAGTAGCTTCGAGAACACTCTCAAGAGTCTCCTCCAGCACCATAATTCAAAAGCATCATTTCTTCGGCGATCAGCCTTCTTTATGGTCCATCTCTCACTTCCATACATCACTACTGGGAAAACCATAGCTTTTCCTATATGGACCTTTGTTGGCAAGGTGATGTCTCTGCCTTTTAAGATGCTGTCTAGGTTTGTCATTGCTTTGGATATCAGAGAATTCCAACAAAAACAGAAGTGGATTTTGCTGGTGTTAACGCATTCCTCCTATGTTTGTAATGGAAATCAATTTGGGAAATGTGCTTGTTACTCGCCATCGCCGTTGCTTTCAGTCCGCAAATGATTCGCAATTGATTACATCTCCCCACACACCAGTTTTCATGGAGTTTCCTTTGCACTGAAATGTGAATTCAATGGCTGTGCAGAGCAAGACAATCAACATAGCTTTGGGCAGAAGACAAACTGCAGCAGAAGAGAAGCGACGCCGCATGCAAAAGAAAAAATATAGAGCAAAGCAGGAAAAAATATGCCTTCTCGCATCCCTAATTAAGAGGTGAGCTCAAGCTGTTTGGATTGAATGAGTTCAGTCCCAAACTGGTGCAGTTCTGGCGGCTGAAAAAGAACCCAGATTCATTAGTCACCAGGCTGTGAGACGATGGCTTCGCTGTCATGCATCCCTTTTAATATTTCCAAAGCAGCTTATAACATCCATATGAAAATCTACCATCAAAAGTATGCTATGTGACAAATATGGCAAGCATTTGTTTTTTGTTTTGAACAGCAACTCTGTCCTCCTTTTTTGCCCTGCTGCTAAGTTTAGCCAAGATTTATCTGTTCCTTGGGTCTTTCATTTTTGGAATTAATTTGTTTTAAGGCTGATGTTTTGAAGGAGAAGAATCAGCCCGATCTGGTTTTATTGATGTTTTTGATGTAGGTGAAAGGCCAACAGAACGTGGAGCTATGAAGTCTAGCTGACAGTCATTTCCAAGTGGGGAAGTAGTGCGTTTTGCTTCCTCTTTGAAAGCGTGAGTTTTTACAGCTGCCTTATTTGATGTGATTCGTCAGATTAGCAGGAATTTAGCCATCTTGATAAAAGTGTTTTCTGTGCCTTGTTGAAGCTTACAGCAAATCTGCTGGTTGACTTTCTCGTAAACTGCTTGGGGATGCTGTTGCCTTATCATCAAGTGGTGTATACATTTTATGAAATATTTTTTTAAAAAATGTGCAGAGACCTGCCTTCTTTCCAATATTATTTTTTAAAAAAAATAAATCCAAAAATTCCACCTATAATTCTAACATTTTTTTAAAAAAAAAACTTTTATATTACCAACTTCCCATCCCATTTTCCATGATGTTTTTCTTACACCCCGTTGCTGCACCCTGTCATCCTTCTTTTTTAAAATAGTCATAACACAATACAGTGGTACCTCGGGTTACATACGCTTCAGGTTACAGACTCCGCTAACCCAGAAATAGTACCTCGGCTTAAAAACTTTGCTTCAGGATGAGAACAGAAAATGTGCTCCAGTGGCGCAGAGGCAGTGGGGGCCCCATTATCTAAAGTAGTGCTTCAGGTTAAGAACAGTTTCAGGTTAAGAACAGACCTCCGGAATGAATTACATTCTTAACCCGAGGTACCACTGTAATCTTTAATTCTTTCTGTTGCTCATAGTACAAAACCTGCTCGCAGATTCTTCATGCTGTAGTATTTCTTCAAATAATACAACAACAACAACAACAACAACAACAAATTATTTATACCCCGGCCCTTTGGCTGGGTTTACCCAACCACTCTGGGTGGCTCCCAACAGAGGACTAAAAACAGAATAAAACTTCAAACATTAAAAACCTCCCTAAACAGGGCTGCCTTCAGGTGTCTTCTAAAAGTCAGATGGTTGTTTATTTCCTTGGCATCTGATGGGAGGGCATACCACAGGGCGGGCGCCACCACCGAGAAGGCCCTCTGCCTGGTTCCCTGCAACCTCACTTCTCGCAGGGAGGGAACCGCCAGAAGGCCCTCAGAGCTGGACCTCAGTGTCCGGACAGACCAATGTGGGTGGAGACGCTCCTTCAGGTATACTGGACCGAGGCCGTTTAGGGCTTTCAAGGTCAGCACCAACACTTTGAATTGTGCTCAGAAACGTACTGGGAGCCAATGCAGGTCTTTCAGGACCGCTGTTATACGGTCTAAAGGGCTTCCATTCTTTTTTTAAAAAAATAATATTAGTTTCTCTTACTTTAGCTGTTAACTTTGCTGATTCAACATAGTCCATTCCTTTGCTTACTTCTTCTTTCGTAAGAACTTCTTCGTTTTTCCATTTCTGCTTTCAGGTAAAGATTATGTCACATGAAAATGAACAAACGCCCTCAAGCTTACGTGATTTTTGCAGGCTGGCACCGAGTACGGTCAGATCTAAATGTAATAACTGCCCCTTCTGGACGGAACAAAATACAATATTGAGAGCTGAGGCGTCCCTTACAGTTACCCCCTCCCCTTTCCCCCCAAAATCTCCTGTCCATACCTGCCACCACAATCTCCTTTGCCTTCGCTTTCTGCTCCAGGCTAGTTGCGGAGAAAGTAACTGGGATATTTGAGATCATAAGGGGTTTTGGATGAGTGAACCTGGAGTGACTAAAGCTTTTAGCAAAGAATGGGATGGATCGCCAAGGCCTGCCGTCACATTACATAAACATATGCTTAACGGTACGCACCGTACGTGGGGGCCTGGCGCCACCGTTGCATTAAGTGAAATTTTAGACTGAAATTGGAAGGTGCTCGGCTCTTGGCTCCGAGTACCTGCTTCTCTGTTCCCTTTCAGAGTTCAAGTAAGAAAAGCCAAAGTAGCGTCGGAGAATGTGGATGGTGCCGAGCAGGTCTTGACCTAATGTGAGCTAAAGGGGAGAGAGGAGTTTGGGGGCCTCTCTTCTCCCCCCATACATGCAAGCATCCGAGTTTCAATTTCATCCAAAGGGCTCAAAGCTCTTTTTTGTTTTCGTTTTAAATATACATTAATGGGGACTGAGATTTCTGCACGCTGCTGACATCCCATTCATTATCACGGTTGGGACGAAGGCATCCTGCTTAACGTTCCTTGGATGCCCTGTGTTTATACCTCTTTACTAGATTGTCAGATGTATGCTATTTGAGATGTATGCTGTGGTCTAAACCACTGAGCCTCTTGGGCTTGCCAATCAGAAGGTTGGCGGTTTGAATCCCTGTGACAGGGTGAGCTCCCGTTGCTCTGTCCCAGCTCCTGCCAACCTAGCAGTTCGAAAGCATGCCAGTGCAAGTAGATAAATAGGTACCACTGCGGCGGGAAGGTAAACAGTGTTTCTGTGCACTCTGGTTTCTGTCATTGTGTCTCATTGCACCAGAAGCGGTTTAGTCATGCTGGCCACAAGACCCGGAAAGCTCCCTCGGCCTGAAAGCAAGATGAGCGCCACAACCCTGTAGTCACCTTTGATTGGACTTAGCCGTCCAGGGGTCCTTTACCTTTATATATCACTTAATCATCAAAAACTCTGGGCTACAGGTTCCCAAGCCCTGCACTACAGGAAGGTCAGAGACTACGATTTCCAAGCAGGCTTTAGCACTGACATCTCTCAGTTAAGGGCTGCCTAAAATAAAATAAAGGTAAAGGGGCACCCTGACCATTAGGTCCAGTCGCGGACAACTCTGGGGTTGCGCGCTCATCTCGCTCTATAGGCCAAGGGAGCTGGCGTTTGTCTGCAGACAGCTTCTGGGTCATGTGGAGAGCATGAATTTATGGTATGCAAAATGAACCATGGAAGGAGAAGAAGGGAAGTCATTGGTTATTAAATGAATATTTTGAAATGTAATTTAGAAAATTTAATAAAAACTATTAAAAAATAAAGGTGGAGATCCCATTCTTCCTGAAAATGCCTTGCTCAAAGCTCCATCTCTCCTTCTCTTCCTGCCGGCTCCAAGAAGATCACGCTGGCTCCTAAGTTTTGATGAAAACGCTTTGCACCCCTGGATTCCATCCGAGTTAATCAACTCGCATTGGGATGAAGCAGTCCTTCCCCACCACCACTCCGTCCCTGCTGTGACACCAAAATTAACAGATAGGCAGCTGAAGGAAACATTGCATTACTCTCAGAGGAGGGGGGAATAAATGGAAAGCACACGAGGAAATAAAGCGTTCTGCTTGGAATTGAAAAGCGCTCAAGGTTGAAGCCTTTAATGTAGGGAGTTTATCAACAGAAGCAACATCTTGGTTTTTTATCTGAAGTCTGGGCAAGGTACTTCCTATTGAGGAAATTTATAGAGTTGGAGATTCGGGGAGCAGATTTCGGGGCCAGAAAGCCCTTCGGGGGAGAAAACCATTTGCTGCTTTCAGAATCTACATGCAACAGCAAAGACCATGTAGCTGCAAGAGGAACGGGGAAAGGCAGAAAATCTTCCATTTTTGGTGTGGGGACAGGGTGAGAATGCTTGATTTAGTTAGAATCAACAAATTGCAGAGTTGGAAGAGACTTCAAGCAACATCTAGTCCAGCCCCCTGCAATGCAGGAATCCCAACTAAAGTATCCATGATAGACGGCCACCCAACCTCTTCTCTAAAAAACTTGCACAGTCCATCACTCTCTGAGGTTGTTGTTGTTTAGTCGTTTAGTCGTGTCCAACTCTTCGTGACCCCATGGACCAGAGCACGACAGGCACTCCTGTCTTCCACTGCCTCCCGCAGTTTGCTCAAACTCAAGTTAGTAGCTTTGAGAACACTGTCCAACCATCTCATCCTCTGTTGTCCCCTTCTCCTTGTGCCCTCCATCTTTCCCAACATCAGGGTCTTTTCCAGGGAGTCTTCTCTTCTCATGAGGTGGCCAAAGTCTTGGAGCCTCAGCTTCAGGATCTGTCCTTCCAGTGAGCACTCAGGGCTGATTTCCTTCGGAATGGATGGGTTTGATCTTCTTGCAGTCCATGGGACTCTCAAGAGTCTCCTCCAGCACCAGAATTCAAAAGCATCCATTCTTCGGCAATCAGCCTTCTTTATGATCTCTATACTCTATGAGGTATATACTCTCTTCTATATACTCCGTTCAATTGTCAAACAGCTCTTACTATGCCAGGAAGGAGTTCAGGGTTGTAAGGGGCAACTGAGAAACAAAGGTGGTGTTTGCCATATTTCAAAAGGTGAAAATCCGGACACAAAAGTTCTTGAGCTTTTTTAGTTTTGCTTAAAATCGCAAAAAAAAAAAAAAATACAACCAATTTTGAGCTATTTTTAAAGCGAAAACAACCCTGCTGACATGGGTTGCCATATATCTGGATTTTCCCTGACATTTCCACCCGATTTCCACCCAGACACTGCTTCTGACTGCAATATTCTGGGTACGTCAACCCTACACAAGGTCTTCAGAAGGGCAACAACATTGTCAGTGCAGAAACTAATGGAGCAAGCTTGAAAAAACAGCCCAATGAGGAACGAGTGGATTTGGTGACGCCAAAACAATTAATTGGGGGGGGGGGACCAACTGGAGTGAAGGGAACGGTATGTGGCTTGCTGGAACTCTGAAAATAAGCACTCCACACTGCAATATTTTGTTGCAGATACTCATCCACCCCCTGTGTGTGTATCATAAAACCATGGCGATTGGATCAGTCAATGGGAGTGGAATGAAGGGGGCATTTGGAACACGGTCATTTGGGGTAGGTTAATTCTGGTTAATAGCTGGAGTTTGTTCAAAATGTTAACTCTTGAAATCAGTTGTGTGTGACAGCCAATCTGCTTTTTGAGGTCTCCTATCCAGGGATCGAGGGACACGGGTGGCGCTGTGGGTTAAAGCCTCAGCGCCTAGGGCTTGCGGATCGAAAGGTCGGCGGTTCGAATCCCTGCGGCGGGGTGCGCTCCTGCTGCTCGGTCCCAGCGCCTGCCAACCTAGCAGTTCGAAAGCACCTCCGGGTGCAAGTAGATAAATAGGGACCGCTTACCAGCGGGAAGGTAAACGGCGTTTCCGTGTGCAGCTCTGGCTCGCCAGAGCAGCTTCGTTACGCTGGCCACGTGACCCGGAAGTGTCTTCGGACAGCGCTGGCCCCTGGCCTCTTGAGTGAGATGGGCGCACAACCCCAGAGTCTGTCAAGACTGGCCCGTACGGGCAGGGGTACCTTTACCTTTACCTTTTTTATCCAGGGATCAGCAAACCTTTTTTAGCAGGGGGCCGGTCCACTGTCCCTCAGACCTTGTGGGGGGCCGGACTATATTTTGAAAAAAAATAATAATGAACAAATTCCCATGCCCCGCAAATAACCCAGAGATGCATTCTAAATAAAAGAACACATTTTACTCATGTAAAAACACACTGATTCCCGGACCCGTCCGCGGGCTGGATTGAGAAGGCGATTGGGCTGGAGCCGGCCCCCGGGCCTTAGTTTGCCTACCCATGGCCTATGTTCTTCTCCCAGAAATTACCCAAGAGGTTCCTAAGAAACAGACCAGCGACCAAATACTGAATGGTGACGCGCTCTTTTCATTATAATTATTTGTATCTGTTAAACAGATTTCATATATGCATATGGTTTTGATTCTATCAGTGTTTAATTGTTTTTTAATGATGGCTTTTTCTTTGTTTTTAGCAATCCTTTTATCCATAAGCTATCTTTAGGAAAAGGTGGGATATAAATAAATATAGAAGAAGGAGGAGGAGGAGGAGGAGGAGGAGGAGGAGGAGGAGGAGGAGGAGGAGGAGGAGAAGGAGAAGAAATTGGTGTCAGCATATTTCAGAAAAATTGCCTAGCAATTAATAGACACTTGCTGGGACGCTGGTGGCGCTGTGGGTTAAAGCCTCAGCGCCTAGGGCTTGCCGATCGAAAGGTCGGCGGTTCGAATCCCCGCGGCGGGGTGCGCTCCCGTTGTTCGTTCCCAGTGTCTGCCAACCTAGCAGTTCGAAAGCACCCTCGGGTGTAAGTAGATATATAGGGACCGCTTTCTAGCGGGAAGGTAAACGGCGTTTCCGTGTGCAGCTCTGGCTCGCCAGAGCAGCGATGTCACACTGGCCATGTGACCCGGAAGTGTCTCCGGACAGCGCTGGCCCCTGGCCTCTTAAGTGAGATGGGCGCACAACCCCAGAGTCTGTCAAGACTGGCCCGTACGGGCAGGGGTACCTTTACCTTTACCTTTACCTTTCTGTGATGCTGCTCTTTTTTAAAAAATAAGTAGCTGAAGGACATAGAATTTGATGGGGGGAAGAAAGATATTGAATTCCAGTCCTTTCCCCCATCCTTCGCCCTGCCATCCATCACTGAGGATATTGCCTCAGGCAGAGCACACCTGCCCCTAGCCCAGGGGTCTGCAACCTTTAAGACAAAAAGAGCCACTTGGACCCGTTTCCAAAGGAAAAAAAACTGGGAGCCGCAAAACTCATCATAATAAACATAACTTTTTTGTCACTTTTTTATTATTTCTTTGTTTGACCCCTCAGAATTACTCCTCATAGATATAAACGTTAAATTAACAAGTTACCTTTTTGTGTGTGTGTGTTCTTCACTCCCCTTCAAAACAGTGACCAGCGTACATGCCCCCTTTCAATGCAGTGACCAGCGTACATGCCCCTTACAATGTAGCGGGCGGGCGGGCGGGCGGGCGAGAAGGTGATGTCGGGACGGTGCGTGACTAACGCACGCACCGCCCCCATGCGACGTCACAGCCAGTACAGCGCTCGCCACAGTGGGGAGTGTCGGGGCGCACAATGCGCCTCCTCCCCTCGCTAGTATCCGCTCCGGAGCCACGGCAAAGGTGTAAAAGAGCCACATGCGGCTCTGGAGCCGCGGGTTGCAGACCCCTGCCCTAGCCCCTCGTTACCCAGCTAAGAACAGCTTCCAAATCTCGAAGTGAATGTTGCTTTCCTTTGCTATCCAGTAATGGTATTTGCAATTGGAATTAACCCAGCCAACTTCGTCTGTATAGCCTTGTCAGCTGTTTCTGTTTCTTGGTGGTGCTCAAAATAGGGTGGTCATGCGCTCTTCTTCTACTACTTCTTTTTTAAAAAAGTTACCCACCCCCCGAACCCTGCAATTGGGCACACTGATACTTTATACATAACTAAGGTCCCATATGAAGTATACATTTAAAGCAGTATTATGCAACTTTAATCCACCAGAGAATCCTGGGAAATGTAGTTTTGTGGAGGGTACTGAAAGGTGTTAGGAGACCCCTATTCCCCTCATGGGACTACAAATCCCGGAGCTCCCTGGGAAGACGGATAGGTTGAGAATTGTAGCTCCAGAATCTCCTAACAACTCTCAGCACCCTGAACTACACTTCTCAGGATTCTCTGGGAGAAGTTTCAAATGGTGTGGTAACTGGTCTAAATGTATAGCATGGATCAGGCCTCTAGTGTTGTAGGGATGCCATATTTCAAAAAGTGAACATTCGGACACAAAAGTTGTTGAGCGTTTTTTTGGCAACGTTGTTATGCTTTTCTGGCAAAACCTCCAAAACATAATAATACTAATACAGTCATACCTCCTGTTACGTTTGCTTCAGGTTGAACGTTTTCAGTTTGCATCCCGCGGTGACACGGAAGTACTGGAAAGGGTTACTTCTGGGTTTCACCGCTCGCGCATGCACAGACATGCAAAATGACGTCACACACATGCGCAGAAGCGGAAAATCATGACCCGCAGATGCAGGTTGCATTCTGCTCATGTTGCGAACGGGTCTCCGGAACGGATCACGTTCGCAACCAGAGGTACCACTGTATGTTTTTTAGCTTTTATTTTTTGAAATTTTGAAGAAGAAAAAATGAAATTTTGAAATTTGATATGGACTGGTCGCCACCCAGCATCTCCAGCTAGAGCTAGGAATACAGTGGTACCTCGGGTTAAGTACTTAATTCGTTCTGGAGCTCCATACTTAACCTGAAACTGTTCTTAACCTGAAGCACCACTTTAGCTAATGGGGCCTCCTGCTGCTGCCGCACTGCCGGAGCACGATTTCTGTTCTCACCCTGAAGCAAAGTTCTTAACCTGAAGCACTATTTCTGGGTTAGCGGAGTCTGTAACCTGACGCGTATGTAACCTGAAGCGTATGTAACCTGAGGTACCACTGTATCTGCTGTTTGAAATCTTAGAGAGCTCCTGGCCATCAGTGTAGTTAGTGCTGAACTAAATGGACCAAGAGTCTGGCTCACTGCAAGGTGCACCTCCCACCCCATGTTCCTATATGTGCCATCCTTTTTGTGTGTAAGAACATCAGAACTGCCTTCCTGCAGTTCACCATTCAGATCCACCATCTAGTCCAGCAGCAAGCAAGTGAAGGCAAGCCATCAGAAACGTGCCAGCATCCCATCAGGGAGCCACCGCCCACCTGAGTCAGACAAACCAACTTGCATCCAGGGCTGGCCCCACCATTATGCAACCTGAGCAGATGCTGGGGGGCAGGCAGCGGATGAGGCATTTAAGGACAGAGTTGTGTGTGCCCTTGACTCTCTAACCTTGCCTGCTTCTCTCAGATGCGCTGGAAGATGCTGTCCAATCTCCCCAAATGAAACAACACCGAACTGCCAGTACGTGGAACCGGGACAGGACAGCATCTTGTTCTTTGCCTCAGGCGGCAAAATATTTTGGGCTGTTCCTGCTTCGGTAGCATGATGGGTCTCTTCTGGCAGATGGGTCTTCTTTTCCTAGCTGGATGGTGTCCACCATAGTCTATCTTCTGGCAGTGTGCTGCAGCATAGTTGGAAGTTGGGTGGGTGGCATGGAATGTTGGCATGGAAGGGACATAACTTTTTCAACGTGAAGGAACAGCCAGTCCACAACGTTGGCAGTAGAAAGGAACTCCAACGGGACATGCTGGCTGGGGCTGATGGGATTTGTAGCCCAAAACTTCTGGAGGGCATCAAGTTGGTCATGAACAACCACACGGTTAAAGAACCATGACTCCACTTTAAATGGCCATGGCTTCCCCCAAAGCATTCTGGGAGCTGTAGTTTGTTAAGGGTGCTGAGAGTGGTTAGGAGACTCACATTCGCTTCACAGATCTACAGTTCTCAGAGTTCCAACAGGTTATATAAAGAGTGGAATAATCATAGTATTTTTCAAGGGTAAAGCTGACCTATTCGCTTGTTTTCCGACATTCGCATCTGGTTTTGTAACCACATCTTAACAATGCATCAAGGGGTTGATTTGGAGTGGAACATTTGAAGATGATCTGTGCCAAATTTGGGGAAAGAGGTGGCTTAATTGGAGTTATTTCAACCGTGTGATGAGCCCCCTTGTTCCAGAGCTACAGTTAATAATAATAATAATAATAATAATAATAATAATAATAATAATTAATATTATTATTATTTTATATCCCGCCCTCTCCAACCAAAGCCGGGCTCAGAGCGGCTAACAAGAATAAAAGTAACACAGCATTCTAAAATCAATTCATTCTAAAATCAATTCAAAATCAAATTAATGGCAACCATTGGGCTAGAGTTCTGTGAGGATTACCAAAGGAGGGGGTCAGACTGCGCCTTGGCCAAAGGCCTGGTGGAACAGCTCTGTCTTGCAGGCCCTGCAGAAAGATGTCAAGTCCCGCAGGGCCCCAGTCTCTTGTGACAGAGCATTCCACCAGATCAGTGCCACAGCCGAAAAAGCCCTGGCTCTGGTTGAGGCCAGCCTAACCTCCCTGTGGCCCGGGACCTCCAAGATGCTTTTGTTTGAAGACCGTAAGGTCCTCCGTGGGACATACCAGGAGAATTCCCTAGGAAGAGGGATTGGTGGTTAAACTACTTTGGAAACTGTAGCTCTGGGGTGGAAACTGGGGCTTCCTGGCCCCTCTCCTCGCCTTTGACAAACGACAGGTACCAGGATTCTTTGGGGGAAGTCAGGACTGCTTAAAGCACACCATAGCATTTTAAATGAATAGTGTGAATCACAGAATGTCAGGATTGTAGAGTTGGAAGGGACCCTGAGGGTCATCTAGTCCAACCCCCTGCCATGCGGGAATCACAGCTAAAGCAGCCATGATAGATGGCCACCCAACCTCTGCTTAAAAACCTCCAAGGAAGGAGAAGGTGCCCTAGGTCTGTTCCTTTGTTTGTTCAATCAGGAACTGGAGAGAAGCGAGTGTCAATAAATCCGGGGGCGAGGGAAAAGTCAGCCAAGAGCATACTTATTCAGAAACCTTTCCTATTTTGAAAGCCGTTCATTCAGCAGCCTGCATGTTATCATCCCCTCCATTGCATTCCACTCCCCCCTGCCTGCCTCCCCCCCCCCCACTTCAGCCAGCCTTGCCGGTTGTCAACTTGCCGCGGTCTCTGTTTTGATTAGGTCATCACCGGAGCGAAAGAAAAGCCCTCGCCGACAAAGCCAGGCCTGCCTCCCGTCTCCGGGCAGGACTTAATTGCAAACCTCACTCCTTGAAGGGCCGCCACAGTCCCTCGCTCCGCTGCGAAGACTTTGAAATCCATCTAATGCACGGGGAAGATTACAAGTTGTGCACTTGGCTACTTCTGGCCAGCTGCGTGCACAGCGGAACGGGGGAGATGGGAAATTGCTTGCCACACTGCAGAGGAGAGGAAGCCAGTGAACGTCTCGATTGCCACATTAGCTAGGCTTTCGGAAAAGCAACAAACGAGGGGACACCGTCTGGTGCAGGAAGGAAGAGGTGCAGCCTGGGTAAAGGCAAAGAGTATTTCAATACAAGTTGTGGGGAGAGGGTTGTTGTTGTTTAGTCATTTAGTCGTGTCCGACTCTTCGTGACCCCATGGACCAGAGGACGCCAGGCACTCCTGTCTTCCACTGCCTCCCGCAGTTTGGTCAAACTCATGCTGGTAGCTTCAAGAACACTGTCCGACCATCTCGTCCTCTGTCATCTCCTTCTCCTTGTGCCCTCTATCTTTCCCAACATCAGGGTCGTTTCTCTTCTCATGAGGTGGCCAAAGTATTGGAGCCTCAGCTTCAGGATCTGTCCTTCCAGTGCGCACTCAGTGGGGAGAGGGTTGCTGCACTCAAGTCCTGCTTGCAGGCTTCTTGAGAAGAGGGTGCTGGACTAGATGGACCTAGCAGTAGTGGCGTAGCATGGGGCGGCCCACAAGGGCAGTTGTCCCAGGCACAAAATTGTTATGGGCGCAAAATTTCAACAGCCAGTGCTGCCTCAATACAGTGGTATCTCAAGTTACATACACTTCCGGTTACATACGCTTCAGGTTACAGACTCCACTAACCCAGAAATAGTACCTCGGGTTAAGAACTTTGCTTCAGGATGAGAACAGAAATCGTGCTCTGGCATCATGTCGGCACCGGGAGGCACCATTAGCTAAAGTGGTGCTTCTGGTTAAGAACAGTTTCAGGGTAAGAACAGACGTCCAGAACGAATTAAGTACTTAACCCGAGGTACCACTGTACGCTAGTAGGTTTGCAAGAAGTTTTGTAAGGTGGATTATTTGAAATATTGCAAGAAAGACTATGAAAAGAGTTGTTAGTTAAGGACATTTAAATGCAATATAGAAATTTTAAAATGCAGAATAAGTGATAAAGAACGGAAAATCATCAGAGGTGTTGACGGAAGTCTAAAATAGTGTATAAAATGAGAAGATATGTTATATGACTGTTGGAACTTATATGTTAAAAAATCAATAAGAATGTATATAAAGCAAAAAAACAAAATATGGCAACAGTGAGAAGATCTCATGGGGCGTGGGACTGGGAAACACCCCTCTTTGTGCCTGAGACCAAGAAGAACCTTCAGGATCAGGCCAGTGTCCGGTGGTGCAGCAGCAGCAGGCGGCCCCATTAGCTAAGGTGGTGCTTCAGGTTAAGAACAGACCTCCAGAACGAATTAAGTTCTTAACCCGTGGTACCACTGTACAGCTGGGGCTCCGTTGAAAACTGCTTCTCCATGCAAATCAGACAATGGAATGACTCTTCTTTTCTCCTGGATGATGCGGACGGTGCTAGTCAGTTGAATGTGCCTGCTAACTCCATCTGTTTCCGACCCATACACCTCTCTGCAGGGCCCTGGACACTGGCAACCCATGTTACACCACTGCCTAGCAGGGCTCTTCTGAAGTTATTGTGCTAAGAGGGAACAGGTTGTCATTTGCAGGACCAGTTCCAGAGATGGATAGGGCTGGGCTTTTCTCCAAGGTCCCAAAGGCTTCCTGAAAAGGCACCTGCCATTCTCAATTTGCAGGGCATGCCATACAAGTTGCTGCCCTCAGATGTGGCAAGGGATGCAGACTCATTGCAAGAGTGGTCATTCACCCACGGTCAGCTTGTGAACTGTCTTGCGATCTTCGGATGAAGGGTGGCATATCAATTTAATAAATTCATAAAATGAAAATGAAATGGAGAGAGGATGTAGATCACCACTTCATTGGCCGCTGTGAGAACCTGACATTGGGCTAGATAGGCCTTTGGCATCATCCAGAATATCTCTTCAGATGTTCTTGAGATGTTCTTCTGTCTAGATATGCACATAATTATCACACGTGGTAACTTATATTGGGAGATGCAAGTTTGGAAATGACGACTAGGAAATCACAGCTCACCATACTGGGGAAGACAAGGTGACCTGTGGGCCATCCAGTGGTGTAGCGTGGGTTGTCAGCACCCGGGGCAAGGCAAGTAATTTGCGCCCCCTAACCCCTAACCTGCCGCCGCTGCCAGCTTCTTCTTGCTGCTGCCTGGGCTGGTCTGGTGTGGTTCTCTCCCGCGGTCAGCGCTGCGCTGGGCGGCCGCTGCACTGTCCCTCCCCCAGATAGTCCCTCGCTCTCTCTCCGCACCGCACGCCTGGCACCCACCCCCTCCACAGTGGGCGGCGACCCGGCGACTCGGATCAGATTCGCACAGCCAGCACTGCAGTGAGAGAGAGTGAGTGAGCCAGGTAGGGGCAGAGAGCTGCGAGTGCGAGTGCACGCCCCCCCCCAGATGTTGCGCCCGGTGCGGCCGGCCCCCCTGCACCCCCCACGCTATGCCACTGGGGCCATCTCTGTCTGAGGACGCTTGATGGGCAGCTCCAAGGCTCTTCCATTTTATCTTTGTACTGGCCTTGGACTGCACATTTCTTCAAGCAGAGGACACGTGGCTCCTTTATCCATTGAAAGTGTCAAAGTAAGATTCTGGCTGGCCTCCCTACACAGAATGGGTAGTGGCTGAGATCTTCTCTTTCTGGCACGTAGCACCCAAGAAAGAGGGGAAATGAGAACTTCCTGCCTCTTCCAGCTTAACAGGAAATTTCCCCTCTCTTGGCCAAGAAAATGAAAGCTGCTACTAAAAGGTAAAGGGACCCCTGACCATTAGGTCCACTCGCAGCCAACTCTGGGGTTGCGGTGCTCATCTCGCTTTACTGGCCAAGGGACCCAGTGTACAGTTTCCGGCCAGTTATGTGGCCAGCATAACTAAACTGCTTCTGGCGAACCAGAGCAGCACATGGAAACGCCGTTCACCCTCCCGCCGGAGTGGTACCTATTTATCTACTTGCACTTTGATGTGCTTTTGAATTGCTAGGTTGGCAGGAGTAGGGACCGAGCAACGGGAGCTCACACCGTCGCAGGGATTCAAACAACTTACCTTCTGTTCCGCAAATCCTAGGCTCTGTGGTTTAACCCACAGCACCACCCGTGTCCCTGAAAGCTGCTACTACCCTGCTGTATTTATATGTTCTGCATTTAAGCTTTATCTCTGGGCTTCATGGAAGTTTAACATCCACTGACAGACGGATCTGATGGAACCTCAATGATCAGAGGCGATGTACCTCTGATTGCTGGATACTGAGGGACAAACAGCAGGACAAAGAGCTATGAGCTAAGAAGCTGCTTGATATAGTCAGCCTGTTGACTCATCTGGCTCAGTATGGGTGGCTCCCTTGCTTAGAAGATAGGCAAGTTATCTGTTCTGAATGGGGTTACACTCCCACTGGGGCAACAAGTGTGTAGCTTGGAGATATTCCTGGATACATCTTGGTCACTAGAGGCCCAAGTGTCCTCTGTGGCAAGGAGTGCCCTTTTCCCAACTTCATCTGGTTCATCAACTAGGGCTGTTCCTGGACAGGAACAGCCTGACCACTTTAGTCCATGCATTGGTAATCTTGAGGCTGGATTATTGCAATGCACTATATGTGGGGCTGCCCTTGGGTCTGGTTCAGAAGCTCCAGCCAGATTGCTGACGGGAGCTTCGGGTCAAGAACACGGGACCATTGTTAAAACAGCTGTGCTGGCAGTCCACTTACTACGGAGCCAGGTATTCATTCACAAAATTCATTCATTCACAACTTGGGTCCAGGGTACCTCAGGGAACGCCTGAACCCTTATCTACCATATTCCAGCTCCATCACTGAGATCATCTGCAGGAGCATCGTTGGTCATTCCCCATTTAGGTGAGGCTCATTTGACAACAACAGGAAACAGAGCCTGTCATCTACCCAATCCTGTGGAACCATCTGCCACTACAGATTCAGCAGGCACCTTCCCTACCAACTTTTAAAAGCTTGCTGAAAACTTTTCTATTCTGCCAGGCCCATGTGAGCAAATACATTGTTTCCTTGCCACAAACTGCTTTGGTAGATATTTCTTTCCTATGTAAAAGGTAAAGGGACCCCTGACCATTATGTCCAGTCGTGACCGACTCTGGGGTTGCGGTGCTCATCTCGCTTTACTGGCCTAGGGAGCTGGCGTACAGCTTCCAGGTCATGTGGCCAGCACGACTAAGCCGCTTCTGGCGAAACCAGAGCAGTGCACAGAAACACTGTTTACCTTCCCACCAGAGCGGTACCTATTTATCTACTTGCACTTTTGACGTGCTTTCAAACTGCTAGGTTGGCAGGAGCAGGGACTGAGCAACGGGAGCTCACCCCGTCATGGGGATTCGAACCGCCGACCTTCTGATCGGCAAGCCCTAGACTCTGTGGTTTAACCCACAGCGCCACATGTAGCAGTATACAAATATTTTTATAAATAAATGCTGACCATCAGTGGTTCTCCAGGGTTTCAGGCAGGTGCCTCTCCCATTCATACCTGGGTATAGAACCTGGGACTTTCTGAAAGCAGAGAATATGCTTTACTGCTGAGCTGTGGCTGTTCCCAAGGCATCATGCCTGCTTCTTAGTTTTCTTGCAGTCTTCAGCTGGCCACTGCAGGGAAGAGAACGGAGGGCAAAGTGGATCCTTGATGTGATCTGCCAAGGCCTTTGGGCTCCATCAGCAAAAAAAGAGAGGCGAGGGTCCACATCAGCTCTGGAGCCCTGACCCACCTGCCTATCTACTGCTCTAGAAACACATTTCCTCTCCTCTTTGCTCCACTGCTCGGACGGAGATTCTGGCTAATGCCTTTCATTACCAGCTTCCTCTTAGCCCAAGGAAGGTCCACAATTAGGCTCCAGCCATGCTTCACGACCCCTGGCCGTCTCGTTGGGGGCTTTGATCCCACCTTTGCTCGTTGACACACATCTAATAGCCAGAAGCCGCACAAACCCAACCCATGGCCTCCTGATTTATTCCCCCGCCCATATCCTAGGACAAATAGGAGGAGGGCAAATTGCTCATTACGGCAACTACCTGTTTGACCTGACCTCACATCTAGGCAAGGGGGAAGCTGGGGCAGGTGGTGGGCAGCAGGATGAGAAAACAAGGGAATTATTTGAACCTGACATTTCATTCCATTGCAGCAGCCCAGCTACGTTATGGGGTTAATAGGAGTTTTCTGGAGAATGTGCATAAGCCCCAGCAATAATGCACACTCAGATAAAGCCTGGATAATGCCCACAAACTGACACCACCTGCAAGGCAATCTGCACATTGCCCACTCAGTCTGGATAATCCTGGCCTTCCCAGTGTCCCTATTTTCCAAGAATACTACTGGTTTCTGATTTGATCCCGGAATGTCCCACTTTTCCATAGGACGTCCCCATTACATCAGGGAAATGTCAGAAAGTATGGAGTTATGAGACCCCCCAAACCAAAGAGATAAGTAACTACAGTGGACGCTCGGGTTGTGAACATGATCCATGCGGGATGCACGTTCGCAACCAGCAGTGTTTGCAACCTGCAGCAGTGCGTCTGCACAAGCATGGGTTGCGATTCAGTGCTTCTGCGCATGCATGACCGCCAAAACCCAGAAGTAACCCATTCCAGTACTTCCGGGTTTCAGCAGGTCTGTAACCCAAAAAAATGCAACCTGAAGCGTCTGTAACATGAGGTATGACTGTATACAACTTTTAAAAGACATCTGAAGGCAGCCCTTCAATATAGGGAAGTTTTTTTTAAAATGCTTTATGTTTTATTATGTTTTTATATATGTTGGAAACTGCCCAGTATGGCTGGGGCAACCCAGTCAGATGGGTGAGGTATAAATAATAAAATTAGTAGTAGTAGTAGTAGTAGTAGTAGTAGTAGTATTGAACAGTACATCCCTGTTTCCATCGGAGAAATGTTGGAGGATATGCTGGTGAGCATAAGAACATCAGAGGAAACTTCTGGATCAGGCCCATGGCCCATCTATTCCAGCAGCCTGTTCTCACAGTGGCCGACTAGCTGCCTGTAGAAAACCAACAGAGTTTGAGCACAAGACCGTCTTCCCCTCCTGCAGTTTCCAGCAACTGGTATTCAGAGGCATTTGCTTCCTCCAACTGCAGAGACAGAACTAGTGGCCATCAACAGCCCTCTCATCTATGAGCTGCTTAGGTGAGTGGGAAGCAACTTTGCAGGCTAAACTCAGACTTTATCCTGGACCTAATTTGGCCAGAGCTTCCCATGCCAACTTTAGAAGTTCTGCTGGCCTGCTCTAACCACTATGCCATTCCCAGCCGCAGCTCAAGGCACCAGCTGGTGTTATATACACACCACCAGCACCTGCATTGTTCTAGAAAAGGATGCTTGATGAGAGACAATTGGTACATATGTGGGTACCAGCAAAGATCTCAGGATTTCCGTAAGATGCTTACTCTTTAAAAAAAATAAAATGCCAGCATCCTAAAAACTGTTAAGCTAGTAAACATCAGGTTCAGGGTCATTTTGATCCCTGTGTTGTGATACACGCCACCTGTTTCCCCTGTCTATGCACAGCACATCCTATTAAAAAGTGATGATGTTCAGTGGGTAAGCATGGGAGCTGCAAGTCATAGACTCATAGAGTTGTAAGTGGGACTGCAAGGTCCCCTGCAATGCAGGAATTTTTGCCCAAAGTGGGGCTCAAATCCATGTCCTTGAGATTAAGAGATTCATGCTCTAGCGCATGGGTAGGCAACCTAAGGCCCGTGGGCCGGATCCGTCCCAATTGCCTTCTCAATCCGGCCCGCGGACAGTCCGGGAATCAGAATGTTTTTACATGAGTAGAATGTGTCCTGTTATTTAAAATGCATCTCTGAGTCATTTGTGGGGCCTGCCTGGTGTTTTTACATGAGTAGAATGTGCGCTTTTATTTAAAATGCATCTCTGGGTTATTTGTGGAGCATAGGAATTTGTTCATATTTTTTTTCAAAATATAGTCCGGCCCCCCACAAGATCTGAGGGACAGTGGACTGGCCCCCTGCTGAAAAAGTTTGCTGATCCTTGCTGAGCGAGTGAGCTACCACAGTCAAGCCATCCCTTGCCTTGTTCACCTCGCCTTCTCAACCTGGTGCCCTCCAGGGCCGGTCCTATCATTAGGCAAGGCCTCTGATGGGTAAAGGAGGTCTCAGGAGAGAAGGGTAGCAATGAAAGACATAATACAAGGGTTACCAGTGCAGTGCCCTTCAGCTGTTGATGGACTCATCAGCCCCAGCTAGCATGGTCAATGCAGTGTGGGTTGCCAGGACACAAATCTAATAGGGAAAATGCTGATTTGGGGTCCAGGAAACACTTGGAGGACTGTATCACTTTGTTCTCTCCCTGCAAAGTTGAGACCCCCCCCCCCCGGAAGCCTCCAAAGGCCTGTGCTGGCTGCCACCATTGTTGGTCCATGTTTTCGCAGGCTATTAGATGCCTCTGTTCAGCTTCACCATCTTAATTCTGGGAGATTGAGAAATCTTGCTCGGAATCTTGCAGACAGAAACCTGAATGCTTGCCTAATGGGAAAATCTTGCAAAAACCTCAATGTCTAGTATGACTGCACACCAACCTTAGCAGGATGGGGGGGGGGATATTGTAATGTTGGAGCATTGCGAAATGTGCATCAAAACACAGCATTATGCACACATCAGAGTGTTTTTGATTTTTTTATCATCTGAATCTCAGAACCGCTTTCAATAATCTTTGAGAATTCTTGGAGAACAAGTGAGGTCCCTGCAGACTGGAGGCAGGCAAATGTTTGCCCCATCTTCAAACAGAAGGGAAAAAGAAGACCCAGGTAACAGGTGAATGGACCTAATTTGCTCTTTCTGAAACAATATGCAAACAAGCACAATTTGCAGGTCTCTAATTTTGCAATTTGCATCTCTCTACTTTTTTCAGTGCATTTCTTCTGCATCTTAAGAAGCCAATTTATTTGTACCGAAAAAATGTTTACCGTATATTGGGATAGGTTATGCATAAAAATGCACGCACCAGTAAAAAAAAAAAAAAACCTTACAAAAATGCATTATATTACAGAAAATGGTTTTGCAAATATATTACCTGAGGCACAGCTGCAAACAAAAATGTGTATATTATAAGAAATTTGCACCGAAATGCAGGTGAATATTCACAACAGCTTTATTTATTTGTAAGAAATAAATCGGAAACCGATATGGAAGTGTGGAGAATTGAATTTAATAATTGGAGAAATGAGAAACTGAGGAAAACGGAAACGAGCAGTTTCACACAACCTTTGAGTGTGGGGCTTTTCAGAGTCCCTTACTGCTACTGTGTGGTGGCACACAATAGGTGCCAACGCATAAGTCCGGGTCCAATATGTTTCTGACAAAGCACCAAATTCTTTAGAAGTCCAATTCAGGGAGCTATAAGTAAAGCAATCGTGTACATATATGTCTCATTTGAATAGCAAATTCCAGAGGGACCGAAGAAGGCGGAGGGGCCCCCTCTCTTTAGGGCTGTCAAAGTCCTATTTCAGCTGCAAGTCATTTGATGCTTATGAAGAGCCGATTATCTGTGTGAGAAGCTACAGCGGTCAAACCCGGGTGAAGTGCTGAGTCAGCTAAATGTCACCTGCTTGGCTGCCTTTGACAGATGCATCGATGGCTGTTTTGGAAATCCAAACTCTTTACAGGGGATTAGCTGGGACACTGCAGCGGAGGGTGTGGGGTGGGAGTGGGAAGAGACGGTTGCCGGGGGCACAGCCATTGGGCGCTAACAAGGATCCGGTGCAAAGAGAAAGGAGGATAAGATCCTAAGCAAAGACTGCATCAGAACCAAAAACGTCTGTATAAGAAAGGACTATCTAATGGAGCTCTTCGCTGGAGACGTAAGATGGACAATGCTTCTTTGAAACACATGCTTTTTATTTTGTCCCAAACTTGCTAGGTTTGGGGAGAAAACACTTAAAATGATACACTACAGGGAAAATGCATGATTTTCAGAGGTGAATATTCTTTTGAACTATGTACCCATTGATTGGAAACTGACAACAGGGCAGCAAAAATGGATTATAAGGTAAAGGGACCCCTGACCATTAGGTCCAGTCGTGACCGACTCTGGGGTTGCGGCGCTCATCTCGCTTTATTGGCCGAGGGAGCCGGCGTACAGCTTCCGGGTCATGTGGCCAGCATGACTGACCCGCTTCTGGTGAACTAGAGCAGCGCATAGAAATGCCGTTTACCTTCCTGCCGGAGCGGTACCTATTTATCTACTTGCACTTTTATGTGTTTTCGAACTGCTAGGTTGGCAGGAGCAGGGACCGAGCAATGGGAGCTCACACCGTCACAGGGAATCGAACCGCCGACCTTCCAATCAGCAAGTCCTAGGCTCTGTGGTTTAACCCACAGCACCACCCATCCCCCGCAATTCCAAAAGAATGTCAAAATGCCCACTGACCCCCAAATTTGCCATCTGAGAATAAGATTGCAGCCTTAATTCTTCTCTGTCTTAGATTGCAATATGACATGGAGAAGAACACTTGGACCCAAATATATGCTTCACCTTGCCATGAGTTTTCCTGCAATTCGAATTTCCAATTAGAGAAATGCAAAAATTGGTGCCATCACTAGGGACAAAGGAAACTGCCTCACACCAGGCCAGACCTATTGCTCCATCTAGCTCAATATTGCCTACACTGGCTGGCAACAACTCCCCTGGGTTTCAGACAAGGGTTAATCCCAAGCACTGTGGGAAGATGCCAGGGACTGAACTAGGAACCTTCTACAAGCTGAGCTACAACCTCCCCTGTTGAGTTTTGAGACACTGTTATGCACCAGTAGCTGAGTCAGTAGAGCATGAGACCCTTAAACTCAAGGTTGTGGGTTCATGCCCCATGTTGGGTGAAACATTCCAGCTTTGCAAAGGGTTGGACTAGATCAGGGGTCTGCAACCTTTAAGACAAAAAGAGCCACTTGGACCCGTTTCCGAAGGAAAAAAACTGGGAGCCGCAAAACTCATCATAATAAACATAACTTTTTTGTCACTTTTTATTATTTCTTTGTTTGACCCCTCAGAATTACTCCTCCTCATAGAAATAAACGTTAAATTAACAAGTTACCTTTTTGTGTGTGTGTGTTCTTCACTCCCCTTCAAAACAGTGACCAGCGTACATGCCCCCTTTCAATGCAGTGACCAGCGTACATGCCCCTTACAATGTAGCGGGCGGGCGGGCGAGAAGGTGATGTCGGGACGGTGCGTGACTAACGCACGCACCGCCCCCATGCGACGTCACAGCCAGTACAGCGCCCGCCACAGTGGGGAGTGTCGGGGCGCACAATGCGCCTCCTCCCCTCGCTAGTATCCGCTCCAGAGCCACGGCAAAGGTGTAAAAGAGCCACATGCAGCTCTGGAGCCGCGGGTTGCAGACCCCTGGACTAGATTATCCTCATGGTCTCTTGTGTTATGTACTGAAGTTCTCACCCTGGGTCAGCAGGGGGATACTGTAGATAGTTCAGGTCCACATATGCAAATAAGGGATCAAAAGTGACATTCAGTGATTGGATAGTTACAGAAAGTTGTTACAGTTACATTGGACTCTATATAAGCAGGCTGGCTGAACCCTTCAGTTCAGTTCTGTTCTGGCCTGTGAATAAACAAGAGCTGTTTGAAGAATCGCTGTGTCGTCTGATATGTCTACCCACTATTTAACATCTTGCAACTCTACAATTTTATGATTCTATGAAATATAACATCTTATAAACCAATAAGAGGTCTTTTGTTTTAGCAAGCAGTACATGACTAAAGAAACCATCAGCTGCCGAGATCAAAGTGAGCTTGCCAGAGGTATCTAGCTGGCTGACACTGAAAGCTAGATGGACCTTTGGCCTGATTCAGCAAAACGTATCTGAGCAGTTCTTAGTAAACCCAACCCAAGTACCTTTTGCGAGCCAGCCAGCTGTGTCCCATCGCAAACTGGAATGAAGCAGATTTGGGGAAAGAACCATTCACTCAACAGTTGTTTCCTCAGATGTAAATAAGGAAGACAATGAAAATAATTGGTGTGATTTGTACACAGGGAATGAAAAAGGAACTTAATCAAGATTCACATTAAATCCATCAACATGATCTAATTACACAATTTGATTAGCATAGGTGTTCCCCCATCATACAGCAGAATGCCTGGATTTGTCAAAAACCCAGGCCAGACTCTGCACTCATTTCAATTATTTTACACCTAAAGTCAATTCCAGGATATCCAAGGATTTGCACGGGTTTGTCAGTGTGTTTAGACAACAGCAGGATTTGGCTCTCGACTTCAACAGCTGTCTGTTAGCAGTCTAGCTCATAGTTGGAAAAGGAACTCTACCAGCGAATAATCTTATTTTTATAATCAGATAAGTAAATAGAAGCTGTGTAACACTGTTGGCAGGTGACCAAAGGAAATCAAAGGTTAAGTAGTAGGAACGAAGAATCTTCCAGAGGAGGTACGGCCGGATCTTTTTGCAGAATTGAGAGTGGGTTGACAAAGGACTGAGAAAAGGTTCAATAGAATATCACTTTCTTCCCTTGGAACTTTTTTGTGTTGCGCTTAGAACCTGTGGCTTGGGCTGCCCATCTTTCTGGGCCAGGGGTTGATGTGATGAAGTGGAATAGCACAAAATGGCTGCCTAATCCAAAATAGCAGAAAAAGAGATAGGATCACAGAATGGTACATATATACCCACATAATCTGCTTCCATACACACATGCACATCTGCATAGGGTCAGAGTTTTAGTGCATGCTTAATGCGCCCATTGAAATGCATACTGCACTGTCTTGTTGAAATCAATGGGACTTTACTTCGCTGAATCCTGCATAGAATTTGTCACTTCTCCCTTTTCAAAAAAATTTATTAAGCCAACTGAATTAGTCACCCTTGCATTCATGCTCAAAAACGTCTTGGGTTAAGGAGTAAGCACTCCTTAATTAATCACCTAAGGGAAGCAAGTGGTTATTTTCTGTTTTAATACTGAGAATAAGCTCACCTTTTTAATCATTAAATCAAAAATAGAACGGCTTTAGAAAGGTACACATGGCCAGGTGGGGGGAAAATGGAAAAGGAAATCACAGTTCATAATTTTTGCCCAATGAGAATTCTTTTCTTCTCGCAACCTGTCAGGATTCCATTTGGCTATTCGGAAACGGGCATCCCTTTTCCCACTTGGAAAAGTATAAATCTGTAGCACTTGCAGACTTGGGAAGCCTGTGGCCAATGGTGAGAGAGGATGGGAGTTGTAGTCCGGCAACGCATCAAATTGTAGAGTTGGAAAGGACCATGAAGTTCATCTAGTTCAACCCTCTGCAATGCAGGAATCTTTTCCCCTACGTGGGCCTTGAACACAGGACCCTGTGATTAAGAGTCTCGTGTTCTACTGACTGAGCCATCTCAGAACAGCAGCTACTCGGAGGCCACCGGTTCCCCAGCCCTGCTGTAGATGGAAGCTGACGACACCTCTGCCCCCTAGATTTAACGCGCCTGCTCTGCTGCTTGTTACAAGATGCTTGCCTGCAGAGGAATGCACTGCCCTGGAACATGGAAGCTCCATTTAGCAAACATGTCTGAGCGCTATGAATAGACCGATCCCTCAATGAATTTGTTGCATGCTTTAAAAAATAATATTAATACTTTAAAACAAAATGCACACCCAGCTTCCCTGACTCTCGAAGCTGATCCATGCCAGGAGCAGCTCTTATGCAACAGCGTAGATTGAAGATGTGTTTGCACGTTGAGCCCACAGCAGGCCCCAGTTACTGCCGTGCTGGCAGAGGCTTTTGCCGAGCTCCTGTTTCAGTCAATTTGTTAACAGGGTTGATGCTAAGCATGTGTGCTTATTTTTGGCACCAAACGTTGGAAAAACGAGCTCTCCCCAAACCCGGTCACACTTTCCAGCCATTAGGCACCATGAACAGGTTTGTGCATTCTACACCTTAAGTGAATAATCACTCTGGGCAGCTACCCATCTCGTTTGCCAGCGTAGGCCAGAGTGCTGAAAAAATCACGGAACTGGTGTCTGTCGCGAGTCGACGTACAAATGACGATCAAGGGTAAGTAAGGCAATGTGTGCAGCAGGATTGCTAGAACTGTCCTGGCCCCAGTCTCCATGCCTCCATGGTGTGTGTGTGTGTAAAAAAGCCCATCGGCAAGGAGAGGTTCCCCTTCATGGATCACTGCCTTGGGGCTTGAATAACTCAGAGAAGCTATGAACTATGCCAAGCAGGGCACCTCTTGAGAGTCCCATGGACTGCAAGAAGATCAAACCGATCCATTCTGAAGGAAATCAGCCCTGAGTGCTCACTGGAAGGACAGATCGTGAAGCTGAGTGTTATGTAGTGTAGTTTCACCCTGGGCCAACAGGGGGATACTGTATATAGTTTTCACTCAGGTCTGTAGATAGTTTTCACTCAGGTCCGCGGCAGTTATTTTAGGCGGGAACTCTGGGCTGTTGTTGTTACAATGTTGACAGCCGGCTGCCTATAAAAGCAGGCCGGCTGAGCTGTTTGCAGTCAGTTCTATTCCAGCTTACAAAATAAAGAGCTACTTGAAGAAATCGCTGTGCCGGCTGCTATGTCAACCCACAACTTAACACTGAGGCTCCAGTATTTTGGCCACCTCATGAGAAGAGAAGACTCCCTGGAAAAGACCCTGATGTTGGGAAAGATGGAGGGCACAAGGAGAAGGGGACGACAGAGGACGAGATGGTTGGACAGTGTTCTCGAAGCTATCAACATGAGTTTGACCAAACTGCGGGAGGCAGTGGAAGACAGGAGGGCCTGGCGTGCTCTGGTCCATGGGGTCACAAAGAGTCGGACACGACTAAACGACTAAACAACAACAACAAGGAGAGGTTATGGGACAGGGCTTGCCCCAGTGATCCTGCACTCTGCTTCTGCAAAACCAACAATCCCTGGACAGCTCATTTGGTTAGAGCATGGTGCCAATGATACCAAGGTCACAGGTTTGATCCCCACATGGGACAGTGGCATATTCCTGCATTGCTGGTGGGTGGGTTAGACGATGATCAGAATCCCTTCCAACTCTATGATTTTATGCTTCTATGATCAGTAAGGCCCATGTCACTGTCTACGAGTACA
Source organism: Podarcis melisellensis (assembly GCF_964234715.1). Lineage (NCBI taxonomy): Eukaryota > Metazoa > Chordata > Lepidosauria > Squamata > Lacertidae > Podarcis > Podarcis melisellensis. Next base: position 66,463,436 of record NC_138542.1, read on the forward strand.
GCCTGACCACAGAACTGGCAAGAACCAGTTTAGGAGCCAGTGTGGTGTAGTGGTTAAGAGCGGTAGTCTCGTAATCTGGGGAACCGGGTTCGCGTCTCCGCTCCTCCACATGCAGCTGCTGGGTGACCTTGGGCCAGTCATACTTCTTTGAAGTCTCTCAGCCCCACTCACCTCACAGAGTGTTTGTTGTGGGGGAGGAAGGGAAAGGAGAATGTTAGCTGCTTTGAGACTCCTGAAGGGGAGTGAAAGGCGGGATATCAAATCCAAACTCTTCTTCTTCTTCTTAGGAGGAACCTAACGTGGATTACTCAAGTGAAAAACAACTCCAGTATTGTCAGGGAACTGCCATCGGAGCTAGAGGCGGAGGGAAGGCTTCAGAGGATGCTGGAGAGGGGCAGCCCATCTGCTGGGGAAGGAAATCAGCGTAACACCAGTGGAGAAGGGGGGCAGATGAGGGAATCGGAGAGGAGGCTCCAGGACTCTTCACCGGAGACCAGCGGGGAGAGCACGGGTCCTACGCTGCCCACACCCTCCCTGCGCAGAAGACTTCCACGCAGGGAGAGTAGGAGGAGACTTGGCATCAAAGAACTTATTTGCTGGAAGAAGTTCAAGAAACGCCCACTGATGGATTCTGCCAGCGACTGAGACAGCCACGAAGTGAAGGGCTGTCCAGACAGAAAGGGTTCAACCAGGTAACCTAGCCAGGAGTGGTGGCCACTTACGCATGAGCAACCCCTAGAACCAATACAAGTATACATTTAGAATTGCAAAAAATGTTAAAGATCGCTTTTAATAGAAACCCGGAGGCATATCTTCTGGGAATTACAGATTTGGATATCCCGCAAAAGGTGAAGGGTATCTTTTTAATATGCCACGGTTGCGGCAAGAGTCCTCATCGCGGCAAAATGGAATGGACTCAAAAGCTGACAGAATATGCGGAGTTAGATGGTCTATCAGAAAAAATAAAGAATAAATCAAAACAGGAATTTCTTTCAAAATGGGAGGTCTTTAAATTATATTAAAAAATATAATTATAGTAGTTCAAATACTGTTGCAGCATTTGAAGAATTTCAGTAATAGTTTCAAGTTAGATATGAGACCTAAGATATATCTAGAATTAGTTAAATTATTATAAAAGTGTTCATGGGCAACAAGTAATATATACATGAAATAAGGAATAGACGTGAGGTCAGGTCTATAGTTCCAAGACCAATTTTCGCTTTATTATTTTGTTAAGAAAATTTTGTGTTTGTTGTTATTTTTGTTTGTATTTTTGCTTTCTTTCCTTTTCGCTGTTGTATCAATAATAATAATAAGAAGAAAAATAAATTTTTAAAAGCTACAAGGAGGTACAAGTTAAGGTACAAGGAGGGTTCTGCATGTGGCAATCACACAGGGTCCCCCGACGTTTGGCGGTCTATTGCCCCTGTGCCACCACTGTGATTGCTTTCTTCGCTGCCACCAACCCGTTTCTCACGGTGTCAGGGAACTGCCATTGGAGCCAGAGGGAGAGGGAGGGCTCCAGAGGAGTTCCGGAGAGCGTCCCGGGAGGGAGAGAAGCAGCCCATCTGCTGGGGAAGGAAATCAGTGTAGCACCAGTGGAGAAGGGGGGCAGATGGGGGAATCGGCGAGGTGGCTCCATGACTCCTCACTGGAGACCAGCGGGGAGAGCACGGGTCCTCTGCTGCCCACACCCTCCCTGCGCAGAAGACGTCCGCGCAGGGGGAGTACGGGGAGACTTGGCGTCAAAGAGCTTCTTTGCTGGAAGAAGTTCAAGAAACGCCCACTGACGGATTCTGCCAGCGATTGAGACAGCCACGGGTGAGTGGCTGTCCGGACAGAAAGAGTTCACCCAGGTAACCCAGCCAGGTGTGGTGCCGATTTACGCACGACCAACCCCTAGAACCATTACACATGGGTACACACGGAGTCCAGACAGTTGTTAACATTAACAATAATCAAGCTTATTTGTAGGAATGAACAACCTTATGGTTTCAGTTAATTTTTCTTAGAAGTTTCTTAATCTTAGTTCCTTAACTGTCCTATGCGTTCCTAACAACTTCAAACTGATTATTCCAACTATATCTGACTTCACCTAGCAGTTCCTCTCACTCAACTCAACTCGACCAACCCACAGACTTAACCTCCCTCTTCCCTCTTCAACTCCCAACTCTCAACTGACTTCCACACAGCTCCGACTCTCACTCTAACTCCTCCTATCAGTTTCTCTCTGGCCAATCACATCACACTCATTTAACCCTTTCCTTATGACCCACCTAGGAGGCAAACGCCACACTGCACATACAGGGAAAAAACTTGGATTGAGTAAGTGTTCTCAAGGACTGTGGTTTGGTGATGTACTGGGATAGCAGAAGATGTTTGGCGAGAGAACAGGTAAGATAACATGCATTTCCTACATAGGTAGGGCGTGTGTTAATGGGTATACTCTCAAAGACTCGTTTGGACTGTGTCTGGCAATGCGTTACTGAAGGAAGGCTGACTATTTGGGAATCTTACTGAATGAGAAAAGAGAATTTTCTCACATACCTCCATGTGTCGATCCGCTCTTGAGCGGGAGCAGCTGGTAGGGAGGGGTGGCACCACAGAACAGACCTCCCAGCAATGGCATCTCTGATAAATGCCAGTCAAGAGAGAGGGCATTTGCAGCAATGACAAGGTGGTGCAGAAACCCCAGCAGAACTAACTTGGGGTTCCTTGCTGGGTAAAAAAAAAAGAAAAAAGTTAAGGATCCTGGATGGTTATGTCCAGTCGAAGGCAACTATGTGGTTGCAGCACTCATCTCGCTTTAAGGCTGAGGGAGCCGGCGTTTGTCCACAGACAGCTTTCCGGGTCATGTGGTCACCATGACTAAACCTCTTCAGAACACCGTGATGGAAACCAGAGCACACGGAAACGCCGTTTACCTTCCTGCCAGAGCGGTACCTATTTATCTAGCACTTTAACGTGCTTTCGAACTGCTAGGTTGGCAGGAGCTGGGACAGAGCAACGGGAGCTCACCCCGTCACGGGGATTCGAACCGCCGACCTTCTGATCTGCAAGCCCAAGAGGCTCAGTGGTTTAGATCAGTGTTTCCCAACCTTTTTTGGGCAAAGGCACACTTGTTTCATGAAAAAAATCTCGAGGCACACCACCATTAGAAAATGTTAAAAAATTAACTCTGTGCCTATATTGACTATATATAAAGTAACTCTCTTTAATAGGAATCAAATAAACACAAAGAAAGTATTTTATAATTACTTTATTATGAAATAGTAAGTAAACAGAAATATGAAAAATTATAAAATACTTTATTCATTTACCTTTGAGGTTTGTCTCATGAAAGTTGCCTGTTTCTCCGTGTTTTCACGCAGGCGAACAAAATAGTCCGCATTCTTGTTTTGAAGCGAAGGGTGTTTCATTTGGAGATGGCGTTTAAGTTTGCTTGGGACCATAGCACTGTTAGCTAGCTTTTCACCACACACCACGCACAGTGGAGTTGGTTGGTTTGCATCTCCGGTGAAAGTAAATCCAAATGAAATATAGCTTTCGCTATATTGCCTTGTGCCGGAGAATTTGCTTGAGCTAACCATCTTTGCTTTCTTTTCATGCCCACTCATACTTGGGCTCTCATCTGGCTCCAAATTTTGTTCAGAGTCCAGTTCTTTTCTTTTCAAAAACTTTTCCATCACTGCAGTATCCGGCCATCCAATTGCCACTGACAAACGGATACAGACCCCCTTTTTTTACAGCACAGCTCGCACAAATGTACATGGAACACCGTTTTCGAATTAAAACACACAGTCTCACGAGAGCAAGGAGCAGCGATTTTATATTTTACAAAAAGAAGTCGCTAGTCCTCATGGTGACAGGGTGGAAAATATTTAAAAGCAGAACCACGTTGAGGAAGGTGGAGCCATATCACATCCGGGCAGGAGGCCTAAATTGGTGGAACGCTCAGGCCCCGCTTATTCAAAGAGGACACCAGGCAACGTCTTAGGGTATTAAGAACCCTGAGCTAGATTAATGTCCCCAAACGTCCCCTACTGACACTCCACAAAGCTTCTTAACCATGTTTGTATGAAAAAAAAAATGGGGTGCTGCGGCTCTCCCAACCCACTAACTACCAGCACGCTTCAACACAATGCCGCGCGCGGCAAGAGCCCAGGCTTTCTGATCCAAGCCGCTTTCCTTAGCGCTTCCGGGCAAAGCCGAGCACATGCTACGAAGCGCCCACACGTGTACGAAAAGTCCTGGCTCAGCCGCGAGTTGGCGCAGGCAGATGCCGTCCTGGAGGCAAAAGCCGTCACATGGGGATTTTCTTCCTCCCTCCTTTAAATTTGGAACGTACGGCGCGCGCTCCCTTCACGCCTAGGGGGATTCCCCCCTCCCCTTCCCGCTCTCTCTCTCTCCCTCCCTCCTTTGGCGCGCGCTCCCTTCACGCCTAGGGGGAATTCCCCCCTCCCCTTCCCGCTCTCTCTCTCTCCCTCCCTCCTTTTCTCCACCCACACGCCTCCCTTTACGGCTGCTCTGCGCGTGCGCGTTGCTGCGACGCTCTTCCAGTCTTTCCCTGCACCGTGGGAGGTAAGTGCTGGCTCCTGACGCGGGTGCGTGCGGCGCCCCTCCCCCCCGACCGCCTTCCTCCCACGGCACACGAGGCAACGTCTCGCGGCACACTAGTGTGCCGCGGAACACTGGTTGGGAAACACTGGTTTAGATCACAGAGTCACCCATGTCCCTCGTACCTAAACCACTCAATCTTTCCACCTCCTACCTCACGTCCTCCATGTTCAAGGCCGTAACGACAACACCTGTTGCGATTTACCAGGGCTGTTCCGATTTACCAGGGGCAACTAGTTAAAAATAGAGACTATCCCTAGGAAACAGAGATAGCTGGAGTTCAAAGATGGATGAGCTCTCCCGAATTCACCTTAGATTGGCTGGGATGGGAACACCACCATTTTGTGAGACAGACAGTAAAGTTGGGGTCTATGGAAGATCTCTGAAATCACAGTCCAGCATTCTGTTTTCGCAGTGGCCAACCAGAGGCCTGTGGTAGTGGCAGGCAATACAGGGACTTTTCAGATGTTTTGCAGCATATCAGCCCCAACCGGCATGGCCAGTGGCCAGGGATCATGGGAACTGTAGTCAAGTGAGATCTTCAAGGCGCTATGTTGACTATCCTTTGGCCCATGGGTAGACCACACGCAGGAGATGAGTGCAACTGGCTTCTCCTAACCTCCAATATTCTGCACTAAGCCTGATTTTGGAGAGGTTCATACCATCTTTGGTTGGAGCCGACAAAAACGCACATCTCCAGAGGGGGCTGTTCCACAACCTGCAGACTTAAAGACTGTGCTTCAAGCTACTTTGCCAATAAAACCGACATAGATAGTAACACCACAGAACGGCGTTTTTATTCCTAGTCATTTATCAAGCTGATCAATCACCCAAGGCGATCTACTATAAAATACATCAGGAGATTTATAAGGGGGAATATAACGATGCAAGGAACGATAATGTGCCACCCACACTGCGCAAATCGCTGTGATATTTTCACCTCAAACACGCACCCAGTTAACTCCAAGTCTGAAGCCAAATGCCAAGGCTATTTGCATATTTATTCACAGCCCATTAAATTCACTTAAAAGGGAAGATTATTTCTCTCCCCCCCCCCAACCACCTCTCTCAATGACAAAAGCAAAGAAACAGCCGGTTTTAGGCAAACACACCAGCCTGCCATCTAATATGCCATCGAAATGGCCCTTGTTACACAGATAAACCTTTTATCTCTCTCTCCCAGATTCTAATCAGGGGGTTCAGTTTGCATCTATCCTTTTTGTTTCAGGAGCAACCAATCCAACTGGGAGTCTCTCTGCCCTGGGAAAGAAACTCATTTTGACCCGTTCCAGTCTCTGTCGATTTATTTTTTAAAAAAAAAATCTTTGTACATTTACATATTGGCTTTTTGTCTAGTTTTGTTATCAACGTCTGCAAAGGTGTATTTCAAGCAAAGGGATTGCTTTGAAGACAAAGAGGGTGAGATCTTATTTGTGTGAGAAATATCTTGTCAAAAAGCAAACTGGTATCTGGAATTCTGATGATGGATTAAAATAGCCATAAAGCTAAACAGCATAAAATGCATGCTAATCGTATAGTACTTCTTCTTCTTTGGCGATCACTCGTAGCCGAGTAAGATTGTCTTCCGTAAACACGGTTTTGGAAGATGATAATGCTTGTTTACAAAGCTATTGTACTACCAACCTTACTGTATGCTTGTGAAACATGGACCATTTATAAATGCCATCTCCAACTCCTCAAAAGATTCCATCAACGGTGTCTCCGAAAAATTTTACACATCACTTGGGAAGACAGGCGAACTAATACCAGTGTACAGTGTTGAAGCAAGGATTCTTCAACACCAACTTCACTGGACAGGTCATGTTGTGCAGATGCCTGATGATCGTCTTCCAAAGCAACTACTCTATTCCAAACTTAAAATTGGAAAGCGTAATGCTGGTGGTCAACAAAAGAGGTTTAAAGACTGTCTCAAGGCAAACCTAAAAAAATGTAGTATAAACACCAACAACTGGGAATCACTGGCCTGCGAGTGCTCCAGTTGGAGAACAGTCTTTACCAAAGGTGTCATGGGCTTTGAAGATACTTGAAGTCAGGACACAAGGAGTAACATGCTAAGAAGAAGGCACACTTGGCAAATCCACAGCGTGATCAACTCCTGCCCAGAAACCTATGTCCCTACTGTGGAAGGATGTGTGGATCCAGAATTGGCCTCCACAGTCACTTACGGACTCATTGTTAAAACCGTGTTTATGGAAGACAATCTTACTCGGCTACAAGTGATTGCCAAAGAGGAAGGTTCAAAAGTAATCCCCACTGAGTGTGATGGGGCTTGCTTCCCAAGTTGGTGGGAAACCAAAAATTGCTTTCTGAAAATGCTGGAGGTACGTATGCCGTTTAAATATTTCATCCACATGGCCTGCAAATGGGAGGTTCACAGCTGGCAACCCCACTTGGACACAATTCCTTGGCACACACCACTGTTGCATATTTTGGACAAAGGCATCATCTCTTCACACTCGGCGTGTTTCAGCTGTTTCCAAGGGGACTCAGCTCACGTAAATTGTGACTAGGCCATGAGTACGTTTGCAAGTGCGTGTTAAAGAAAAAGGAGTTTCCATTGTCTAATTCTATGCACCAACAATACCGAAGAGTTCATTCGCTTCACTTGAATGGATCTTGGTTTAGTTTATTTTTATCCTTGTTGACTTCATTTTTACACTGTGTTCCCTCCTGTAGGAGCCTGGGGCAGGAAGCAGCATAATTGTAAAATCTATACAATTTATAAAAAAAACATGTTTAAGATACATACTTGAAAACTAAATGGATATAAATAGAAAAATAGATGGAAATTGAGCTAGATGAATAAATAGCAATAAATAGGAGGGTGTGTGGAAATAAATAAACAGGAAAAAATAGCTGGAAATTGATTCCTCTACTGTACTGTCATGTAGTCGGTTTTTTGGGGGGGGGGTTAAGCACATAAAGCCTGTTCTAATAACTGTAATGGATGTCAGGATACAAATGGATCCTTGCTTTTTAGGAAAGGGGGATCAAAAACTCAATTTCCAACCAGAGTTTCAGAGGAACAAATACCTGCACTTCAATTCCATCCAGACTTCTCTGCAAGAATTCAAAGCACACTGCTGGATCCGGCAAACATTTGGCCAAATATCTGAGCCTGGATGCAAAACAGCAACGAAACAAAGGTTCTTTGATTTTGGAAATTATTGCAGCTTCCTAGCTCGTAGAGGATGCTAAGGCGATTAAAAAGCCACTGTTTTTAGTTGCAATTTAAAGACTATTGGGCAGCCAGAAAATTACTGTTTGTTATTTTATTTTTCAAATAAAAAATTCTAAATCGTATCAAAGATGGATGTGATGTGACTGTATCAGTTGCTGCCATGCTAAAAAAATATTGGACAAGGATCTGAAAAGCTGCCAAAAACTCTTAATGCCAAGTGTGTGAAGTCAGACAAAAGTATATATTAAAAATCTTTTTAAAGGGAGGGGAAGCTGAATTAATGGGCTGCCCACTTCTCAGCTTTTATTTTATTTATAAATGCATTATTCCTAGAATGATAACTCTGTCTTAGCCCATTAACGGAAACTTTCTTCTAATTGGGGGCAACACAGAGAGTGCAGCAATAAACAATATTAGTTTGATGTCGAAATCTTGAAGGAAAATGTTTATTAACACGTCTTGAGGGTCTTTTTTTTAACAGACTATCTTTCTGAGTTTTGCTGAGAAATAAATAGATTTGGCAATAATCATAATAATTAATGTCGTCGTTGTTGTTGTTCTTACCCACTGTTCACCAGAAGATCTCAGTAATGAGGGCAGAGAATGAGGACATATAGTAGAAATATTTAAAATAACTTTGGTGTCAGTCAACAAATAGACCAGAGGAAAAGCAGTAAGGAAATAGGGGGGAAATACCAGAAATAGCTGATCTGTACTGCAGTCTTGATACTTTGAAACAGTGTGCAGTGGAAGCAACAGTGGTGTCAGAAGTGGGATCAGGAGGTGGAGCCACAAAGGGGTTTTGTTGTTGGCTCAGAGGCAGACCCACTCAATTTTGACAGGACTGGGTTAGGGCGGAGCTTAGCGATTATTGGCTGGCCCGGGGCGGAGCAAAATCTGTCAATGTACTCATGATGTACAGCTAAAATGAGGGAGCGGGGAACCCAACAGGCATTCTTTTTTGGCAAGTAGGGCCAAGATAATAATAGTAATAATAATAATAATAATAATAATAATAATAATAATAATAATAATGCCAATAACAATTCACTGAGCTGCTTTGGATTGTTTGCTTGCTTGCTTGCTGGCAACCCTACTCAGATTTCCATTCTGTCCAAAAAGCAGGCCGACTATATCTATAGAAAATAAATCAATAGAGCATCTGCATTTTCTGAGTAGTTCAACAGCAGAGCAAGTGGAGGGTCCCATGATAGGGCTGCCATGTGTCCTCTTTTTCCAGGACACGTCCTCCTTTTCACGGGTAGAGCCGTCATAGCCATCCATCGATAAAAGTGGAAGTCGGCAATTGTGTCCTCTTTTTTGCTCTTCAAAATATGGCAACAGTGAGAAGTTTTCATGGGGTGTGGGACTGAGAAATACCCCTCTCTGTGCCTGAGACTGAGAAGAATTCTGGTGCTGGAGGAGACTCTTGAGAGTCCCATGGACTGCAAGAAGATCAAACCGATCCATTCTGAAGGAAATCAGCCCTGAGTGCTCACTGGAAGGACAGATCCTGAAGCTGAGGCTCCAATACTTTGGCCACCTCAGGAGAAGAGAAGACTCCCTGGAAAAGACCCTGATGTTGGGAAAGATGGAGGGCACAAGGAGAAGGGGACGGCAGAGGACAAGATGGTTGGACAGTGTTCTTGAAGCTACCAGCATGAGTTTGACCAAACTGCGGGAGGCAGTGGAAGACAGGAGTGCCTGGCGTGCTCTGGTCCATGGGGTCACGAAGAGGCGGACACAACTAAATGACTAAACAACAACAACAACAACAGGTTAACATACTCACAAAATGAACTGCACCTGGGCTTCAATATCCTCACAAAGGATCCTGCACTGAGGTTTCTGTGGCAAGCAAATCCATTTAAACGTTATCAACTAATTAATCAATTTAAGGCTGTGTGATTAATCAACCAAATTTGACAACCTCAGTAGGAAAGCAAAAAATTGTGCTCTGAAGTATTCATGACGTGTGCATGTGTGCCCACACCCCACCTTTCTAAATCTGGTGAGGCATGATACTAGACCTCATGGAAAGGTTTGATCCAGTTGGAATTGCTTGCCGCTGTACTGTACAAAAAACATGAAGCACAAAAGAAGTCATTTTTACTCCGAGAAATGTCAGAGTGTTGTGCTTTCAAACCGGTTGGAAGAACTGGTGAATACAATCAGCCACCCAGGAGTCTATCATGTATACCCATCGATAATGTCTGCGAAAACTCTTTCAATCTCTTTGGAGTAAGAACTTTCATCCACTGCACAGAACACAAAAGCCTAATATAGGGTTAGATGTTTCGCTTCAAAGGAATTTCCTTATGCCACATTCAACCTTCCCCCTTTCTCTTTCTCTTTCTCTCTGTCTCTCTTTCATTATTCAGAAATTGGAGCCTGGCTCTCTCTCTCTCTCTTTTTGCAAGGGGAAAAAATATTTAAGGTGTCTGCATTTTTAAAGGCTTTGTTTATGTTACGGCTTTAGGTCAACTTAACAGGTATGTTTTAATGAAAACATTACCTCTCTGCGACCTTCAGGATTTGAAGGTTGAAAATGCAGTCACCGGCCAAAGGAATCCTAATCGTCAAGGATGGAACTGTCAGCACGTAAGACCTTGTTTTTCACCTTAAAGCAAGCATCCCTCTGAAGCGGTTTTTAAAACACACACATGCAGACACAGAGAAAGAGACAGATTTCACGCTGAATAGCCTCGAACAGATTGGGACGTATCAACAAAAGCTGCAGTTGAAATACAGGGGTTAAGAAAAGGTTGCAATTGTAAAAGACCGTATTTAAGGAGTATTTTTGACAGGCCTAAAAGAATTCATTAGGCATTAGCCAAAAGCACGACATTATGGAAGATGAGGAGGGGGTGGTGATGGGAAGAATATATTTCTGGGATCGTTCGGAAGCCGCAGTGCATTTTCAGCTAGTGCTGTTGTATTCAGGTCCAGAAAATCTCTTCTTCTGTTTGGTTCTACCCTCTGGAGCCACAAAGCATTATCAGTTTGGGTGGTGTTTATTTTTTATTTTTTTAAAAAAAAAATACACACCAAAAAACCCCTACAGATTCCACTGAAACACAGGTGAACAGCTGCAGGAGTGACACAGACTGGAGGCCAACCAACTAACCAGTTCTGAGCTCTACTACTGCCCCTCTCTCAAATACGGATGTTCCCACTAAATTGGAAAAAAAATGATGCATTAACGCGAACAATTTGTGTGATCACCCAGAGGTGATGCAGTGAGTCAGTGTGTCTGGCTGTTAACCAGAAGGTTGGTGGTTCAAGCCCACCCAGGAACAGCTGTGGGCAGAAGTCCTGTATCTCAGGTGATTGGACCCTGGAGGTCCCTTCTAACATTCCAACTCTATGACTCTATGAGCCTTTGCTAGAGTCTTCCCTCTTCCGTTTTTACCAAATCTGTGCCTGTCACATGCAGTTTCAACATAAGCCCAATAAAGTTTTTTTATTATGCTTATTGCCGGCAAGTTCATCTTTTAATTGCCATCTTGAAATGTCAGTCGGTAGTTCACTCATCTAGCTTTACAAGAGTGCCTAATTGCACAGTTTGTGGCCCTTCCCAGCACAGGCACTCAGCCACACACCGATCTTTCATGATCCACTTAGGAGGCAAGTTTGTGTAAAGCAGGATAGTGTTAACCAGGGGTTGGCTGTTAGGATATGGTTCCGTTCCACCTTAAAAGGAACAGGCATGACTGTTGTGTGTCACATGCCTGTTTACTTCCAGCACAGCTTGCTGGGAACTTCCATTTGTATATTGCTTTTGCTATAGCGGCTGTTTGCTTGGACACGAAGGGAAGCAGACATGTTTTTTTCCCTTTGTTCCTGATGCAAAATAAACACCTGTAAATAATGCTTACACATGACTCTGTCTGCTTCTTCCGTTGTGAAGATTTATTCACTCTGCTGATAAGAGCATGCTTGTCCTCTGAACGTTTCGGCGGCTCGAGTCGCTGATTGATGCTGTTCCGAGAACCAGAGTTCGCCAGGCTGCCGGCCGGTGGCTGGAGCCAGTTGGGCGCCTGTCAAATGCCCCCGTCTCCACGACAGCATCCCAACGTCGGCAACCTAAGGCCCAGGGGCCAGAAGCGGTCCATGGATGCCATTTAATGAGCCGCCCCTGAACCGAGCCGCTTGCTCAGAGATTCTCTGCGCACTGCACTAAACCGGCACAGCATGGCGCGGGGACTCTCTTCCGCAGCTCCAGAAATCGCATCTGCGCAGGTGCAATTTTTGGCGTCTGGGCATGCGCAGAAACGATTTTCGGCATTGCGCTGCGCCGGTCCAGCCCACAGAGGATCTCCACAGGAGTGATTCAGCCCATGCACCAGTAACCCTGGTGTTAACTGAAGGACAAGCTTATGCTGCTCTCAGAACAGGCATGCTGGTTCTTTCACCCAGCTCTGTTGCTACTGAGCTGAGCAACCCAAGCCCATTCAGGTAGATATTTTCAGAGGTGGAAGAGATGGGTTACGGCCTTTTTTAGTGGCCGGTCACCCTTATAGGGTGGCTTCAGCTGAGGTGAAGGAGAAGAACTTTCTACTTGACCCTGTGTTGACTGGTGAATGGTCTATTTTCTTTGGCCATTTCTCACCTGGACTTTCGTTCTTCTATTTGGGAAACATGTAAATACAAGTTATGATGTGAAACATCTTCCACTCAGGGTTATAGGTGTACAAAATGTTGCAGTGCCTAGTAATGGGTGAATGTTTTGATTCATTCCTCGTTTTTGCAGTCCTAAATCCAGTCTTTCACACTTCCTCAACACGTTTCAATGAAAAAAAACTGCTGAAAATTTACCTGCATTTTAGTGCAGATTTCTCCAAATTTTGTGTGCGTGTTTGACTGTTATACACATTTTTGCAAACAATTCTCCTTGACAGAATGCATTTTTTGCATATTGTTTTCATCTATATGTGCATCTTCATGCACACTTTTTCTGAATATATGCATTTTTCTACACATCATTTGATGCATGAAATGTGTTGCAAAATTTGTAAGAGTGTGAATTACAAAGATAATGGTATTTTGGTTTGAGCATTGGTTTGAGAAATGCAAAATGGATAGTTTGTCATAAAAATGAAAGTGGATTGAATTTCCTCCCCACCCTTAGCCATGTGTCTACCCTGAAAATTTTGCAGCTACAAATAGTATTGAAAGTGGTATCAGGATTAACTGCCCTGATGCCATCAGTATGAATGCACAGTATGATTCTCTTGTTCCCTCTTCCAACTTTCCCCTCCCTGCTCTGCCCTTGTGGAATCTCTTAAAATGAGTGTATTCCTTTCCTAGGCCACTTATTAATCTACCCCAACTTCCTTTAGACCCTTTTCCCTGATCCACCGACTGCAGGATCCAAGCGGTTCAGCCGATGGCAGCAGTAGAAGCTCCTGCCTGCTTCTATGACATTAGAGCAGCTCAGCCAATCGCTTCCAGAAGTATCAGCGCTAGCTACACAACAAAATCACTTCTGGCACACAATAGAGATCAATCAGAACACTGTTTAGATTGAGTCTGCAAGGCTAAGATTAGACATTAGTTTCATGGTATGGGAGCACCCCAAGGCAGAAAGCAAACCCACAGACCAGATTAGCCACCTCCAAAATATTTGCTGAATAAAACTGATGCCTAGAATAACTACAGTGTGATGTCTGACATTAAAAAAAGAAGTTTCCATGCATGATTTCAATTCGACAAGTTGGACTTTGTTAATTTGGCAAAAAGCAAGTGTTCCGGGATGCAAACCTACACAAACATATACACAGTTCTGCACTGTGCACTGGGTGTAAACTTTTATTGCACGGGAAACTGTCTTGAAAGGCATGATTCATCTTGTCTTTTGGGGGGAGAGGGAGTCTGATTAAAAATAGAGAATTCACTGGCATCCTTATGTTGCCTTGTGTTTAGGGCAGGATTAAGTTAATCCTGGCAAAAATTATTTTAACACTTTGCTACAGTCACACTTAACAATAGTAATCTCCTTCTTAAGGGAAGTGTTAAGACAACTGCAAATATCTCATTACGGGGGCAATTCAGACGCTCAACATACATCTGCTGGATCCAGCCGTTTCTTCCATGGAACATTCAGATGCCTGCAGGAAACTCTTCCCCATTCAGTTCAATGGAGGGAGCTGAATTTCCAGGCACATTCCTTTGGGCCTGTAGATGCCACTGGAATGAAAAGTGAACCCTCCGTGCACATATAAGCCATGTGCTGACGTCCTGCTCTCTGGACCAAACTGACTTCCTGCCTTGTCTTTTGGGCTGCCCAGAAGAATAATGATGGGCGTTTTCTCAGTTGGGTACCAGCTTGCTGACTCAGGAGTTTGGTGTAGAGCAGTGATAGGAGACTTTCAGCAGGTGAGCCAAATGTAGACCTAGAGACCTTTCTGTATGGTCATCAGGACTCCAGACTCTCCAAGTGTCCTTATTTTCCAGGGACAGGCCCATATTTATAGAAGCCATCCCAGTTTCTGATTGGATCCCGGAATGTCCCATTTTTCCTTAGGATGTTGCAATTTTCATTGGAGAAATGTTGGAGGGTATGTCCTTGTTTTCATCAGAGAAATGGTGGAGGCTACAGAATAGGGTGTCCTTATTTTTAGCAGAGAAATGTTGGAGAGTATGGGACTCTCTCCAGCTCTGGGCAGACCTACCCTGCAGCCTCTTGAGGTGCTTTTACCTTCCTAGAATGTGTCCTGGGACAACACTTCTCGCTTGCGTGGACATGTGTTTGAAGAAGAACGCTTTATTTTTAATGTGGCTCAGACGCAGCCTGCTGCATAAAGCTGAAAGTCACCCATGTTGCCCCGCCTACTTTTGCCTCTGGCCCCGCCCACCAAAAGAATGCAACCCCCAGAAGGCTGACCCCAGGAAACATGGCCTTCATTTTTTTTATATAATATTTTAATTGATTTTCCAACACATATTAAACACAATACAATACACTATACAAAGACAAACAAACACATAAACACACACAAATATAATTTCAAAACCTTCTTTTCATAAACATTGCTTCTCCGACTTCCCCATACCTCTCCTTTCTGCATCCCTATTTGCAAATTTCTTTCAGCAAATCCTCACTTAATTTAACTAATTACTCTTTTTTTCCCCCTTCTCTCTTACCTAATCATTTACAGCTGTAATCCTCTTTTTTCTCCAACCTCGACATTTTAGCACTCATTAATTTTATAAACATTCTTAAGATAAACTTTAAATTTCTTCCAATCTTCCTCCACTGTCTCTTTTCCTTGGTCACGGATTCTGCCAGTCATCTCGGCCAGTCCCATGTAGTCAATCACCTTCGTCTGCCATTCTTCCAGAGTGGGTAGTTCTTGTGTCTTCCAATACTTTGCTATAAGTACCCTTGCTGCTGTAGTAGCGTACATAAAAAAAGTCCTGTCTTTCTTTGACACCAATTGGCCGACCATGCCCAGGAGAAAAGCCTCTGGTTTCTTATGAAAGGTACATTTAAGTACCTTCTTCATTTCATTATAGATCATTTCCCAGAAGGCCTTAATCCTCGGGCATGTCCACCAAAGGTGATAGAAAGTACCTTCAGTTTCATTACATTTCCAGCATTTGTTATTGGGCAAATGATAAATTTTAGCAAGCTTGACTGGGGTCATGTACCACCTGTAAATCATTTTCATAATATTCTCTCTTAAGGCATTACATGCCGTAAATTTTATACCGGTGGTCCATAACTGTTCCCAGTCAGCAAACATAATATTATGACCAATGTCTTGTGCCCACTTAATCATTGCTGATTTAACTGTTTCTTCTTGTGTATTCCATTTCAGCAACAAATTATACATTCTTGACAAATTCTTAGTATTGGAATCTAACAATTCTGTTTCTAGTTTTGATCTCTCCACCTGGAAGCCAATTTTCCTGTCTTGTTTATATACCTCCATTATTTGATAATAATGGAGCCAATCTCGTACTTTAAACTTCAGTTTCTCATAACTCTGTAATTTCACTTTTTCACCCTCTTGTTCTAAGATTTCACAGTATTTTGGCCATTTAGATTCCATATTAAGTTTTTTCGCCTCCTTGGCTTCCATTGGCGACAACCACCTTGGGGTTTTATTTTCCAACAGATCTTTATAGCGAGTCCAAACATCATATAGTGCTTTCCTAACAATATGGTTTTTAAAACCTTTATGTATTTTTACCTTGTCATACCATATGTATGCATGCCACCCAGGAAACATGGCCTTCAAGAGCACATTTGTCGCTGTGTGTTGACTTGATTGTGTGTGACACTACAAAGCTATGCTTGCTTTGGGGCATTTATTTTGAGTCGTACAGCATGCATCCTTTCTGGCCTTGAGAAGAGGTGCTTATGTCTTTTAACTCAGTTTACAAACATATAAAATGGAGATAATAACCCTTTATTAGTCTACTTCAGTGGTCCGCTACATGGATCAGTCATTCACGGCGGCAGGAATGCTTTGAAGATCGTACTCCTTAACGACGTTTTTATGATGGTATTCTATTATTAAATGAGAAGATAAAACATTGGAAGGCATTAATTACCCATAAAACTGTGCACGTACGCCCTGGGGTGCTTCTGGTCTGCTCTCTTGCGCATCATCACAGGGCCCCTGGTGAGCTGGTTGTCTGGAGAAGCGACAATGAGATGAAGCTGTCCCATTTTGACTCCTAGGCCCAAGGGGCCATGGCCCTGGAGTTGGGTGGCTCACTCTTCAGAGAATGATGGTGAAGACTCTGAGGTGGAAGAGGAGAGGCCAACCTCAGAACCACTCCCACCAGATGAGCCATTGGTGCCAGCACCCCTCTGGCCTAAGAACATGGCATCACCTTTCTCAGGTTCTGTTACTGCCACCTTCATTCTTTCTCCCTCTCCTCCTTGCCCAGTGGGCTGCCACAATGTTCAGCCCATTGTTGAGAGAACATCACTTGCAAAGGCTGTTTGAGGAACACAAGGCCAAAATATTCTTAGGTACACAAAACCGGCTTTGTCTTCACCTACATATTTCTTTGAATAAGCTGCATAAATGGGTACTGGAATTGATGGTAGCTTCTATACACTGTACCCAAATATATAGCTTATTTAGAGTGAAATATAATGGTGAATACAAGATGAATTGAAATATGAAGGTGAAGATGAAAGTACAGGCATTATTAGTAGTTACTTTTTATTTATTTTTATCTCTCACTTTCCCTCTGGACTCCCGATCAAAGTGATGGGCCCCACCTGCACTATACAGAACTACCATTCCCAAAATTCCCAGTGAATTGTAGCTCTGTGAGGGGGAAATCAAGGTTTCCTCACCACTCTCACTGTACTTAACAGACTACAGTTCCCATGATTCTTTGGGGGAAGCCATGACTGTTTAAAATGGTATGATGCTGCATTTAAACGTATAGTGCATTTTTAAAATGATAGATGAAATGGCTGGATCTTAAATGGATCTAAGTTCAAGGGAAAGTGTGATTTGAGAAGCAGTGCCATAGGACCAGGATCGGTGTAATATGCTCAAACCTTGTCAAGGTGAGCGATCTAGCCACCGAAGTCTGCACCAGGTGAAGTTTTTGAACTTTCTTCAGAAGCAACCCCACATAAAACACATTGCAGTAGTCTAACCTTCAGGTTACTAGAACAGAGGGAACAGAAGTTAAGCTATTCCTGTCCAGCTAGGGGTGCAGCTGGGCCACCAGCTGAGGCCGGTGGAAGGTGCTCTGCACCACTGAGGCCACTTGAGCCTCAAGCAACAGCAAAGTACCGCCAAACTATGTATCGACTCCTTCAGAGGGTGTAACTCCATCAAGAGCAGGGAAGCTCCCATCCATCTGTGCTAGGGTACCACCCACTAACAGTGCTTCAGTCTTATCTGGATTGTGTTGGCTCTCATCCAGCCATTATCAAGGCAAGACAACGGTCCAGCACCTCCACTGCCACACCTGCAGGTGTAAAGGAAAAGTAGAGGTATGTGTCATCAGTACCTTGCTTACAGCATACACCAAAACTCCAAATAACCCCACTCAGCAGTTTCATGTGGATGTTAAACAGCACAGGGGATAAAACTGGACCCTGAGGACTCCATATGGAAGGTGTGATGGCCAGGGAATCTGATTCAGAGGCTGAACCGGAGGAATCCCAGCCTGCACAGGAGTCCCCACCTCCAGGGCCGGCTGAACTGGGGCAGGGCCTTGATTCTGAAGTGCCGGCACCTGTGCTGGATCCTCAGGAGCAGGCACCAGGTGAATCCACTCTGGCTCTGGAGGTGGTTGAGGACTCAGTGCCTACAGGTGAGTCTCCCCCTGGGCCCAGTAACCCTTCAGCCTCTCCTGAACTGCAGAGGCTCAGGGCAGAGAGGCGAAGGGAACTGGTTTCTCCCAGGAGGAGTGCTCGTCTTAAGGCCAGGAGAGGCGGGTCTCCTGGGGGCCGGGGCCGCCCCTGGCCTCAGAGAAAATAAAGGCCAGTCAGCCCGGTCCCAGGTTGCGGGAGCAACGTCGTTGTTGAGTACCTGTTCCTGCCCAGACCCAGACCTGACCCTCCAGTATTCCTGTCCCCGCCCAGCTTCCTGCTTTGGACCTCGCCCCGCTCCTTGTGAACTGTTTCCAGGCTAGTGACCCAGGACCGGACTTTGACTGCGCCAACGGTAACCTTCCCCCGGGACCAGCACAACATGGAAGGTTCCACAGGGCTAAGGGCATTCCCCAAGCACCACCTTCTGCAAACGACCATCCATGTAGGACTGGAGCCACCACAAAGCAATGTCACCCACCCCTAACTCAGACAGCTGTTCCAGAAGGATACCATGGTTGATAGTATTGAAAGGCGCTTAGAGACTGGGGAGAATTAACAGGGACATATTTCCCCTGCCTCTCCTGGCAGAGGTCACCATACAGGACAACCAAAATCTAATGGAAGGTCCCATTGTTCAAGTAGCCAGGCAAGGGCCATAATGACCCTAAGTACAGGCCCTCATTAGTCTGGCAAAGGAAGTTGCTCTGTGCCAGAAGGCAAACAGGTGGGGTCCCCTCCCTCACCTGGCTGGTAGTTAGAACGACAAAGGCCAGAGTTGTGAGAGAGCTGAGCTAAAAGCAGACAAAAGCCAGAGAGTGAGAGACATGCTTGATTTCTGCTTGAATCCAAGGCTGTGATTAGAGCTGAAGCAAGATTGAAGTGTGTCTCTAGGAGGCAAGACACAGTGATAACAGCAAGAGACTTTATGGAGCTAACAGAAGAAAACAAGGGCAAAGCAACTGCTTATATATATTTCTGAAGGACTGGGCCACTCCCACACTCAGAGTGATTGGTTGTCTAAACCCCACAAGCTGTAACTCAGAGGTTAAGAGCCACTACCAGTAGCCCAAACACTGATAATGCTACGTGATTGGATATCATGTATTGAATCAGAACACAGGGGCTCAGAATCCTCAGTCCAGACTCAAGCTCAGGGGAACACAGACCACTGAATACATAACAAAGACCTCCTGGGGTGTTGATGCTGTGAGCCCCTCCATCGTAGGCTCAGGTTGTATATTTTTGCAAATACACCATATACCCCTACCCTCCAATATTTCTCCAGTCCAATAAAAATACGGGTGTCCTATTAAATAATAATAATAATAATAATAATAATAATAATAATAATAATAATAATTATTATTATTATTATTATTTTATTATTTATACACCACCCATTAAACATTAAAAAACATCCCTATACAGGGCTGCCTTCAAATGTCTTCTAAAGGTTGTATAGTTACTTATTTCCTTGGCTCGGGGAGGTTGCATAACTCCATTGCTTCCAACATTTCTCCAGTGAAAATAGGGACATCCTAAGGAAAACTGAGTTGGGACGCGGGTGGCGCTGTGGGTTAAACCACAGAGCCTAGGACTTGCCAATCAGAAGGTCGGCGGTTCGAATCCCCGCGACGGGGTGAGCTCCCATTGCTCGGTCTCTGCTCCTCCCAACCTAGCAGTTCAAAAGCACGTCAAAGTGCAAGTAGATAAATAGGTACCACCCCAGCGGGAAGGTAAACGGCATTTCCGTGCGCTGCTCTGGTTTGCCAGAAGTGGCTTAGTCATTCTGGCCACATGAGCTGGAAGCTGTACGCCGGCTCCCTCGGCCAATAAAGTGAGATGAGCGCCCCAACCCCAGAGTCGGCCACGACTGAACCTCATGGTCAGGGGTCCCTTTACCTTTACCTAAGGAAAACTGGGACCTTCTGGGATCAAATCAGAAACCGGGATGGCTTCTGTAAATCCAGGAGTGTCCCTGGAAAATAGGGACACTTGGGGCATCTGTATGTCCTAATAACATCACCATCTCCACTGTCCCTCATTCCAAGGAGACCAAATGCCGGCTAAGCACCCCTGGGGATCCCACACTGCTCGGAAAATATTGGGGTGCCATGTGACACTATGATAGCCTCTCAGTCCTCCTTCTAAGGAAGCAAGAGGCATTCTCAGACATGTTCCAGTCAGGCAAATAAGCACCCGGGAAAGGTGCAAAGCAAATGCTGACTGGGATTGTGGCCCCGAGGAGAGAAGGTGTGACTGGGAAGGAGACGCAGTGTGGGGAGAGAACCACAGATCACATAGAGAAGCTGAGAGGGCGTTTGGCCTGTGGGCCTGACATCCCCACCTCACATCCCCTTCTCTAGCCAGTGCTGGGCTTCAGCCGCCCTCTGAATCTGTGGGTGCCTGGGTCTCACAGCACCCGGCAAATGCCGCTTTGCTCCTCATTGGATGGATCCCAAGGATGCTTGTAATTAATTACAAGTTTTGCACAGTTTTGTTTTGAAATTTGGGTGCATGTTCATGCTTTGCAATTGCTGGACCACACCCTGTTCTTTTCCCCCATCTTTCTCTTTGCTTCAAGCACCCAATGCTGTCCTAATCTCCCACAGCCAGGGCTGATTTTAAAACCATAACATTCATTAAAACGTAATCCATCATTATTAATGACAACAACAGTATGGTGAGACTTTCTTCCCCTTTTATGTTGCTTTCATCCAGGCACAAACATCAGCTCGGCTTCCTCACACCAGCATCACATCAGAAGAGGGTAAATTGCTCGTTCGGATTATCCTGGGTCAACAAACTGCAAAAAAAAAGGTGGAGGAAAAAGTGAAAATTTATTTTCAAAGTGTTCATTGTCTTCTTCCTCTCTCCTTTTCCCCCTTTTCTCTCCTTGCAGGCAGAAGGTGATGAAACAGGGGCATACGACATGACGAAATTAGAATGCAATTATTGCTTTAAGTAAAACAAAACTCAGTCTCTCACAAAAGGTGTGGAAACTCCAGTTGGCCAACCATCTCGATTGCGGTCACGCTTTGCAACTAGACCCAGTTGAGTTTTTGGCAGGAGATTCCCCAGGAACTATGCTGGGGAAATGAGAAGGCATGTTGCATCCTATGCCGTTGCCATGTAGAGTACGCTTTGTTATTTAGGGATAAACACTGGGATGGAGCTCAGCTTGCACCATCAATGAGTAATTACAGCTTCTGGAAATGTGCTCCTCTGAATTGTTAAAAGAGAGGGAGGGAGAAGGCCTTTGTTTCAGATGCGACAATATCCATCTGTCTTACCAGATCTGCCGTGTTTCCTCACGGCTGCTCCTGCACCCACTTTTTAAAAGGAATCTTGTCTTTTTGGAGATGAAAATTTAAGGCATTTTCCTGGTCTCAATTGGGTTTGCTAGAGGGTAATCACCAGAATTATGATGATGGGAGCCCTTTCCTTTTAATGCCACGGGCATGCCATTTTTACCTCAAGCAATATAATCGAGGGATATGGTATATATCAAGCCCAGAGGACAGAGACAGTTCTCCAGACATCTACCTGGCCTTTGGGTAGCTCCCCAGGGCACACCTTTCATGGACTCTACTCAACCTCCTTGAAAAAAAATTCCTGGCTGGAATATTCCCTTGGATGTCCAACAATGGTTAGAATCTAGCAGAAAGGATATGAAGGGTCAGGATACGTCCACACTATTTATGTGAAGAACTATGATGCCACTTTAGACAGTCTTGGCTTCCTCCAAAGAACCCAGGGAACTGTATGTTGTTTAAGGTGCTGAGAGCTGCAAGGAGCCCAAATAGAGCGGTTTAGTCCTCAATCCCTTTCCCCAGGAAATTCTGGGAATTGTAGCTCTGTGGGGAAAAGATGGAGTCTCATAACAACTCTCAGGCCCCTAAACAAGCTATGGCTGGAATAATTTTGGGGTGGAAGCAATGTCATAGCCCTCAACTGCCCTGACTGAATTGGAACATCCCATTCTGGGGACACCATGCTCTCGCACAGGTCACATGACTTACCCGGGTCCCAGTTTTTGGCCTGGACATGTTGTAGGGTATGCAGTGACATTTTAACGCGGTAACATGTTCATTGTATGGTGTGAATGTCTCCAGACATTCATTTTCGGTCTCTGATGAATGTAGTGCAATGAAATCCAGAGTCCTGGTTTCCTTGAACTTCCATCCCGGTATGCCTTGAGGCCTACATAGTGGATTAGTCTAACTCATGTGGGCACCTCTCAGCACCCTTAACAAATTACAGTTCCCAAAATCTTGGGTGGGACCTATGATGGTTCAAGAGGTATAGTGATACCTCGGGTTAAGTACTTAATTTGTTCTGGAGGTCCGTTCTTAACCTGAAACTGTTCTTAACCTGAAGGACCACTTTAGCTAATGGGGCTTCCTGCTGCTGCCATGCCGCCGGAGCAAGATTTCTGCTCTTATCCTGAAGCAAAGTTCTTAACCCGAGGTAATATTTCTGGGTTAGCAGAGTCTGTAATCTGAAGCGTATGTAACCAGAGGTACCACTGTACTTTTGTTCAGTCAAAATAGCCATTACTAGGAACATGTCCTCACAAACAGTCCTGGAATAGCAAAAGGGGGGTGGCCTTTCCTTCACTTGAGGTTTTCAAACAGAGGTTGTATGACCATCTGTCAGGGATTCTTCAGTTGTGATTTCTGCTTTACCAGGAGCTGGACTCCACAATTCCACAACTCTACAATTCTATGATTCTGTGAGCATTTGAATGCTTTCCAACCGTTTAAGAGGCATCTGAACAGCAGCAAACAGCCCAACATGTCATGCATCTCTCTTTCATTCTCTTGGGCCAATGCATTGTCCTTTTTTATATATTCTTTGGCACCACGTCTTTCGTTACTGCTGCCCACTCCTCTTGTCTCCCAGCAGACATGGCTGTCACTACATCAATTACCAGCATTCATTCCGCCTCTTTCACCGTGACCCGAATGGACTCCTTGTTCTCTGGCCGTTGACAGCCTTCAGAGGCTCCAGCCATGCCGGCCACTGGCTACTGAACCCTCTGCAGACAACCTTATTATGGCAAATTGCGGAAGCGACGGAGACCCAATTAGACTTTGCCTCGTCCAATATAGCCCAGAGGCTTAAGTTACTTGGACGAAGCCAGGATGGTAGAATATCCTGGAGAACAAATACACAGCGGCCCACAACCCGTTGTCTCTCTCTTCTGCTCCTTTCTCTCTCCCGTTTGGAGATTGACATTCCTAATTATACCTGTCATTAGGACCTAATGAGGTCTGTTTCTTTAAACGTCATCTCTCCTCCTCAGAAGAAAATGATGTTCCATATTGCTTTTTTAAAAAATAAAAATTCTTCAAGGTCAGCTCATTTCTGGAATGGGGACAGTGGATTTCCTCACTATGGAGGTTCCCCCAGAGTGAACTATAGAAGATACCATTGTTCTGTGAGCCATAGAGCAGGGTGGGGTGATGGCATTTTCATGTCCGTGGAGAGCAAGGGTTGATACTTCTGTGGGAGTTTCCCCCCCCACCCAATACTGAGATGGAAGATCCCATTGAAGTCACAGGAGTATATTTGTGGGGGTGCTCCCACACCTGAGTTCTTTAATGGCATTCTTTCACAGAGGTAGGTGGAAATTTGTGGAGACCAGATATACAGTGGTACCTCAGGTTACATGCGCTTCAGGTTACAGACTCCGCTAACCCAGAAATAGGACTTCGGGTTAAGAACTTTGCTTCAGGATGAGAACAGAAATTTCACAGCAGCGGTGGGAGGCCCCATTAGCTAAAGTGGTGCTTCAGGTTAAGAACAGTTTCAGGTTAAGAATGGACCTCCGGAACGAATTAAGTACGTAACCTGAGGTACCACTGTACTAAAGTTTGGATGTGGGGGATCAAAAGTTGTAAACGGAGCTCACTTTAGAGTATGGCAGCAGGGGCGGGCTTTGGCAATATTGCGCCCTGAGCAAGGACAACATTTGGCACCCCCCACCCCAGACATTTCTTATTTCCACAGCAATTGAATAGGCACCCGTGTAAATATAGCAGACCCTCCAAGTGTCCCTATTTCCCAGTGACAGTCCTAGATTTACAAAAGCTGTACTGGTTTCTAATTTGACCCCAGAATGTCCTGCTTTTCCTTCAGATGTCCCTATTTTCATCAGGGAAATGATGGAGGGTGTGGCGTTATCCAACCTTCAAGCTATCTGAAGGCAGCCCTGTATAGGGAAGTTTTTTAAAATGTGTAATGTTTTGTTATGTTTCTTACATATATTGGAAGCTGCCCAGAGTGGCAGGGGCAGCCCAGTCAGATGGGAGGGTATAAGTGATAATAAGTATTATTATTATTATTATTATTATTATTATTATTATTATTATTAAATAGGATATCCCTATTTTCATCGAGAAATGTTGCAGGATATTATATAGGATTAGTCATAGCTGTCAACGTTTCCCTTTTTTAAAGGGAAATTCCCTTATTCCGAATAGGATTCCTCACAAGAAAAGGGAAAAGTTGACAGCGATGGGATTAGTAGTAGTAGTAGTAGTAGTAGTAGTAGTAGTAGTATTTTGTGGCCCCTCAGCTCAGCTCCCTGTGCAGGAGAACTATCCACACTGACCTAAATCTGTCAGAAGCCAATTACCTCACAGGCATCATAATGAGGCTGTAACTGCCAAACATTGCATGCAATAAAGAACTGTGAGGCAAAAGACTAACAGGTTTATTATGGCATAAGCTGCAATACCATGACATCTGGTCCATGGTATTGGACCATGCCAAGGAGGCAAGGAGGTATTGGACCATGCCAAGGAGGCAAGGAGGTATTGGACCATGCCAAGGAAGGGAACTGGAATGGAGGTACAAATGCGGCCCTCCAAGCGTCTCTTTTTTTATATATATAAATTTTTATTAGTTTTTAAATATCATTTTCAACAGTAATTAAACATACTTTTACATCTTATACAATTTTTTCACTTTCATCAATCCTGTCTGAAAAATTTCCGATCTAATCTCTTAATATACTTTTCTTACTTTCCCTATTACACTTAAATCTCATAACGGATATCTCTTTTCTTTTTCTACTTTGTAACATTTCCTATTTTTCTCTTTACAGAACTTCTTGTAATCCTACTAGCGTAATTTGTTGATTACAATTGCTCTTCAAATAGTTCACATGCTTCTTCCAATCTTCTGTGAATCTCTGGTCCCGCAGGTTTCGAATCCGTCCTGTCATTTTATCCAGCAGCCCTCCTAGCCTCTCAGTCTGTCCCTTGGGACTCTCCTGTGCCACCTCTCACTGGCCCTACTCTGCACCCTTCCCAGCTGTTTCTGCCTTGCTGGGATGTGCTAGTGTGGTATGATGCTTAAGAGTGTCAGGGTAGGACCTGGGAGTAAAGGCTAAAGGGACCCCTGACCATTAGGTCCAGTCGTGGCCGACTCTGGGGTTGCGGTGCTCATCTCGCTTTACTGGCCGAGGGAGCTAGTGTACAGCTTCCAGGTCATGTGGCCAGCATGACTAAGCCGCTTCTGGCAAACCAGAGCAGCGCACGAAAATGCCATTTACCTTCCCGCTGGAGTGGTACCTATTTATCTACTTGCACTTTGACGTGCTTTCAAACTGCTAGATTGGCAGGAGCAGGGACCGAGCAACGGGAGCTCACCCCATCGTGGGGATTCGAACCACCGACCTTCTGATCGGCAAGTCCTAGGCTCTGTGGTTTAACCCACAGCGCCAGCCATGTCCCTAGGACCTGGGAGACCAGGGTTCAAATCCTTACATGGAACATGAGGCTCACTGGGTGAACAGTCACTGCTTTTCTCAGCCTAACCTACCTCACAAGGTTGTTGTGAAGATGAGAGGTGAAGGAATCATGTGAGCCACCTTGAGCTCCTTGGAGGAAATGGCGAGATATAAATGCAACAATGAAATAAATCTAGTTTGACCCTGACTATTTAACCACCCATTTTGTGAGACAGTATCCCTACTGAGAGACGACAGGAACCTACTAATCTATGGTTTCCGGCAACAATTGAAGGTATTTCTGGTTGGACATGCTTTTCTTTATTAATTTATATACTGCTTAACGCCCTGATGGCTTCTAACCTCCCCCCCCAAAAAAAAACCCCAACAACCACCCATTGCGCAATAGTGCAAAAATACAGAATTATAAATACACCTTAATTAAAATGTGCAATAAATCAACTCCATTGAAACATTAATTTTCATTCCCAGCTGGATTTATATGAGGGGGAAATCAGACTTTCTGCCTTGGGTGTTTTCGTGTATTGTTTTAACACCTATCTTTAGTTGGTTTTGTGTACTGTTTTTTGAACCTATTTTTAGTATTTATTATTGCCTGATTGTAAATCTCCTTGAAATGCTGATGAAAAGCCATTCATAAATTAAGATTATAACAAGCTAGCTAACCGAGGTTTCGATCTGCAAAGCATCTGCAACTCAGAGCCACCATCTAGTTGTGGCCGAGGCTTCAATCCTACCCTCACTTACCTGGGAGTAAGACCCACTGAATCTCTGAGTACAGGGTTGCCCTTTTAAAGTTGCAGCTCTGTGCCATCTTAAAGGTAAAGGTAAAGGGACTCTTGACCATTAGGTCCAGTTGTGGCTGACTCTGGGGTTGCTTTACTGGCTGAGGAAGTGAACAGGTCATGTGGCCAGCATGACTAAGCCGCTTCTGGCGAACCAGAGCAGCGCACGGAAACGCTGTTTACCTTCCTGCCGGAGTGGTACCTATTTATCTACTTGCACTTTGATGTGATTTTGAAGTGCTAGGTTGGCAGGAGCAGGGACCAAACAACGGGAGCTCACCCCATCGCGGGGATTCGAACCACCGACCTTCTGATCAGCAAGTCCTAGGCTCTGTGGTTTAACCCACAGCGCCACCCGCGTCCCTTGATTCTGTGCCATCTTACTGGGCACTAAGTTCCATTGAACCAAATGGCTTCAGATGCCATGCATCTAGGGTTGCACTGTTAAAATAAATCCGTCCGCAGGAGCTGGCCTGCAAGGTACCCTGATCCTACAACCACAATAATCCTTCTGAAATGGAAATGGTAATTAATTTCAGCCCTGCCTCGCAGAGTCACCGTCAGGGTTAATGGGATAAGAATTGTGCAGAACTCTACAGAGAAACCTCAGCTTCGGGGATGATGGATGGCTCCCTCACAGGGGAATTCTAAGGCGTCCCCTGGAAAGAACCTTTCGCCAAACACAGGGAGGAGTTACATTTTATTAATTTCTAAAATAGAGGAGATAGATAGATAGATTCCAAGACTGTCCCCTTTTAAAGAAACAAAATGCCACACTATATAAAAGGTAAAACAGCTCATGCAATAGGACGGGAAGCAGAGAGGGGGGGGGTGCCAAGTTCCCAGAGGCAAAATATTTTCTGTGGTGTGAAGACACTTCTTTCTTCCAACACTTTGCCATTCATTCAGCAAGACAGGAATGCTTGCAGGCAAAAGAGGAGACGATGATGGATTGGGAATTTTTGATAGATATATATATATATACATTTTTTTAAAAAAAAAATCCACACAGATGTTTCTGAGTAACTTTTCATAAATCTTCATGGTTGAAACATCACCAGGGCGAGGTGGAAAAGGGGGTGGAATAACTTAATCATGTCAAGTTATTAGGAAGATTTACTGTGCACTGTTGCAAACAATTTTTGGGGGTGGTCTTTTGGGGAAGTTATTTCTATTATTGATGTTGTTGTTGTTGTTGCTTCAAGAAAGCCAAACCTTGCTCTAGCGCCGTTTGCGAACGCCTGTCTAAACTGAGCTCTTTCTCTCTCTCTCTTTCTTTTGATAAAATAATCCATCAGAATTAGGAACGATTAGCCTGCAGAGAGGAAAATGTACTTTTGTGGTTGGTGATCTGTCAACGTTTTGAAAACGCCGGTTTAAAAGAAAAGGGCTCCGTTTTACACCGAGGAACAAACGAAAGTAATATGTAGGGCCTACTGGGTGAAAGAAAACTACTAATTAAAAGAAGACAAGGATCATATGTAATTATGTACCACGTCGGCTGTGGAGTGTGATCAGGAAATATCTGTTGCTCAAAGAAAAAAGGGGGACGCGGGTGGGGGGCAAAGATGAACACTTCAGGAAGAGCCGAGAGAGAGGTTTTCAGGAGAATTATCATCACCTCGGAGTGGCCCGAAGGCAAGTCTCTTGACAACCCATCTATGAAACTTTTGACAGGATTCCTTAGGACAATGATTTATATGAATTTAATATAGCTCTGTAGAACACTCTTAACTAAAACACCAAAAAAAGACCTGAGGAAATAATGTTACACACCCCAATAGAAGCATGGGCTTGTGGTAGTCATGTAAGAGGTGTGAGGGAACACTTACGTGGTATACAGGTTTCATCTTCAAAGAGGCTGATAACGATTATTTAATTAACGAGTCCTATAATGCTCTGCTCTCCCTCCCTTGCTCTCCTTCCCCCTCACATAAGACTCCAGGGACAACAGGTAAATAATGTGCTCAGCTGCGATTCTGAACCCTGAAGAAGGGTGTCACAGACTGGTTTGGAGACAGAGGAATGGTGAGAGGAACCCGCTGGGGAACCCCTAGGAGTGATGGTGGGACGACGATGAGTGTTCAGAGGGAGAAGAGGGATAGGACTGGGAGGACGAGGAGTTGGAAGTGGAAGAGGTAACAGGGCTTAGTGAGCAGGGAGAGTTTGTGGAAGAACCAGTCCAGAATCAGAAGCAGGTAAGGAGGCAGAGGTGAGTGTGGCTGGTGAAGAGGCATTGGTTTCATCTCCTGCTGCGACAAGCTACCATTCCTTTTGGTCTCCCAGAACCAGGAGAAGCATGAAGGGGGAGGAACAAAGACAGACATGCAGGCGCCATCTCCAGTTGCTTGGAAAGCACCCTAGAGAGGAGGGGACTTAGGAAGCTGTTGGAAGGCAAGGACCTTCACTCTCAGCAATTGCTTCGTGGGGGAAAGACCTGCTGGAGATTTTTAATTATTATTATTTAATAAATTCATATATCTCCCTTCATCCAAAGATCTCAAGGTGGTTGTGACCCTAACAGGAAACTTTTTTTCAGTCCTTCTTGCCCAGGAGGACCTGGGTCAATGCAGAGTCACTCCTGTTCCTTCAGACAGCAAGGCTGCAAGGCCTCAACTTGCGAGACCAGCCATGTTTGGTTCCTCTGCTCCTTGAGCCCTTTCCATTCTGGCTCATTGGCAGAAGAGTTTTTAAATGAAGAACCAGTGTTTGCTTCATTTCTCCTCCTTCCCGATCTCTTTTCCTCTTGCGCCACATCTTTGAGATTGTAAGCCTGAAGGCAATTCCTTACAGGAGGGGGAAGGGAAAGCACACGGACCTCCAGATCTCCCTCTCCTCTATCACAGCTACTATGATGCTTCACTGGGCAGTTGGAAACTCCCCATTGTGCTCCTGGTGCAATGGGATTTCTAAATCCAGAATTGGCCTTAGGAAAACTGAATGCTTTTCTTGATCTTTGCGGGAATTAGCTCACTCGAGCAAAGCCAATTCCAAATGGAGCCTGAGAGTTTAATGCAGGCATAGGCAAACTCTGGCCCTCTAGATGTTTGGGACTACAATTCCCATCATCCCTAGCTAACGGGACCAGTGGTCAGGGATGATGGGAATTGTAGTCCCAAACATCTAGAGGGCCAGAGTTTGCGTATGCCTGGTTTAATGCAAGCCATCCGACTCAATATGAGGCAAAACGAATTTGTTGTTAGCCGCCCTGAGCCCGGTTTTTGAACCAGGAAGGGCGGGGTATAAATAAAATTTTATTATTATTATTGTTGTTGTTGTTGTTATTGTTGTTGTTATAGCAACGGGTGAGCTTCTTTCCACCTGTGACAGTGGGCAGTCTGGTCTCGGGATGACAATGTTAATAATATTAAATGTTAATAAATGTCAGAAACTGCCGTTACTGAGCAAGTAAGAGCAACTAGCCCACACCACTCCCAGGAAGGAGTGCTACTATTGTGACTGAAGAAGAATTACCTTACTCCCCTCTGGCATCCAGCCTGTAAATCTTCCCAAGCACACCTAGATGATATCCCTTCATCCTCAACGGGCTCAGTGAGTGAGTTTGAATTGCTCAAGTCTTAATTAGCCCCATCCCATCCCTGCTCCTTTATGTGCCAAGCAGACACAATTTGTGTTCCCAGGCAGAATGCAACAGAGAACACGCTGTTCCACCCTTGGCATGCGTGGCCCTTCTCCGAGACGGCAGTCATGTCTTCCATCCACCTTCTTCTGGCTCCTCACCTCCAGGGTTGGCGTGCCCACCCTTGGAGCTCTCATCCGTGGGGATGTGCCCTTCCTGGACCAGCTGAGCTCAGAAAGTCTCTGGCCACAAAAGGGAGCTGACTTCCTAACCCCTTTTTCAGGTGGATGAAGGGGCTCACTGCTTTGCTCCCCTTAGCAATGAGCTCTTCGCCTTGGTAAGGTGACACGTTGTCTGACTCCGGAAGAAGCCTGCTACCACACCAATTGCTTTTGAGGCTATCACCTTGGCAAGAGAGGGGAAGAGGTGGGCTTTCTTTAAAGGCTTCACTAGCTCAAGCAGGGAGGAAGTGGAAAGCTTTTGAAGATGAAACGAGTCCCCTTGCTCTGCGTGCTCATCCACTCCACCCTCGGTGCCCCACACAAAAGAAAAGCTTACAAGCCCACTTCCCCCGCTGTGAAGCAGCTCTGATTTTTAGCTAAGAAATCACAGTTCTGCAAACACAGAGACCTACTCAGCTACTGCAAAGCCTAATTAGTCCTGAGCCAACCCACCTCCACCCCCATCCTGTTAGAATTCCTGCTCCGTGATTGCAGTCATGGGATTGTTGTCTATCACATGACGGTGTATGTTTTGACTCCACAGAGTGGGATGTGACAGAGACAGGGTGTTTGTGTTACTGTGTTCCATGAAGTGGGACGATTGTCCTTTGTTGATTGTCTTTGCTGTCTGATGCTAGAGAGAGAGGGAGCCAGGTTACAGTGCTCCGTGTGTGTTTATATGTAACTAAAGTAGATTAGCCAAAATGCTGAGTTGCTGAGGTCTGTTACGCAACTGCACAAACTCTGCAGATCCCTAAGTGTGCCGGGGTCAGTTGGCATCGGTCGCTGTGATGTTCGGGCTGAAGAAAGCTTTTGAAGCTCCCGAACAATCGACCAGGAGGGAGAGAACAAGCCAGTTGGGCATGTGTCTCTGCCAGGGTCCTACTCGAGTGTAGGCTGAACTCCTAACATTTGGCATGTGAGGGGTTTTTTGGCAAAGCTGCACCTACCTGTCTGAAACCTGGCATTGTATATGATTTGAGGTGTGGGGTAGGTAAAGATACAGATGGGCCAAAAGACAGCTTGTAGGTACATTGATCAGCTGATTGGCAGCACCTGCAAAGCCCCGATAATCAGCTGATTGTTGGAGCTTGCAGGGCTCTGTGCATGGCATCAATCAGCTGACACAAGAATGGGTCTTTTCTGCAGTGGCTCCGTTTATGGAATGTTCTTACCAGGGAAGTTTGCCTGGTGCCTTCATTATACATCTTTAGGCATCAGGCAAAGACGTTCCTCTTTAACCAGGCCTTTGGCTGATTGACACCCAATGTCCTTTTAAAATGTATTGGGGAGGGGGCTGCTATTGGGTTATTTTTATGTTTGTTTTGATCATATATTTTTTCTTTTTATATTGCGATTTTACGTTGTAACCATCCTGAGACCTGCTAGCATAGGGCAATATACACGTTTAATAAATAATAAACAATACTTGTCACGACTTGCATAGATCCATGGGCAAAACACCCAAGCCCTGGCAATCAGACGATCATCAGGGCTTGCATCCATTTGCTAAAATACAGGAAGGTGGAAGTTTCATGCTTGTATTGTCAGTCCTCTATTATTCCTGCTTGGCACCACAGAGCCTCTGCCCAAAATAAGTGCATGGTTCAAGCTCCTCATGTGGGGATATCCAGACCCAAAATTTAATCCCATCCATACTTGTCCAAGTCTTGAGAAAGAGGCGTAAAAATGTTCTTTCTCGCAGGGCAGGCCCTACCATTAGGCAGAGGGAGCTGACTGCCTCGGGTAAATGATGCTGGGGGCAGACAGTGGTGGTCAGGTGTGGGAGGACAGAACTGTGTGCCATGCATTCTGCACAGGGCTGTCTTAAGCTGGAGTGCAAAGATCTGCCCGGCGCCACCCTCCCCAGGTTGCCCAGTCTCAGGTGCGCAGGAGAGCAGAGGTAGCCAGCCACCTCAGCGTCTCACTGGCTTGATCATCCCCGAACCCACGGCACAGAGCTGCCCACAGCAGAAGAGTCTGCTGCAGCCCTCCAACCGACAGACGGGCTCTTCCCTGGACTCAATTTTCAGGCCCCGGACTCTCGGCCTGGCGCCCCTGAGAGCCCGGCGCCTGGGTGCCCCGCACCCCTAGCACCTATGGGTAAGACGGCCCTGATTCTGCACTTCACCCCCAAAGTTAGTGTGCACCCCTCAGTAGACAGTGAATCGTTTAGGGCTTTATATGTTAATAACAAGGCCATGAAGATGTTCTAACGAGTTTTTGTGGTGTAACTTGGCAGGTCCTAAAAGGTAGCATGTAAATCTCTCAAATAAATAAATTTGCAGCATCTGTGTTAGCATTAGAACTCTGCTGAAGATCCTGCACTTTTCTGTGCTTTGCAGCAATAATTAGTTGTGATTCCTTAGTTTTTATTGAAATGGAGTGTGCATGAATAAGCTGTCTCCAGATTTTGGCTCTCTGAAGCAAACATGTCACCAGTTAAGAGAGGGGAAACAATTCCAGTTGACATCTCCCGGCTGCATTTTTTTTCATGTAAAATCATCCCAAGGGCTTCAGATTATTTTTATTTTTAATGCTGTCATTTATTTTATTTTTATTTGTTTGGCTCTAGAAGAGTGTGAGATAGTGCCAAACCAAGGAGTGGAGGAGGGATGAGATTTCAATCACCAAGTGGCAATGACCAAGTCTGGAGATGAATTAATTTGGCAGGTGGTGAGCCAGCTAAATGAACACTTGGACATGTTTGATGATGTCCGAGTGCCGTTTGTTTGGCTCCCATTTTGCAAAATCAATTCATCTCAGATCTTGGCCAGCAATTTAGTGAAACACCTCTCTTTGCTCAGCACTATCTTACGATCTCCCTGAGCTAAGAATAACTCAACAACTTAAAATAATAATAAAATGAACGCAACCTCTGGAATGCCCAAGGAACGGTCAGTGAATTTTCAGTCTATTGATAGCAAAAGGCCACTGGGTTTGGTTTCTTTACCTCCCATTTGGAACAGAGTGCTGTTCTCAAGGGTTTTGTTTCCAATGAAACAAAATTCTGTGTCCAAGGCAGCTGTCTACCAGCTCCCTCTGATACGCAGGCTGAGACCCTACCTGCCTGCAGACTGTCTTCCAGAGTGGTGCAAGCATTGGTTATCTCCCACTTGGACTACTGCAATGCGCTCTACGTGGGGCTACCTTTGAAGGTGACTCAGAAACTGCAATTAATCCAGAATGCGGCAGCTAGACTGGTGACTGGGGGCGGCCGCCAAGACCACATAACACTGGTCTTGAAAGACCTGCATTGGCTCCCAGTACTATTCTGAGCACAATTCAAAGTGTTGGTGCTGAGCTTTAAAGCCCTAAATGGCCTCGGCCCAGTATATCTGAAGGAGCGTCTCCACCCTCATCGTTCTATCCAGACACTGAGGTCCAGCTCTGAGGGCCTTCTGACAGTTCCCTCATTGTGAGAAATGAGGTTACAGGGAACCAGGCAGAGGGTCTTCTCGGTGGTGGTGCCCACCCTGTGGGATGGCCTCCCAGCTTCAGATGTCAAGGAAATAAGCAACTATCCTACTTTTAAAAGACATCTGGAGGCAGCCATGTTTAGGGAAGTTTTTAATGTTTAATGCTGTATTGTGTTTTTAATATTCGATTGGGAGCTGCCCAGAGTGACTGGGGAAACCCAGCCAGATGGGCGGGGTATAAATAATAAATTATTATTATTACAATGATAGCTATACTCAGACTAGACCCACTGAAATGTATGGAGATGGCTTAGGGATCAATCCTAAACACAGGAAGCTGGTGTAAATTAAGCTGGCATAAAGTTACACCAAATTCAAATCCAGTTCATCAGCAGGGGTGCTGCTGCTGTTCTGGCTAAAAAGACTCAAAACAGTCCACAAAGGGAACAAAACAGTAACATCATCATAGAATCATAGAATTGTACAGTTGGAAGGGACCACAGGGCCTTCCAGGGGTCATCTAGTCCAACCCCCTACAACTGAGGAATCTTTTCCCCAACGAGGGGCTTGAACCCATGAAACTGAGTTTAAGAATCTCATGCTCTTTGGGCTGAGCTGTCTCCCAGGTTTCACTGGATCAAATTCATCCGTTTCATTGAATTAATGGAACTAAATAGTTTTAAAAGTAAAAACAGTTGAAAATAACTATTTCAAACATTCAAAAAAAATCAGCAATAAAGTAAAACAACAACAACCCCAGATTAAAACACACACATCAACATTCTACACATCTGGATAAGGTAAAGGTAAAGGGACCCCTGACCATTAGGTCCAGTCGTGGCCGGCTCTGGGGTTGCAGCACTTATCTTGCTTTATTGGCCGAGGGAGCCGGCGTACAGCTTCCGGGTCATGTGGCCAGCTTGACTAAGCCGCTTCTGGCAAACAAGAGCAGCGCACAGAAACGCTGTTTACCTTCCCACCGGAAAGGTACCTATTTATCTACTTGCACTTTGACATGCTTTCGAACTGCTAGGTTGGCAGGAGCTGGGACTGAGCAACGGGAGCTCACCCCATCATGGGGATTCGAACCGCCGACCTTCTGATCGGCAAGTCCTAGGCTCTGCGGTTTAACCCACAGTGCCACCCGCGTCCCACACATCTGTATAGGCTTGTCTAAATTAAAATGTTTCTGGAAGGTGCTGGAAAGAGTACAGTAAAGGCACCTGCCCAGTTGTCAATAGGTAGGGAATTCCAGAGGATAGATTCTGCCGCACTGAAAAGCATGGAAACACCAATGCTGTTTGTTTTGCAACTTCGTTACCAAGCATCTATGCTTCTAATTTTGGTTGCTGGGCCATTTTTAAAAAGTGGATTTTGTTGCATGTTTTTTGTGCCAAGATTTATGATAATTAGCAGTCATCTCTGTAATTAGCAGGTGGTAACAGATAGGTAGAGATGTCCCGTTCATGTGACACGTATGACAGGTTGACATATTTACCCTTTCTCCTTTTTTTTTTTAAAAAAAAATGACTGTGAAGTCTTTGTGTTTGGGATTCTGGCAATTCCGGGTGTCAGGCGGGAATGGCAGGGAGGCAGGGAAGTAAATCTTGGCAAGTCCTTCTCAGTCCTGGGTGAGAGAAAATGATGGGGGTGCAAGATGCAAGTGCTCACACGTAAGGACCGGGTTTACGCAGGACTGCTTTTGCTCTGCAGCTATCAACATGTTCCTCTCTTCCGATGCCGCAGTGAAGCAACAGCTTCCAACAGAACTGGCTGAGTAGCTTTTCAAAACCAAGGAAAGAAATGTATCATTCCCCAAAAAAGAATGTTGCTTTCACACAGTGCTCAGGAAACCCACATGGTCAGGGAAAAGCTGTGCGGTCAGGGAAAAAACCATGCTGTCCAGGGTTGTAAAGACTGCGGAGAGAATAATTGGGTGCACTCTTCCCACCTTGGATCAAATCTATGCTTCCAGGTTCCATAAGAAAGCTGCAGAGATAGCGCAGGATAGTGCGCACCCCGGAAATTATCTCTTTCAGCTTCTGCCTTCTGGAAGAAGGTACAGGGTTATAAAGACTAGGACTAGCCACCTGAGAAACAGTTTCTACCCAAATGCAATTTTGCTTTTAAATGCATTGTAAGGAGTCTCTCAGGGACGCGGGTGGCGCTGTGGGTTAAACCACAGAGCCTAGGACTTGCCGATCAGAAGGTCGGCAGTTTGAATCCCCGCAACGGGGTGAGCTTCCGTTGCTCAGTCCCTGCTCCTGCCCACCTAGCAGTTCGAAAGCACATCAAAGTGCAAGTAGATAAATAGGTATCGCTCCGACAGGAAGGTAAACGGTGTTTCCGTGCGCTGCTCTGGTTTGCCAGAAGTGGCTTAGTTATGCTGGCCACATGACCCGGAAGCTGTACGCCGGCTCCCTTGGCCAATAAAGCAAGATGAGTGCCGCAACCCCAGAGTCGGCCACGACTGGACTTAATGGCCAGGGGTCCCTTTACCTTTTACCAAGGAGCCTCTATGGGAGTATATTGTATTTAAAAATGGGTTATCAGAGTTTTTAGGGGGCTAGCCAGGTTGGGATAGCTGGGATAGCAGGCTTGTTGGGCTGTGAATGTTTTATGTAGATTTTTCAATTTCGTTGTTCTGTATGGGACAATGACAATAAAGATTATCTTTTCTCTTTCTTTAAAAGTGGCCAAAGGGCAGTCCAGATCACAAACCTTCCCTGTGATCATGGTGCTTGGCTATGCTCTGTCCATTTCTGGGCACCACATTTTAAAAATGTGAAATGAGCCTACAGGATCAGGTCCCTGGCCAATCTAACCCACCTTCATGTTCTCACAATGGCCAACCAGATATCCGTAGGAAACCAGCAAGCAGGACTCGAGCACAAGAACACTCTCCCTTCCTGTGGTTTTCAGCAACTGGTATTCAGAAGCATTGCTGCCTTCCACTGTGGAGGCAGAGAATAGCTATCCTGCCTAGCAACCATCAATATTCCTCTCCTCCATGACATAGGAGGACACAGGAAGCTGCCAGACCTCTAAGTCAGCCTTTCTCAACCTTCGGTCCCCAGATGTTTTTGGCCTACAACTCCCATCACCCCTGACCACTGGTTCTGTGAGCTAGGGATCCTGGGAGTTGTAGGCCCAAAACATCTGGGGACCCAAGGTTGAGAACCACTGCTCTAAGTGCTGCTCTCCTCCTTTGGTGACCATTCGTAGCCGAGTAAGATTGTCTTCCATAACATGGTTTTAACAATGAGTTTTAGTTGACTCTAGAGGCCAATTCTGGATCCACACGTCCTTCCACAGTGGGGACACTGGTTTCTGGGTGGGAGTTGATCACAGTGTGGATTTGCCAAGCTTGCCTTCCTCTTAGCACATTTCTCCTTTGTGTCCTGATTTTGAGTGTCTTCAAAGCCCATGACACATTTGGTAAAGGCTGTTTTCCAATTGGTGCACTCGCAGGCCAGTGATTCCCAGTGGTTGGTGTTTATACTACATTTTTTTATATTTGCCTTGAGAGAGTCTTTAAACCTCTTTGGTTGACCACCAGCATTACGCTTTCCATTTTTAAGTTCGGAATAGAGGAGTTGCTTTGGAAGACGATAATCAGGCATCTGCACAATATGACCTGTCCAACGAAGTTGATGTTGAAGAATCATATCTTCGAACACTGGTGATCTTTGCTTCTTCCAGTACACTGATATTAGTTTTCCTGTCTTCCCAGGTGATGTGTACAAATTTTCGGAGACACCGTTGATGGAATCTTTCAAGGAGTTGGAGATGGCATTTATAACTGGTCCATCTTTCACAAGCGTACAGTAAGGTTGGTAGTAGTACAATAGCTTTGTAAAAAAGCATTTTGGTTTCCCTGCGAATGTCCTGCTCCTCAAGCACTCTGCACTTCTAAGTGATATCCATAGAATTGTAGAGTTGGAAGGGATAATAAGAGTCATCTAGTCCTACCCCCTGCAATGTAGGAATCTCAGCTAAAGCATCCGTGACAGTTGCTAAGTTTTACTCAGAGGAGACCTCTTAAAATTTAATATAGTCATGTTCATCCATTTCAATGATGCTATAGGAAAATAGAAATATATGAAGCCCAATTGCTGGACTACAAATCCCATCATCCATCATGATTGGCCATGCTGGCTGGGGCTGGTGGGGTCATTGGAGTTCAACAACCCTTGGAAAGCCGCTGATTTAACTACAGTAATAATTGCAATGTATTTTTAAATTATACTAAGTATCATTAAAATGGCTTTATCAGTATTCATCAGTCACCCTGATGTCCGTAGACTATACATTGTCGGGTGCTAGTGCTGGGGGAAACTATGCAAGCTGCCTTGAGCAACTTGGGTGAACAGCAGGCTAGAACTACAAAATACAGTACAAATAACTGGAACGAGTGTTTCTTAAGAACTCTGTTCCATTCCTCTGGGAGCCACCACTAGAATCTGAGTGCTTCGCTGTGCCTTCAGCCAGGAGTTTGGAATTGTTCAGGCAGCAAACTGGTCTGTTTTTGCTTGTATAAGATATTTTGTTTTTGTTTTTTTTAATGTTTGGTGATTTGTTGTGTTTTGATATACAGTATGTTGTGAGCTGCCCACAGTGGCTGGGGAAACCCAGACAGATTGTTGGGATATAAATTAAATTGTTGTTGTTGTTTTCTTGGAAAGAAATTGGCTCTCTTTCCTCACCCTCGTAAATTTGAATCTCATTGCACCAGTTTGACTGGGAGTTCTTTGATATTACAATTGAGAGGAGATATGATAGCCATCTTCAAATATATCAAGGGCTGCCACATAGAAGAGGGAACAACAGCTTGTTTTCTCCTGCCTGGAGGGTAGGACTAGGAACAATGGTTTCAAGTGACAAGGAAGGCGATTCTGCCTAAATATCAGGAAGAACTTGATTTCCCCCAGCCCTGAAAACCTTCTAAACCAGGTCTTGGGAATCTGTGACTCTCCTAATGTGGCTAGACTCCAGCTACCAGCAGTCACTGCCAGCATGACCAATGGCCAGGAATGATGGGAGCTGGAGTCCCAGAACATCTCAACAGCACCACATTGGAGAATACTTTTCTCTTGTATCAATAGACCAAGCTTTCTCTTGAAGTCTAACCCTATCTCACAGGTTGCTGTGAAGATATATGGCAGGCAGGATGATATCCATTGATCTTTGACAGAAAGGTGTGGCAGAATGGCAATAAGAAAAAAAAGAATCCTCAAAAATCAGGGCAGGAATGCATCTAATGAAAGCTAAATTTCATCTGATCTTTTATCTCAGGAAAGGGAAATCTGTTAACCTCCAGATGCCCTTGGACTAAAACTCCCTTCTTCGCTGACCATTGGCCATGCTAGCTAGTGTTGATGGGAGCCGAAGTCTGACAGGGAAGGAAAATCCCAGCTCAAACAACATTAAGAATACTTCTTTCTTTTCTTTTTTGGGGGAAAATGAAGCTCAACTCGTAAACAGATGCAGATATTATGAGCTGGCCATATTGGTATTCTGGACCAGGTAGCTGCAAACTTCACTCATCACGTTGGGATAAATCCAACGCCAAATTCTATTCACCTATCTATTCCATATCTCAACTTTTTCTCAGGCACACTTATTACTACTGCAAATTGCAAAATTAAGAATAAACCTCAACCTCCTTCATTCAAGGAGCCATTCCCCATTCTCTGGAGGAGTTGTTTGCGAGATGGCTCGATTAGATTAATTAGCTAATGTTTGTAAAGTGCCTTGAAACACAGCTATAGATTAGAAAACACTGTTATAAATGTTAAGTATTATTGTTCTAAGAGATAGATAGAAAAGGTAGATAGGGAGATAGGTGAAGGGAGATACAGCAGGCAGATAATGGGAACTGTAATACTTGCAGAGCTTTGGATCTTCAAAGAGCTTTACAGGCATTAGCTAATTAATAATGTCAAGCTGGCAGATAATGGGGAGATAAAGTGAGAAGGTAGATAGGAATACATCATGCGCTTTTGGACACACACACACACACACTGTTCTCAAGTCACACCCATTAAACTTAAGGCTAATACTGAGTCTTCCAGATGGAAACCTGCTTTGTTCAATGTAGGCAGTCAGGTTGTGCATCCATAGCAGTTACTAGAGGAGGAATAACCACTGGGAGAAGCGCAGAGAGAAGAAGCACTATGGTGCATCTGCAGCAGCACAACCAGATGCCTTCACTTGCCCCAGCTGCAACAAAACATGTCTCTCCTATATCGGTCTGTACAGCCACAGCAGGAGCTGTAACTCTCCAACCGTTTGACTTCACCCCCGAAGATGCACTCTTCCAATGTATCCCGAGACAGGCAGATCATGCCAACAGCATCAGGCCCATACTCAAACCCAGACTCAGGTTGCTTGGCTTGCAGGTGTATTCTGTAGCATCACTGACGCACTAAGAATGCCTGAGTGGAAGATTTATACTGGACTGCTTTGCTTTATCGGTTGTTCTGCTATACAGTGGAACCTCGGAAGCCAAACGCCTGTAAACTCAAACGTTTTGGCTCCCGAACGATCGAAAACTGGAAGTGATTGTTCCGGTTTTCGAATGGTTTTAGGAAGCCGAACGCTCCTGCACCCAACAAGAAGCTGCACCTTGGAAGTCAAACATTTTGGAAGTCAAACTTCTGGAACAGATTCCATTCGACTTCCAAGGTAAGTCTGTACAGTGGTACCTCGGATTAAGTACTTAATTTGTTCCGGAGGTCCGTTCTTAACCTGAAACTGTTCTTAACCTGAAGCACCACTTTAGCTAATGGGGCCTCCTGCTGCCGCTGCACTGCTGGCGTGTGATTTCTGTTCTCATCCTGAAGCAAAGTTCTTAACCCGAGGTACTATTTCTGAGTTAGCGGAGTCTGTAACCTGAAGCGTCTGTAACCTGAAGCGTATGTAACCCGAGGTACCACTGTACCCTGAAGAATCAGACTCTAAACTATGTTCTTCCAGCAATAGGGTAGGATCCTTAGCACAACCAATTCCAGCTGGGTTTGCTGTCAGTTCCAGTCAACTGATAAGCACAGATAGCAAGCCCTGTTTGCCAAGAAACAACCAGGAGCACCCATTAAGGCTTCTGGTTGCTTAAGGTTGCTCCTTTGAATTTGCATCTTTATCTGCTTTGCACTTGGTGTCATATGAGGTGGGTGTGGCCAAGGGAACGAGCCCTTTCAGGTCAAATTAGGACCCGTGCCTCTGACAGTGGAGGTATCAGAGGCATAGCAAGGTTAGGTGGTAGCCGGTAAGGACTTTTCTTTGTCACCCCACCACCACATCAGCAGCTCAGGGTAGGCTTGGGAGCCGTAGGCAGGGGGCAGCCAAATGTCTCACACACACACACCAGCGATGAAACCCAGGGAGGTCTGTCCCCCGCACCCCACTTCCTACAACTCTGGGAGGTAGAACATAGCCATCATCACTAGAAGCCACGGAAAGCTTTATCTTCCACGAATAGAGCTCTTTAAGTACTGGCAAGGTGTTTCCCCAAATGTCTTGCTACTGGTTTGCAGCTTAGTAGCTGTGTTTTGAATGAATCAAAGTGTCCAGGCAGCCTTCAAAGGCAGCCCCATGTGCAACGCTTTGCAGTAGCCTAACCTAGAAGTCAGGATGCGGGTGGCGCTGTGGGTTAAACCACAGAGCCTAGGACATGCCGATCAGAAGGTCAGTGGTTCGAATCCCCGCGACGGGGTGAACTCGCATTGCTTGGTCCCTGCTCCTGCCAACCTAGCAGTTCGAAAGCACAAAGTACAAGTAGATAAATAGGTACTGCTCCCATGGGAAGGTAAACAGTGTTTCCGTGCGCTGCTCTGGTTTGCCAGAAGCGGCTTAGTCATGCTGGCCACATGACCCGGAAGCTGTACGCCGGGTCCCTCAGCCAATAAAGCGAGATGAGCGCCGCAACCCCAGAGTTGGCCACGACTGGACCTAATGGTCAGGGTCCCTTTACCTTTACCTTTAACCTAGAAGTCACCAGGGTATGGGTAACCAATTGTCTTTGTCTGTGAACGGCTGGTGCACCAGCCACCAGCTCCCTGTGCCTGGTGTGGCATCCATGCTACAAATAGCATAACTGATACCCAGAATAAATTATCCACATATGGAAAGCTGAGGAAATATCATGCTGTATCAGATGGGACGGAACATGTGCAGAGGGGAATCTGGTAACAGAGCCATTTCCCTTTCACACCTCCTCTGCCCACGGACGTTGCACAAATCAATTAATGTGCTTGGCTGCTTGCTTTTTCTCAAAACGAGCTCTTCAAAGGCAGACGATACCGATGCATGCAAATTGCCACGCTCACACACCTGCAGCGCACCTGTGCCCCTTGCATCATCATGCCACCTCTGCAGTCCCAGCCCTTGTCCTGCATGAGCGTCCTTGGAAAGATTGATGGTGCGGCTCAGGTGCTGACTCCACAGGTTCTCCCTCTCTGCGCTGCGCTTGCCAGCACATGTTTCTTAACCTCCAGCCTTCTTTCTCTGAGCACCACTGCTGCATTCTCAAAGCCATCTCCTACCCTGATTCATGGGATTACAGTGCTGGAAAGCACCGAGGGCTGCTGTCGCCAAGTCCAATCCTTGGGCCCAAATCCTTGACAGTCAGAATAGCATAGCCCACGAAGAGACTGAGCTCACAATGAATAAGGCTGTCAATGGCCACTAGTCAATCACAACTGGTGAGAGAAATGTTGTGCATCCAGTTGGCCACTATGATAACAAGATATGAGGCTAGATGAGCCTTTGGTTTGATCCTACAGGGCTTATGTTCTTATGAGTTATATCAAGAACATATGCAACATATGAAGCTCCATGTACCAAGCCCCAACCACTGGCTTTCATCATTCTTGTTATTTTTTATTTAAACACTTGTATATATGCGGGTGGCACTGTGGGTTAAACCACAGAGCCAGGACTTGCTAATCAGAAGGTGGGCGGTTCGAATCCCCGCGACAGAGTGAGCTCCCATTGCTCGGTCCCTGCTCCTGCCAACCTAGCAGTTCAAAAGCACATCAAAGTGCAAGTAGATAAATAGGTATCTTTCCGGCGGGAAGGTAAACGGCATTTCCGTGAGTTGCTCTGGTTCGCCAGAAGCGGCTTAGTCATGCTGGCCACATGACCCGGAAGCTGTACGCAGGCTCCCTCGGCCAATAAATCAAGATGAGCACCGCAACCCCAGAGTCGGTCACGACTGGACCTAATGGAAAAGGGTCCCTTTACCTTTTATATACCAATTTTAATTTATTAATCTGGAAGCTATTTGCAGTACACCTGTCACCACTGTCCTTGGCATCCATTTGTCTCAAGAGAGCCATCTGTCCTCCCTTGTTCTCTTGGAATGGCAACAGTGCCCACCTAAGAGGTGCTGGAACTGAGTTCTGGCGAGTTCCCATGAAAGTAAGCCCAGTAAGTCCATTTAGTTCAGTGGCACTTCTGCACAAGGAACTACATACAGCAGGGGGTAGGCAATGTGTTCCCTGAAGGTGTTGCCATACTTCATCTCCCAATGGCCAATGGCAAGGGATGATGGGAAGTGGAGTCCACAACATCTGGAGGGCACCATGTTGGCTACTGCCATTGTATAGGACAGTAGCTTAAATGAATACAATTTTTAATTATTATTTTTTAAAAAAACAAAAACAAAACCTGATGGTGTGCAATGAAAAATAAATTTATTATCCCAATGGTGAGTGGCCATATTACCCATCATATGCCAGATTAAAACTGATGTCCCCTTTAGATAGCTAGTATATTGTGCTCAAATGTAAGCAAGCACATTCTGACCATCCTGACCTGCCCACCCAAATC
The DNA here is from genome assembly GCF_964234715.1 of Podarcis melisellensis. Classification (NCBI taxonomy): domain Eukaryota; kingdom Metazoa; phylum Chordata; class Lepidosauria; order Squamata; family Lacertidae; genus Podarcis; species Podarcis melisellensis. The sequence goes on from NC_138542.1 coordinate 66,507,153, forward strand.
ATTCCCAGGATTCTAACTATGATTTGGCAGCCTAAGCCACCTGTCAATCATGCTCCATCTGTTTTTCCTGAAGGGTGGAGTTGGGCTGTTGTCCAAACCCCACCCTCAATCCTTGCCCAGTTCCCACCCACCCACTGTAGGGCAGATTAAAGAGCGGGCACCCAGCCATTGCTTGGATGGTTACACCTACGCCATCCATAATCCCCAAAATTTATGTGCACAGATGCTCAACCCAGCTAAGACTCCGAGATCCTTTAGCAGTGATTCCTTTATTGCCTGGGGTGGGTTGGATGAGCCTTTGGGTCCCTTCCAACTGTACAATTCTATGGTTCCATGATTGACAGAAGCTAGTCACTTGTGTCTTGGGCAAGATAGTCCACAGTCCAGAATGGGGGTAGTAGGAGGGTTTGCCACCCCCAGATCCTGAATCAGCAGCACCAGCACGTGACTATAGTCCTGAATTAGACATTCAGGGGGAAAAGAATACATGGCAGAGTTGCCCTAAGTGATTTGGCAGCAATCTTGAATCCCAGGCTGGCTCCAAAGTTTCCTCTTTTGCATGGCTATGAAGATCATATCTCTGATTTGAATTTCTATTCTCAGAGAAGGACCTGTTTGCTACACTTAGATTTCAATCAATGCCCACAGCAGTTCTTTAAAAGGAGGGAGGGGGCAAAGAACCTTCCTTTTGACCAGTTGAATTGCTGTCTTCACATTGATTTTTAGCCAAACCTCTTATCTCAGAGTCAACCTTCAGTCAGACCAACAGCAAGCAGCCTATTTGCTAGGAGGTGAAGAAAAGGATATCACCCAAAATGTTGCCCTGTTTGCAAGGTGATATAATCCTGTTATCGGGATTATCATAACAATATTGAGTGTGCCTATTGCGCTGCTGAACGTTCAAAGAGTTTTACATGCATCAACCCTTCTAATAGCAAACTCAGGTGCCAAGTGCCGACAGATATGGACCCCAAACAGGGCTACCAAGGAGTAACAGGGAGGGACCAGCATGCCTGAAGGAACCCTGGGGTTTGGCTAAGGAAACTGAGAGAATCTGAAATTGACATGTTCACATGTCCTTAGGTATAGTGGGGGAGAAATGCAGGATGGCACAACTCCAGGACTTCTTTAAGAGCAAGGGTACTGGTGCCATTTGCCAGAGTATAGGCTTCCCACTTCATCCCATCAGTGTAAACAGGACCACTTCTTTGCAAGATTGTTTGCATTCCTCCATTTCTCCACCTCTCCTGATATGCCCCACAGAGGGCCTTAAGGTCCACAAATACAGTAACAACACTTTGGAGGTCCCAAGCTGTAAGGTGGTTAGATTGGTTTCAACTAGGGCCAGGGCCTTTTCAGTACTGGCCCCGACCTGGTGGAACGCTCTGTCACAAGAGACCAGGGCCCTGCGGGACTTGACATATTTCTGCAGGGCCTGCAAGACAGAGCTGTTCCGCCTGGCCTTTGGTTTGGACTCAGTTTAACCCTTATGTTTCCCTCCCCTTATGGTTTTGATTTATGGGCTACTATTAAAATGAGGCTGCATTTTAAATTGTATTTTAACCCATATTTTAATAAACTGGTTTTTTGTTTGTTTGTTTTACCCTATTATGTTTTATTGTAATTTTATTGGTGTTAGCTGCCTTTAGCCTGGCTCTGGTCGGGGAGGGCGGGGTATAAATAAAAATGTATTATTATTATTATTATTATTATTATTATTATTATTATTATTATTTCAGCTGTCTGGGGGGGAATTGTGCTATAGTTCTTTGTGCTTTAACAGTTGAACCTATGCAGTCAGAAGTTAGCACCACTGAGCTCCGTGGATCTGATCCCAGGAAACTATGCACAGGGTTGCAGTGATCTTTTCTTTACTTGGAAATAGTTCACTGAGGCACAGTCTCGGAGGCTTTGAGGAACCAAAGCTATGGGTAAGTTTGTCCTCACACTAGAACTCACGGACACCCAGCGATGACTAATGTTGTAAGATTAAGGACAGGTGAAATGAAGGACTCCATCACAAAACACATAGGGAAACTCTGGAATTTGCTCCCACCGGAGGCAGTGATGGCCATCATCCTTGATGGCTTTAAGAGAGGATTCCATTGATTCATGGATAAGGAGGCTATCTTTGGCTTGTAGCTACGATGGCTGTGGTCTGCTCCTGAAATCCAGCTGCTGGATACCACAGAAGGGGAGAGTGTTCTTGTGCTCAGGTTTCCTGTTTGCAGGTTTTCCATGAACATCTGGTGTGCTGGGCCTGGGGGTAACCCATGAAATGCAGTCCAGGACCGGTCCAGAATCCAAAGGTTCCGCTGGAAGTCAGTCCAACAGGGCCAAGGCAGGACACGAGGCAGGAAACCAGGCAAGGACAGGTACAGGATCTCAGGCAGGATCTAGCATACAGCAATGTTGCTCCCACAACCTGGGGTGAGGTCCGAAAGCCTTTTATCTTTGTCAGGGTAGCGGCTGGTCCTGATCCCCCAGCAACTCACCTCCCTGTTTCGCCCGAAGGCGAGTCCTCCTCCTGCAAGTACTCAGGTCTCTCCTTCTCTCAGAGACATTGATGGGTTACTAGACCCAGGGGCCGCCTCAGCCTCCCCTGACCCAACTGGTAGTGGAGCAGCTGTAAGTGACTGCCCAGCTGGAGGCAACGAGGTCATCCCCGCATCTGGAGCCAGGGCAGGCTCAGGCCCCTGATTCGGCCCAGCTGGTGTTTGTTGCAGGGGAACCTGTGCAGACTGGGACTTTTCAGTATCAGGCTCCAGACTTGGTTCAGATAATGCCTGAGGCAAAGGATCCGGTGCAGACTGAGTCTCCTCTGGTTCCGAGTCTGAGTCCCAGGCCATCGCATCTGGTTGGCCACTGTAAGAAAGAACACCAGACTAAATAGGCACTTGGCATGATCCAGCAGTCTCTTCTTATATTAAAGAAAGATTAACACACTTACCAACAAGAACCTGTGATGGTGAAAGAAGAGCTATGTTTGTTCCTGATCCCTTCTGAGATGCCTCACACTGGCTTTGCAGGTTCTTCTGGTTGATCTACCAACCCTCAGCCTCCCCAACGTGCTCCTTCCTTATTGCTCCTCACCTTTTGCAACCTTTGAAGGACAACATTCTGGTCAAACTCCTGAACAAAGCAGAGAAGGCTGTGTTTCCTTTGTCTCAGCCCCCAACGCGGCAAAGCGAGAGGAAGGTCAGGGCCCCATAGCCAGTAAAGATGAGAACAAACGAGTTGGATGACATCAGGAATGGAACCACCGAGTTTGGACTGGTCTGCTCCAGCCAAAGACCTCTTCAAAAACCCCCAAAGCAATGGAGGTAATGACTCTGCTGTTAATGGGCCAGGAAGTCATAGTGCCTAAGCAAAGATTTGGACGAAAGGGAAGAGGCAGTTCTGCTAAGGAACTCAATTACCCATGAAATATCAACAAAACAGAAATGCTCAATCATCTAAAGAGATAAGGCCATAGCACTGAGAGTTCAGTGTACCACAAGGAAATAAGCACACAACGGGGAGAAAGGTGGATTAATCTACGAACGCAGGTGAATAGAATAACCTTCTATGCTTTCCCTTTACAGCAAATTTTACTTTTGGGGGACAGAGAGGGGTGGAGGTCCCTGGCCTTTAAAATACTCAATGGAGGGTTGGGCCAGGCAAAAGCTATGGTCAGGCAAAGAATCATAGACACTGAGAGACAACAGGACTGCTCAAGGTGCCCCGACTATAAAATTGGAGAAATCGAGAGAGATATAGCCGTGCCGGCAGCATATCTCTTCTTTCTCGTATCCAAAAATGCAAGGAGGGCTTTTACACTCACCAGAAGCTCAGCTCTGCCCTCGCCAGTCCTGGAAGGAGCCTTTTAAAAAGTCCCCTATGCTCAGAGACTTTGTGCCTGTTCATTGGGGGATATAGGAAGTCCAGAGCACTTGTTCTTTAGATGTCCCTTTTATGAAGAGGCACATAGTTGAGACCATTAATCCCCTGCAGGTGAGGCTCGCTGACCTCCCAGAAAAGCAAAAATTTGACCTTTTCCTGTTAGGCAAAGATCATAAGATGACCTGGATGGTCGCCAGATTCTGTGTACATATCTGTAGGCGCAGACCATCCCCCAACCCAAACTAGTCCATTAAGAAAATCCCCAAACTCTGTTCCATGAGTGACTCTGGGTCATCTCTCTACGGTTGCTTATCTTAAAGTTTTACGTGTCTATACGCTTATCACATTTATAAATTTTAAATTTAGTGTTGTACATTGTTTTAAATGTTTGCTTTCCTTCTGGGATTGTACCCCCAAGTGTGTTTTATAAGCTGGTCTCTGACTGTAATAAGCCTATCTATCTATTCAATGGAGGGGGTGTTGGTTTATCAAGCACAGTATTTTGAACATTGACCAGCAGTGACTCTCCAGAGTTTGAGGTAGAAGTCTCTCACAGCCCAAACTGGAGATATGGGGGCTTGAACCTGGGACATTCTGCACATAAAGCAGGTCTTCTCACTGAACTACACCCTCAAATTTCTAAAATCAGAGCTTTTTTTCCAGGGGGAGCTCACAGGAACTCCCTTCTGGCACCTCTCAGATGGGTTCCATCACCTCTCAAGTGGGCGCCATTGCTATTCTAAGAGGATGAGGGAGGTGTTCATGATGAGTTCTGGCACCTCTTTTTCTAGAAAAATAGCACTGTCCAAAACTGTACGAATTTAGCAAATTCAAATCTAGGAACATAAGGCACTGTTTTAGCCTGAAGGTAAAAAATTTCCCGAGCACAATTCAAAGAGTTGGTGCTGGCCTTTAAAGCCCTAAATGGCCTTGGCCCAGTATACCTGAAGGAGCGTCTCCACCCCCATCGTTCAGCCCAGACATTGAGGTCCTCTTCCAAGGGTCTTCTGCTGGTTCCCTCACTGCAACAAGAGAAGTTACAGGGAACCAGGCAGAGGGCCTTCTCAACAGTCTGTAACTACTTGTAGAAAGAGAAGGTGACAAATTGTAGGATTGGACAAGGTATGAGAGGATCTCTCACCATGAAGTAGGGTTTGGTCATCTCTTCATTATCTCACCAGCAGATCTTGACTCTCGTTTTATCTCACTTTCATATTCTGAATCACACTTTCAATGTTCAACCAAACCAGATATGCCTAAGTGATTGCACACACACATCCAAATTACTTTAACTAGTTTCAATATTATCTTTTAAAATTGTTGTAGCCTGCCCTGGGATCGTAAACAGACAGACACACCATTAAATGCATTGCTATTGTATGTACAACTAATTATTATCCCACACTATAATTATTTACATATACATTAAAAAATGGCAGCCATCATTTTGTTTGTTCATGTGACTGTTTAAAAAGGTGTTCTTAATAGTGTTGACATGTTATATTTTTTATTTTTAATGTATTGTGTTGTTTTACTACTCTGTTGTTGGCCGAAGAGGGCTTCTTTGAAGAGCAGAAGAGATACCTGACTGCATCACTGTGCAAGGTCCCTATTAAATCATGGGTGGACATAGCAGACGACACAGAGATTTCTCCAAGTAGTTCTTTATAAGTAAGCTGGAACTGAACTGAACTGACAGCAAACATCTCAGCTGGCCTGCTTTTATAGGCAGCTGGCTGTCAACATTGTAACAACAACAGCCCAGGGTTTGGCGCCTAAATTAACTTAAGTGGACCTGAGTGAAAACTATATACAGTGGTGCCCCGCAAGACGAACGCCTCGCAAGACGAAAAACCCGCTAGACGAAAGGGTTTTCCGTTTTGGAGGCGCTTCACAAAACGAATTCCCCTATGGGGTTGCTTCGCAAGACGAAAAAAATCTTGCATCCCCCCGCGGGGTTTTTTCCGCTTTTTTTGCCCTTTTCTTAAGCCGCTAAGCCGCTTATCAGCTGTTCCGCTGATAAGCCGCTTAACAGCTGATCGCTGGAAGCCGCTTGACAGCTGTAGCGCTAATCCGCTAAGCTGTCAATGGGCTTGCTTCGCAAGACGAAAAAACCGCTATACGAAGAGCCTCACGGAACGGATTAATTTCGTCTTGCGAGGCACCACTGTACACAATACCCTCCTGGTGGCCAGGGTGAGAACTTCAATACATAACAGTCCTCATATTGGTTTGGGCCCAGATCCAGGTCAGAATCAGAGCAGGCCCATTCCAAACTGCTGGATCAGGCCCCAGGTTGGACTTGGGGTATGGAGCATTCAGAGTCTAATGTGTACTCCCTTTGTACAGCGGTACCTCTGGTTGTGAACGGGATCGGTTCTGGAAGCCCATTCACAACATGAAAAGAGCGGAACCCGCAGCGGCGCATCTGCGCACATGCAGGTTGAGATTTGCCGCTTCTGCGCATGCGTGTGACGTCATTTTGCGCTTCTGCAGCGAAACCCGGAAGTAACCCTTTCCGGTACTTCCAGGTTGCCGCGGGACGTAACATGAAGGAACATAACATGAAGCGGACGTAACATGTGGTGTGACTGTATATATGAACATACGAAAGAGCCCTGCTGAATCAGAGCAGGTGCTCATCTGGTCCAGCTGTTAGACAGCGAAACGGTCTCCCTCAGAAGAGGGTGGACTCTCCTTCCTTAGAGGCTTCTAAGCAGAGGTTGGGTGGCCATCTGTCATGGATGCTTTAGCTGAGATTTCTGCATTGTAGGGAGTTGGACTAGATGACTCTCGGGGTCCCTTCCAACTCGACAGTTCTATGACTCTTTGATCCTATTCTCACAGATGCTGACGGGAAACTCACAAGCAGAAGCAGAGCACAACAGAACACTAGCCCCTTGGGATTCCTAGCAACTGGTATTCAGACACATATTGCCTCTAATCCTCTTTTAAAGCCCCCTCAGGTGAAGTACTTAATTCGTTCCGGAGGTCTGTTCTTACCCTGAAACTGTTCTTAACCTGAAGCACCACTTTACCTAATGGGGCCTCCTGCTGCTGCCGTGCCACCGGAGCACGATTTCTGTTCTCATCCTGAAGCAAAGTTCTTAACCTGAAGCACTATTTCTGGGTTAGCAGAGTCTGTAACCTGAAGCGTATGCAACCTGAGGTACCACTGTATTTTGGTAGGCAACCTTACTTCTGGGAGCAGTTTCTTCTACGTGTCCTGAATCTTCCAACGTCCAGCTTCACTGGACATCTATGAATTTCCACAACATGCAGAAGTTCTTTTCCTCCCCAGCAATGAGGTGCAAATGCCCACCTTTCACTCCCTCCAGAGAAATGAATAATTTTCAGAGAAATTGTCCCTACCAAACAGTCGAGGTTCCTGGCATGTGTGCATGTTTGCACGTTTCCCTTTCCTGATCTAGTGATCTTACTGTTTGTTTATTTTCCCTCTCTCTCTCTCTCTCTTTTGGCACATCAAGTTCCTTAGATTATTATATGTCAGTTGAGAAACTCTCGACAGCTCCTTGTCACGGGTGTATAAAACCCTCTGTAATGCTGTAATACTGTATCATTGATATCTCCCTGAGATAACACCTAAGTGTCTACTGGCTATATAATCGGAAGCAAAAGTTAACAAAAAGAAGAGATCTTTTAGTAAACGCCCAGGCCTTTAAAAATAAAATAAAAAGGAAAGTAACTGGTGCCACTCTTTTCCAGATAGTGGTTTGGATAAGCAGATTTAGATGTAGTCCTAACAGCAGAAGACCAGGCAGCCCTTTTCTTCGATTGCTTCTGTATTCCTGAGTTAACTGAGTCCATCAGCTTTCTAAATGCTGTTTAGAAACGAAAAGATATCCTCTGTTCTGATGTTCTAGAGTTGGTCCCAGACAGATGACGTGTCCTATTCTAATTGCCATACCTGATGGGACTACACCAGCACAGTCTCCTGATGTTGTGTGCACCCATACTTAGATCTGAGTTGTTCATTTTGGGCTGCACACCTAAATTTCGCGCATCTAAAAAAAAAACGAAAAGGGGTTGATGCCCTTCTCTTTAGCAATTTTCCATGCTTGGGAACATGGCTTGCTATCTGGATAGCTGGGGAAACATCTTATCCCAGTTGTCATGACACACCAGCTCCAAGTGTAATCTCAGAAGGGTCAACCGAGTGATGGGGGCCGGAGGCTTGCTAGAGCCATCTGGAGATAATTGTTTGGTTTTTTTTGTCAGCGGTTCGAATCCCCACGATGGGGTGAGCTCCCGTTGCTCGGTCCCTGCTCCTGCCAACAGAGCAGTTCGAAAGCACATCAAAGGGCAAGTAGATAAATAGGTACCACTCCAGTGGGAAGGTAAATGGCATTTCCATGCGCTGCTCTGGTTCACCAGAAGCTGCTTAGTCATGCTGGCCACATGACCCGGAAGCTGTACGCCGGCTCCCTTGGCCTGGAAAGCAAGATGAGCACCGCAACCCCAGAGTCATCTGCAACTGGACAGGGGCCTCTTTACCTTTACTGGGTTATCAAGCCAGGAACTTGGACTCCTAACACCAATGTTCAGTCCTCATTTTGCATCATCTCTTCTCTTATGCATCCAGGACTTTGCATAGGCGAAGGTGTTCAGGTGTTGAAGTCTCACAGTTATTTGCTGCTCATGCATAACAAACCTGTTGAGCACGACTGACTGTGGCTCTTCATTCTGCATAGATATTAAAACAAGGAAGGAGGTGATTGTGACACCTTGTCACATCAAAAAACCAGGTTACTAGGTGTCCTTTTTAACATAGGTTTCCAGCATTTCAAAATTTCCACACCAGCATTTCAAAATTCAAGGCACTATTATTTCTTTTATAAGCCTGTTGTTTTTGTCCATGATGTTTTCTTGGCAGGGATACTGGAGTGGCTTGCCGGTTCCTGCTCATTTTCTCAGTATTGATGTGTGGAAGTGAGAACTGGACCATAAAGAAGGCTGATTGCTGAAGAATTGATGCTTTTGAATTATGGTGATGGAGGAGACTCTTGAGAGTCCCTTGGACTGCAAGAAGATCAAACCTATCCATTCTGAAGGAAATCAGCCCTGAGTGCTCACTGGAAGGACAGATCGTGAAGCTGAGACTCCAAGACTTTGGACACCTCATGAGAAGAGAAGACTCCCTGGAAAAGACCCTGATCTTGGGAAAGATTGAAGGCACAAGGAGAAGGGGACAATAGAGGAGGAGATGGTTGGACAGTGTTCTCGAAGCTACCAGCATGAGTTTGACCAAACTGCGGGAGGCAGTGGAAGACAGGAGTGCCTGGCGTGCTCTGGTCCATGGGGTCATGAAGTCGGACAAATAATGCTTCAAATAATGTATGGAGCCATGTGTCAAGCCCAGGAATACCAGGCAGGAAATGATGCTTTGTGTGGCCTTTCTAACCAAGGAGAAACCTTTGTCATTTGTTATAGTCCTCTCCCTGGTTAAGGCTCCCCGTCCCCATTGGGGAAGAAACTGGGATGAAGATGGACTTATTGTCCATTCAAATGGAGCATTCCAAAAGCCCAACTTCTATTTTTTACAGTGGAGAAAGCTGCTGTGGGCTAGCACATCCCCACCCAAGCCTATAAGCTCAATGCCAACATCTTTTAAGTCCAAGACAAGAGGGAGCCAGTAATGGAAATCTGGCGTGATCTGCTCCTCTCTTTGGGAGGTGGGCCAGCATCTGAACACATGTTAAGCTAATCTAGCCTCAAGTCTAAGCAATCGTGAATGAATGGCTCGTTGAGCGGGAGACAATTAGCTGGTAGAATTAATGGTTACTGGCTTAAATAACATTGTGAAAGGAAGAGGAAGACAGAAAGGAGAGCTCTCTCAACATCTGAGATAGCTAAATGAAACCTGCACCTTCAGAAGCGGTGCACCACTGAATCCCAGATGCTGCTGGGATTGAAAAGGGCCAGTCTAGTCATCCACTGCCCTCAGTTTTCAGACTAAAAGGGACCCCTGACCATTAGGCCCAGTTGTGACCGACTCTGGGGTTGTGGCGCTCATCTTGCTTTATTGGCCGAGGGAGCCGGCGTACAGCTTCCGGGTCATGTGGCCAGCATGACTAAGCCGCTTCTGGCGAACGAGAGCAGTGCACGGAAACGCCGTTTACCTTCCCGCCAGAGCGGTACCTATTTATCTACTTGCACTTTGATGTGCTTTCGAACTGCTAGGTTGGCAGGAGCAGGGACCAAGCAACGGGAGCTCACCCTGTTATGGGGATTCGAACCGTCAACCTTCTGATTGGCAAGTTCTAGGCTTTGTGGTTTAACCCACAGCACCACCCGCATCCTAGTTTTCAGGCTACCGTGTGCAAAAACTAAAGAGGTGCTCAAGAAGTTGTAGGAAATTTGAGGAGGGCTTCTAGCTTCTGCTGAGGGCAGAGCTGACAGCTATCTGGGAGGACATGAAGCAGTGGCATATTGGAGGGACAAAAGGGGATGGTGATTTTTTTTTGTTCTGAAGAGATGTATTATCTTTCTACAGTGGACACTCGGGCTGAGAACGTGATCCATGCAGGAGGCAAGTTTGCAACCCACAACACCGCGTCTGCACACATGCGGGTCGCAATTTGATGTTTCTGCACATGCGCGAGTGCCAAAACCCGCAACTAACCCATTCCAGTACTTCTGGGTTTCGGAGCATCCATAACCCGAAAATGCGCAACCTGAAGCGTCTGTAACCCGAGGTATGACTGTATTTAAATTATGGCCATTGTTGCTAAGTTTGCAACTATACCAGTGGTGAGTCAAGGTATATACCGTGTTTTTCGACCCATAGGACGCACTTTTTCCCCTCCAAAAATGAAGCTGAAGCTTGGAGAGCGAGAGGGGTTGGTGCGCATCGACCCCTCTCACTCTCCAGCCTTCAGGAAGACATCCGCAGCCTAGGCAGCCCTGCGGGAGGTCCCGCAGGGCTATCTAGGCTGTTCCCTGAGCCACTTGCCCAGGCTTTATGGGGAAACCCCTGGCTTCCCCCTTCAGCCCCGACACTGGCCGACAAGCTCAGCCGGGGCTGGCTGCTTCCCGGGGCTGTGATTCAAGCAAATTGAAAGCTGCTTACACTCTGCTAGATTAACAGTGTGCCGGAAGGATCGGGACTGCCCCTTCCGCCCTTCCCCCAGCTTATTGTGCCGGGAAATTCCCGCCATATCCTCCTTTTGCTCTGGTTGCACGAGGCAAGGCAGCTGCCCACCACAGACAACCAGAAATGTAATATCTCCCTCGCTCTTCTTCCCTCCCTCCCTCTTCCAACTTAAAAATATGGGGAGGCAGTTAAGCCCCACCTCACAGACAATTCAGCCTTTCTCAAACTGTGGGTCCCCAGATGTTGCTGAACTACAACTCCCATCGCCCCAGGTAGCAAGGCCAGAGCTCAGGGAAGATGGGAGTTGAGGAATGATAGGAGTTATAGCCCAACAACATCTGGGGTCCCAAAGGTTGAGCTCTCCCTTTCCCTTCTTTCCCTCCCTCCCTCTTCCAACTTAAAAATATGGGGGGGCAGTTAAGCGCTCAATGATAAACGTTGGAGATACTGTCCTGTACATTACTGACAGTTCATTACCACTGTATTTTCTTGCAGAAAACCTCCCCCATTCTGATAAGGATGATAAAGCAGAAAAGACTAGCATATAAGATTCCTTTTAAACTTGAGGTAGTAAAATATGCTAGGGAGCATGGAAACAGAGCAGCGGAGAGACATTTTGGGTCATCTCCAACTGAAAAAAAGAGAGTGGAGGAAACAGGAGGATCAGCTGCAAAAGGCAGATAAAAGTAAGCACACTTTTTGTGGATGTGCTGCAAAGTGGCCACAGATGGACATTGCCATGAAAGAATGGATCACAAGTCACCGGAAAAATGGCTTCGCAGTCTCTACAAAAATGATGATATATGAAGCCAAACGGATTGCTTTAGAGAAAGGCATTCATGATTTTACTGGCTCACCATCATGGTGCTACAGATTTATGAAGCGATGTGGCCTTGCTATGCACACCAAAACTAGAACCGCACAAAAAATGCCAGAAGAATATGAATCTAAGATTATGTCTTTTCATAACTTTGTAATTGATGCTAATAAGAGAAATGGATTTGAAATTGGCCAGATTGGGAATATGGATGAAGTCCCTCTAACCTTTGATGTGTTGATCGGAAAGGTGACAAAACTATCGCCGTGAAAACCTCCGGACATGAGAAAACCCATTACACTGTTGTGTTGTCTTGCTGTGCAGATGGCACCAAATTACCACCCATGTGAATTTTCAAAAGGAAAACATTTCCAAAAGAAGTGATTCCACGAGGAGTTGTTGTACATGTTCATGAGAAAGGATGGATGGACGAAAATGGAATGAGAGTATGGGTTGAAAAAGTGTGGTCCAAACGTCCTGGAGGGCTTTTGAAAAAACCTGCCTTATTAGTACTTGACCAGTTTAGAACACATATTAGCAAAACTACAAAAAAGCGCTTTAAAGAAGTGAAGACTCATCTAGCTGTAATTCCTGGAGGTCTTACCAGCCAGTTGCAACCTCTTGACGTTTCCATCAACAAGCCATTTAAGATCTTTATGCAAGAAGAGTGGAACAAATGGATGGCTGCTGGTAATCATGATCTAACACCCACTGGACGAATGAAGAGGCCCACTATCACTCAAGTTTGTGAATGGGTGAAAACATCATGGCACTCGGTGAAGGAGGAAATCGTTGTCCGGTCATTCAAAAAATGTGGCATTAGCAATGCTTTGGATGGAAACAAAGATGATATTTTACATGAAGATAGCGAAGAAAGTGATGTCAGTGATTGTGAGCAACTGAGCTTCATAAATTCTGACTCTAGCAGTGATGAGCTCTTGGGGTTCACAGAAGACTAGAAGAGTAGTCAAACCTTAAAGTCTCTCTTCATTTGCTAATGACAGTGATGATGGTTCTTAATGCCACTGTTGACTGCTGTTCACTTTACATGGCTGTAATATGATTATGATATACTGGTTGTTTATTAAATGCAGTAGTTTATACAACATTTGATTCAGAATATTTTTTACTTGTTTTTCTCCTCTAAAAACTATGGTAGGTGCGTTTTTAAAAGCTCGGGCTTTCCCCGCCCCAGCCCTGCGGCTGGGGGGGGGGGGAGGAATAAAATTTTATTTCTTTATTTCCCCCCCAAAAAACTAGGTGCGTCCTATGGGCCGGTGCGTCCTATAGGGCGAAAAATATGATATTGGATACTGGTCAGAGCAGGAGGTGGCCAAAGTGCCCATTGACCACTCAATCACACACACAGTTGGAGGTAGCCATGCTTCTAAATAGCAGTTGTTGGAAACCACAGGTGAGGAGAGTATTTTTGTGCTAGAATCCTGCCTGCTGGTTTCCCACAGGCATCTGGTTAGCCACTGTGAGAACAAGACACTGAACTAGGTGGGCCATTGGCTTTATCCAGCAGGCTTTTCTTATGCTCTCACTTGAAGATTTCTGTGTGGCCTCCAGAGAGACACGAACCTTCCCAAGTTCTAGCCAACAAATGCAAAGGCCTGGCAAATGCTAATTACAATGCTAATTAAAAGCAATTATAATGCTACTGTGTACAATTCAACAATGTCAACCTTATTGCAGGTAAAAATATAATAATAATAATAATAATAATAATAATAATAATAATAATAAATAAATATAATATAATAATAATAATAATTTATACCCCGCCCTGAGGGACGCAGGTGGCGCTGTGGGTTAAAGCCTCAGCGCCTAGGACTTGCCGATCGAAAGGTTGGCGGTTCGAATCCCTGCGGCGGGGTGCGCTCCCGCTGCTCGGTCCCAGCGCCTGCCAACCTAGCAGTTCGAAAGCACCTCCGGGTGCAAGTAGATAAATAGGGACCGCTTACCAGCGGGAAGGTAAACGGCGTTTTCGTGTGCGGCTCTGGCTCGCCAGAGCAGCGATGTCACGCTGGCCACGTGACCCGGAAGTGTCTCCGGACAGCGCTGGCCCCTGGCCTCTTAAGTGAGATGGGCGCACAACCCCAGAGTCTGTCAAGACTGGCCCGTACGGGCAGGGGTACCTTTACCTTTACTATACCCCGCCCTCTCTAGCCAAGACCAGGCTCATGGCGGCTAACACTAGGTATAAAAACAACTGATTAAAATACAACTTAAGATTAAAATACAACATTAAAATGCAGCCTCATTTCAGTAGAAACTATAATAATAATAATAATAATAATAATAATAATAATAATAATAATAATAATAATATTTATACCCCGCCCTCCCCACCCAAGACCAGGGTCAGGGCAGCTAACAACCAATAATAAAAACAAGTTGATTAAAATAGAACTTAAAAGATTAAGATACAACATTAAAACAATTAGGGAGCAATCTCTTCATAGGAGGAGAAAGGAACAAGAAAGAAGGGGAGGGAATCAAACTGGTTTTGAGCCAAAGGCCAGGTGGAACAAGTCTGTCTTACAGGCCCTGCGGAAATAGATCAGATCCTGCAGGGCCCTGGTCTCAAGAGACCAAATCAAAAACGTTTGGGGGATGAAAACGTCAAATCTTCACCATGGCCAATGAGATGAGTGATGGGAGACCTCTGGTCCTTCAGGTGACACTGAACTCCAGCTCTTCCACCAACCACAGCCAGCATGGCCAGTGGGTGGGGACTATGGGAGATGTGGCGAATCTATAAGCAAATCCATCCGTTCGCAGAGTTTATCCCTTTCCCCCCCCCCAACATTAAATTCAGTTCTCCGTATTTCCAGCTGTACAATCTATTGTACAGATTTTTGCAAGGCAATTTCCCCCTAATATGATGCACTTTTGTACATTGTTTTCACTTGCATATGCTTTTTGTGCACCCTAGTATATGCATTGTTGCACACATTCCTTCGCCTCGATAACTGCATTTCAAAATTCAGAAAAGGGTAGATTCTGAAGGGTGGTTGTTTTTCAGACCCTGTATTACACACACACACACACAGAGAGAGAGAGAGAGAGAGAGAGAGAGAGAGAGAGAGAATTTTAAATGATAAAGGTTCCCCTCTACGTGCAAACCAACCCCATCAACAACAACTGGACTATCCTGGCAGCCCTGTTCAGGAAAGTTTTTAACGTGTGACTTTTTTTTGTTTTTTTTTATAAATATTTATTGAAATTTTTAAGTAACAATGTAACAAATAAAGTTATATCATATCATAACATACTTTCTCATCTTCTTGTGACCTCCTCACATCTCCCGCCCCTACCTTCCATGTTAAAAAGTTAATCCAGCAAATTATCACCTTACTTCCATCCTTACTGTCTGGTTATCGGTTAAATTTAGCCAAATAGTTATCCAATAGAAAGAATGTTTTATCTTACATTTTAACTTATTTTCCTACTCCACTTCATCTATTTTGATGGTGCCAAATTGTTTATAATCAAGCATCCTGCTTAACATTCATACAGTTTACAATGTTTTTGCAAATAAATCTTAAATTTTTTCCAATCTTCTTCTACCGTCTCCTCTCCCAGATCTCGGATTCTGCCGGTCATCTCAGCCAGTTGCATATAGTCCATCAGTTGCATCTGCCATTCTTCCAGTGTGGGTAAATCTTGAGTTTTCCAGTGTTTCGCGAGAAGTATCCTTGCTGCTGTTGTTGCGTACATAAAGAATGTTCGATCCTTCTTTACCACCCCTTGGCCGACAATCCCCAAAAGGAAGGCCTCTGGTTTCTTAGAGAAGGTATACTTAAATACCTTTTTCAGTTCATTATATATCATTTCCCAGAAGGCCTTCACTTTAGGGCAGGTCCACCAGAGGTGAAAGAATGTTCCTTCATTTTCCTTGCATTTCCAACACTTATTATCAGACAAGTGGTATATTTTTGCAAGTTTGACTGGGGTCATGTACCATCTATATATCATTTTCATTACATTTTCTTTCAAAGCATTACATGCAGTGAAACCAGTAGTCCACAACCTTTCCCAGTCCTCAAACATGATATTGTACCCAATGTCCTGTGCCCACTTAATCATGGCCGATTTTACCGTTTCATCTTGTGTGTTCCATTTTAACAGCAAGTTGTACATTCTTGAAAGTACCTTAATCTTAGGCTCTAACAGTTCTGTTTCCAACTTTGATTTCTCCACCTGGAATCCTAACTTTTTGTCAAGTTTAAAAACTTCCTTAATCTGAGCGTAATGTAGCCAATCTCGCACTTTATCTCTCATTTTCTCCATACTCTGCAATTTCCAATTGTCTCCATCTTTTTCTAATATTTCCCAATACTTTGGCCATTTGAGTCTTTTTTGGGCCTTAGCTTCCAATGGTGAAAGCCACCTTGGAGTTTTATTTTCCAGTAAGTCTTTATATTTTGTCCAGACATTAAACACTGCTTTTCTGACAATATGATTCTTGAAAACTTTGTTAATCTTAACCTTGTCATACCATAAATATGAATGCTAACCAAAAGCATTGTTAAAACCTTCCAAATCCAGCACATCAGTGTCTTCAAGAAGTAGCCAATCTTTTAACCAGCAGAAAGCTGCTGCTTCATAATAGAGCCTTAAGTCTGGCAGGGCAAAAACCCCTCTTTCTTTCGCATCTGTTAGATCTTAAACTTAATTCTGGGCTTTTTGCCCTGCCAGACAAATTTAGAAATATCTCTCTGCCACTTCCGAAAACACTCTGTCTTGTCCACAATCTGTAATGTTTGAAACAAAAACAACATTTTTGGCAATACATTCATCTTAATAGCAGCAATTCGGCCTAACAAGGAAAGTTTCAGTCTTGTCCAACTATCTAAATCTCTCTTAATTTCTGACCAACATTTCTCATAGTTGTCCTTAAATAGACTCAAATTTTTTGCTGTTATGTTTACCCCTAGGTATTTTACTTTTTTCACCACATTTAACTCTGTCTCTCTCTGAAACCGTTCTGACTCTGCATCTGTCAGATTTTTTCCCAATACCTTAGTTTTATGCTTGTTTAATTTAAATCCCGCCACCCGACTAAAGTCTTGAATTAATTGTAATACTCTTTTCGTGCTAGATTCTGGCTCCTGCAGGGTCATTAATGTGTGACATTTTGATGTATTTTTAATCTTTGTTGGAAGCCGCCCAGAATGGCTGGGGAAACCCAGCCAGTTGGGCAGGGTACAAATAATAAATTATTATTATTATTATTACTATTATTATTATTATTATTATTCTGGGTGCCCCATCCATGAGTTGGATTCATCCTAGTTTGGATGGCATTCCATCCCCATCTGTCCAGTCCATGCCCCCTTAGGCCATCCACACAGAAAAATCATTTCATACCCAGAGTCAGGACAGAGTATGGCTGAATTTTGACATGATTTTATTTTAAGGCCCCCCTGCACTGATTAGCTGGAAATAAATAGCTTTCTCTGGCTGGCAATCATAAGTCACCATTCAAGGGTTTACTGCAGTCGCAATGCCAGTAGTTCTCCCACCTCGCCACATAGGCTTGCCTAAAACATGTGTCAGCCTGCCTGCTTTCCCGTTTAACAGCACAGCTTCGAGGGAGATGGGGGAGAGGGAGACGTGATCCTCCTTAGCCAATCTCCCGGCTCCCTTTGCCTTGCCCGTTTTATGGGAGAAACGAACAGTGCTGGAGAATTGGCCGTGAAATGAAATCTGGCTGAGTGATGCACACCCACCTCTGATGGGATGCAAGTGCATTTGCTCCTGGCTAATTTATGGTGCCTTCAGTAGGGCACAGAACCAAAAAAAAAAAAAAAAAAAGTGGAGTAAATAAAAAAGGAGGGGAGAGGCTTTCAAAATGGGGAAGGGGGGAATCACCTGCAGAAAAAATGTTCCAGCGATCTCTTCCAGCAGCTCAACACCCACACATATGTACACCCCTCCTTGTCCGTTCCCATTCAAAAGCCTCTTGGGCACCATGCAACTTTTTTTCATCTTGGCTGTGTTATTACGCCGAGTCCTGTTTTATATTCAGCCCTGGCTGCTTGTAGCCTACTTAGAATTTCCGGGGTCGACTTTATTTTCGCTCCGTGTCACACGGTGTGCTTTAATAGACAGAGTGGGTGGAGAGGGAAGGAGCAAGCGTTCCAAACGATGAGAACTCCTGTAGGCGATCGCTTTTGCCATTGGCTTGCTGTGAGTAGGCGATCGCTTTTGCCATGGGCCCTGCCAGTGAGTGAGGCTGCCACTTGGGATGGATCCAGGATGTTCTCAGATATGCACACCTGGAATGAAGGAAGGGGAAAGCTCAGGCCAGTTCAGTGGAACGAGCCCAGCCTCTGGCTAAGTTGTTTTTATTAATTGCACCTAGAGGCTCAGCCTTTCTCCGTGTGCCATTCTTCCACTCCCCTTGTATTCTGACAGCAATCCCATGAAATAGGGTAGGTGGCCGTGGTGGCTGGTGCCCATTGGAGCTGGTAGGGCGTAAGGCAGGAGGCCAACAGTAGGTGGAACCAGAGCCAGTGACAGGTGCAGCCAATTAGGTCCCCATCCTCTCCCCTGAAGAGTTTTTCATGGGTGGCAAAGACTAAGGAAGGGGAAGACTGACAAGCAATGTGATTGGTTGTAAATAAGGCAGCAGTGCCCAGTTTCGGAGG
The DNA here is from genome assembly GCF_964234715.1 of Podarcis melisellensis. Classification (NCBI taxonomy): domain Eukaryota; kingdom Metazoa; phylum Chordata; class Lepidosauria; order Squamata; family Lacertidae; genus Podarcis; species Podarcis melisellensis. The sequence goes on from NC_138542.1 coordinate 66,525,628, forward strand.
GTTGCCATATTTTAAAAGTGAGAATCCGGACACAAAGGTTGTTGAGCTTTTTTTTTGGCAAAGTTGTTGAGTTTGGAGGTATTTTTATTGAAATTCGCCAATATCTACACAACCAACTTGGGTTGCCATACATCCGGATTTTCCAGGAAATCTTTGCGATTTCCACCCGGACTGAATGCTGGCTATGTCCAGGCAACCCTACTGTTTGACTTAATCAGCCACTATCATGAGAAAAGGGTATTCTGTAACTCGTTGAGAAAGTATCCACTTTCTATGCAGGAGGCTACAGGTTCAACCCCTTGGTAAGACTTGGAACACCCCCTTTGTGAAACCCCGAAAAGCTGCTACAACTCACTATAGCCCAGCCCTCCTCTTGTTGGCTGGGGCTGCTGAGAATTGCAGTCCAGACATCTGGAGGGCAAGACCCACATGCCAACAGATCGTACTTCTCATCAGGAGAGAGGTGTGGCGTAAGCTCCTTTCTTGATGTGCTTTCAAGGCAAGAAATGCTCAAGAACAGAGACAAGTCCATGGAGGTCCATGGGCCTTCTCCAGTGTCCTGAGGTGTCCCATCTGGTCCACCAGCCTCCCTAAAACCCTCTGCTCTCCTCCCTCTTCTCCTGTGCATCTCAGTCACTTTCTGCTGAGTTGAGAAACGGGAACAGGATGATCATGTGTCCTGCTTTATAGAGCACAGCCCTCTATTTCAGCAGCTATCAGAGGATAGTCCTCAGTTTGGAAGCCCCTACTGTATAGGCTGGACAGATGGAGAAGAGGACTAGGCTCTTGCTCCTTTAACAGTTGTGTAGAAGAAGGGATTTCAGCAGGATTACTTTTGAACGACCAGATACACTTCTTGAAATCCATTCTTCTACAAACTGTCGCAGGTCAAGAGCTCTATCTTCTTTTCTGTTAGGACACTCAACCTCTGTTTGAAGGGCATTGCAACCCAAGTCCAGCCTGAAGGCAAGGAACCCCAAGAAGGGAAGGCAGGAAGGCCCTTAAAGTTGGCCATGGACATCCAGGCAGCAGACATTAGCACAGGTGAGATGGAACATAGGAAGCTGCCTTAGACTGAGATGAATCAATGGTCCTGCTAGCTCAGTACAGTATTATCTACACCAGGGGTCAGCAAACTTTTTCAGCAGGGGGCCAGTCCACTGTCCCTCAGACCTTGGGGGTGGACTATATTGGGGGGAATGAACAAATTCCTATGCCCCACAAATAATCCAGAGATGCATTTTTAATAAAAGGACACATTAAGGTAAAGGTAAAGGGACCCCTGACCATTAGGTCCAGTCGTGGCCGACTCTGGGGTTGCGACGCTCATCTCGCTTTATTGGCCGAGGGAGCCGGTATACAGCTTCCGGGTCATGTGGCCAGCATGACTAAGCTGCTTCTGGCGAACCAGAGCAGTGCACAGAAACACCGTTTACCTTCCTGCCGGAGCAGTACCTATTTATCTACTTGCACTTTTATGTGCTTTCGAACTGCTAGGTTGGCAGGAGCAGGGACCGAGCAACAGGAGCTCACCCCGTCGCGGGGATTCGAACCGCCGACCTCCTGATCAACAAGTCCTAGGCTCTGTGGTTTAACCCACAGCGCCGCCCGCGTCACATTATACACATTATACTCATGTAAAAACACACTCATTACTGGTCCGCAGGCTGGATTTAGAAGGCGATTGGGCTGGATCTGGCCCCCAGGCCTTAGTTTGCCTACACATGATCTACACTGACTGGCAGTCACTCTCCAGAATATCAGGGATGGTTCTCTCCCAGTCCTACCTAGAGTTCGCAGGGCTTGAACCCAGCCCTTTCCCACAGGGCATCATGGTCTGCCTCACGATGGTGAGATGCATTGCATCTCTATTTAACAGGCAGGAAGTATTTCTGAAATTTGCATCTATGCATATAAGTTAGCATGCCTACTGTTAGGCAGGGTGAGACATTTGACGCTGGGAGGTCTGATTTCAGGCCTTATGAGAGGACAGCAAATTGTTAGTTATTTCATTTAGTGCCATTATTCTTGCATGTTTGCTGTCAAGGTGAGGGTGGTGGGATTTTCTGCCGTCAGTACAATGGATGTTATTTAAACTATTAGCCTTTCAAACAGCTAGTGTCTTCAAACAAACCAAATCTGGGCTCTCATTGTGTTGTTTTGTAAATGGAGCTGCTAACTGAGGAGATTTTATTTCTTCCAGAAAGGGTGTTTTGTTTTGCTGGTAATGCTGCACTTTAGAGTGTTTTTAAATATTCCTTTACACTGTTAACTTGTATTTTAACATTGTATTTTGCTTCATGTTTTGAAAATCCTTCAGTGCATATACACATCTAGTCCCCAATGATATTCTTTCAGAGAAGATGGTAAAATGTGGACTGGATGAGGTAACTGTTAGGTGGATTTGTAGCTGGTTGACTGATTGAACCCAAAGAGTGTTCACTAATGGGTCCTCGTCATCCTAGAGAAAAGTGACAAGTGGGATGCCACAGGGTTCTGTCCTGGGCCCATTGTTGTTCAACATCTTTATGAATGGCTTGGATGAAAACATTGAAGGGATGCTCATAAAACTGGCAGGTGACACCAAACTCGGAGAGGTGGCCAGTTCCGCTGAAGATAGAATTGGGATTAACAGGGTGGCAAACTGGGCCCAAACTAACAAAATGAATTTCCATAGGGACAAATGTAAGGTTCTACCTTACTTGGGAAGGAAGAACAAGGTGCACAAATATAAGATGGGGACACCTGGCTTCCCAGCAGTACATGTGAAAAAGGTCTAGGGGTCTTAATAGACCACAAGTTTAACATGAGTCAACAGAGTGATGCAGTAGCAAAAAAAAAAAGCCAATGTTGTTCTAGGCTGCATCAACAGAAGTATAGTGTCCAGATCAAGGGAAGTAATAAAGGTAAAGGGACCCCTTACCATTAGGTCCAGTAGTGGCCGAGGGAGCCGGCGTACAGCTTCCGGGTCATGTGGCCAGCATGACTAAGCTGCTTCTGGCAAACCAGAGCAGCACACGGAAACGCTGTTTACCTTCCCACTGGAGCAGTACCTATTTATCTACTTGCACTTTGACATGCTTTCAAATTTCTAGGTTGACAGGAGCAGGGACCGAGCAATGAGAGCTCACCCCATCGCGGGGATTCGAACCGCCTACCTTCTGATCGGCAAGCCCTAGGCCAGGGGTCTGCAACCCGCGGCTCCGGAGCCGCATGTGGCTCTTTTACACCTTTGCCGTGGCTCCGGAGCGGATACTAGCGAGGGGAGGAGGCGCATTGTGCGCCCCGACACTCCCCACTGTGGCGAGCGCTGTACTGGCTGTGATGTCGCATGGGGGCGGTGTGTGCGTTAGTCACGCACCGTCCCGACATCACCTTCTCGCCCACCCGTCCGCTACATTGTAAGGGGCATGTACGCTGGTCACTGCATTGAAAGGGGGCATGTACGCTGGTCACTGTTTTGAAGGGGAGTGAAGAACACACACAAAAAGGTAACTTGTTAATTTAACGTTTATTTCTATGAGGAGGAGTAATTCTGAGGGGTCAAACAAAGAAATAATAAAAAAGTGGCAAAAAAATTATTTATATAATGATGAGTTTTGCGGCTTCCAGTTTTTTTTTCTTCGGAAACAGGTCCAAGTGGCTCTTTTTGTCTTAAAGGTTGCAGACCCCTGAGCTAGGCTCTGTGGTTTAACCCACAGCACCACCCACGTCCCAAAGGGAAGTAATATTCCCACTCTATTCTGCCTTGGTCAGACCACATTATGGGCTCTGCAATGTGTGCAGAGGAGGGCAACCAAGATGATCGAGGACCTTATGGTGAATGGTTATAGGAATTGGTTATGTTTAGCCTAGTAAAGATGAGACTGAGAGGAGATATGACAGCCATCTTCAAATATCGAAAGGGCTTTCACTTGGAGGATGCAGAAAGCTTGTTTTCTCCTGTTCCAGAGGCTAGGATGTGAACCAATGGCTTCATGTTACCAAAAAAAGGGGAGCTTGGATGATCATCTTTCATGAACACTTGAGTTCTTCGTCATCAAACTTTATTTTGGTCACAGACCAGCATAGCGCTTGAGTTGAGATTCCTGCATTGCAGGGGGTTGGACTAGATGACCCTTGGGATCCCTTCCAACTTCACGATTCTATGGCTCTATTATAACTATGCTCTGTCTCCATGTGTAAAGGCAGGAATGCTTCTGAACGTCAGTTGCTGGAAGCCACAGGAGGGGGAGTCCTGCTCAGGTCCTGCTTGCATTTCCCACAGGCATCTGGTTGGCCACTGTGAGGTCAGGATAGTGGACTGGATGGCCTGATCCTGAAGGCTCTTCTTGTGTTCTAATGTTTAATAGCTAAGTAGAACATCCATGTTCAAAGGCAGCATGCTGCTAAATTCTAGCTGCTGGGAAGACGCAGAGAGCAAGGCATTGTCTGCATGTTCTGGTTCCGGCCAGCCCAGAAGACTCTGGTTGGACCTTCAGTCTGACCCAGCTGAGCTCCCCCTATGCTCTTACATTAACGAAGATAATGTGTTTTGATAAGTATCGCCTTCCATAATCCTTCAATGTCCCTTTAAGTGGGTTTTGTGTACACTTCCTTACGTTCAAGATGAAAATGCCTCCAGATACCTTCCACACCCCTGGAGTTTATAACCTCAGCCTGCACAAGTCCGGCATTGAAAGATCTACAGCCTCCAGGCAGTTAAGGGAAGATGAATCATTTTCATAAATGAGTGCAGAGGGAGGTCAGGCCAGGGGACATTGAAGGTTACATGTGTGGCTGAGATAAGACCCCATTCATCCTCCTCTTACTGTCAAGTTGTGATGGGTGAGCTTTGCCTTGAGCTCCTATAAAACATGTTGTTTGCAGAAAACTTGCAGGTGGTTTGTTAAAGTGGGGTGGGGGTGGGAAGGAAAGAAAGTAAGGAAGAAAGAAAGTCCAAACTGTTACAATGAAATTTATCTCCCCAATAGACAGGTCTGTTTATTAGAAGAGAAACAGGGGGATCTTGGAAAGAAATTCAGCATTGCTGACTTCCACCGGCCCCTAAAGTTACCTCCTTTGCAACAATTGCACTAAAAATGTCAGAGCTATTTGTATTGATGGCATGTCGAGGAGTAGCTGAACAAGACTGTTAAAGGGAAAAAGAAGTGTGCGTGCACAGATGAGAGGAGGGAGGGCGGCTTAGAAGAAGCTGTCTGCCTATACTTTGTAGATGGAAAAGTCTCATTCAGGTTTAGCTGAGGACTGTGGAGAGGGAAATCAAGCTGGATTTGCCATTCTCAAAAAAAGGGTCAAGGGTGCTTTATGATTATGTTTCTCTTAGCAAAAACTGTGCAAAAGGTGTGGCTGTTGTTTGAAGATATTATTATTATTATTATTATTATTATTATTATTATTATTATTATTATTTCACTCATCTGATTGGGTTGCCCCAACCATTCTTGGTAGCTTCCAGCAAACTAAAACATCAAACACATCAAGCATTAAAACAACAAACATTAAACATTAAAAACTTCCCTATACAGGGCTGACTTCAGATGTCTTCTAAAAGTCATATAGTTGTTTATTTCCTTGACATTTGACGGGAGGGCGGTCCACAGGGCAGCATCCATGATAGATGGCCATCCAACCTCTGCTTAAAAACCTCTAAGGAAGGTTTTTAAGGTCCACCACCTCCTGAGGGAGACCGTTCTGCTATCAAACAGCTCTTACGGTCAGAAAGTTATTCCTGATGTCTAGCATAATCTCCTTTCTTGTGACTTGAAGCCATTGGTTTGTGTCCTACCATCCAGAGCAGGAGAAAACGAGCTGGTTCCCTCTTCCATGTGACAGCCTTTCAGATATTTTATAGATGGTTATAGATCAATATAAATTTATTTATTTATTTCCCACCCATCTGCCTGGGCTTCCTCGGCCACTCTGGGCGGCTTCCAACAAAATAGTAAAATACCGTAATACATCAAACATTAAAAGCTTCCCTAAACAGGACTGCCTTCAGATGTCTTCTAAAAGTCTGGTAGTTGTTGTTCTCTTTGACATCTGGTGGAGGGTGTTCCACAGGGCCCTCTGAGAAGGCCCTCTGCCTGGTTCCCTGTAACTTGGCTTCTCGCAGTGAGGGAACCACAAGAAGGTCATCGGAGCTGGGCCTCAGTGTTCGGGTAGAATGATGGGGGTGGAGACGCTCCTTCAGATATACTGGATCGAGAGCTGAAACATAGAGCTACGGCCCAGGATATTAAATTTGGGGAAACCTAAAATGGCAGGAAGTCACTGAGGATGGGAACCGAGTTTGACTCCCCTTTCAAAGCAGCCTCACTGTCTAAACAAAAAAAATTCCTTCCAGTAGCACCTTAAAGACCAACTAAGTTAGTTCTTGGTATGAGCTTTTGTGTGCATGCACACGAAAGCTCATACCAAGAACTAACTTAGTTGGTCTTTAAGGTGCTACTGGAAGGAATTTTTTTTGTTTTGACTATGGCAGACCAACACGGCTACCTATCTGTAACTAGCCTCACTGTCTGTTGCTGAAGAACATATGGGGACCAGATAGGAAGGGCAGTGAATGGCAATGCAGCTAGGCTGGGCTGGTGAGGGAGCCTTCCAAGCCCCCGGGGTCCCTGGCCAGGACCTGGCGAGGCTGCAGAGGCAGATTTCGGGAAGGTTGACCAGTTTGCCTGCAGTGGGTGCTGAGCCAAGAGGATGCTGTAGGGTACCACAACAATGACAAACAACAAAAGGTGAGATTCACAGAAGACACTGGATTTTGGTGTTGCGCAGGGCAGCCACATAAATGTTAAAGGTCAGAGTGTCAGAGACCAGACTGAGGATTACAGCTCTGACGAGGAATTTTGGGAGCCTCCCCCTCTTCCTGCTCCTGACCAGGATCCTGAAGCTGCCCAGGAACAGTGGAGCAGTATAGATTTAGAGAATTGGTTTGCAGAGGGACATAGTTCAGAAAACAATAGCTGGGGAGAGCTGAGTGGGGAACAGTTAGGAGAAGCAGAACAGGAAGAGAGAGAGATAACTGATTTCCCTTTGCTACAAAGTGTCTAAGGGAAAGGAGAGACAATAAAGTTGGTACGCAGAAGGGTCAATGGTTGCAGGATCAGGTGGCAAGAAGGGGAAGTGACGGGAAGGACTCGGGGGGAAGTAGGAGGAAAACTTAATTGGGAGCACCTTCACTCCGAGAATGGCTGCGTTGTTTTTTTGCTGTGATCATTAAATACTCGTAAACTGGTAAAAGACAATAATTGCTTTGTTCTGCTGTTGCATGGCCAAAGTGGGGGGGAGCCATTTCTCCAAAGCCTGACACAGAGTCACCTCAAGGGACCTCTGGACAGTTAAGTCCAGTCTAAGGCAACTATGGGGTTGTGGTGATCATCTCACTTTCAGGCCAAGAGAGCCAGTGTTTGTCCACAGACAGCTTTCCGGGTCATGTGGCCAGCAGGACTAAACTGCTTCTGGCACACAGAACAACATGACAAGTGCCAGAGCGCACAGAAACACTGGTTACCTTCCCGCCGGAGCGGAATCTATTTATCTACTTGCACTGGCATGCTTTTTGAGCTGCTAGGTTGGCAGGAGCTGGGACAGAGGAACGGAGCTCACCCCGTCGCGGGGATTCGAACCGCCGACCTTCCAATCAGCAAGCCCAAGAGGCTCAGTGGTTTAGACCACAGCGCCAACCATGCCCCTAGTTGCCTCAAATGGCAGGCTGAGGACAGCTGAGAGGGGCAACAGATTCGGGTCCTTGGGGATTGCACCACTCACCTCACCCTGCAATTATGTAATTGTGCAATTGAGAGCCAGTGTGGTGTAGTGGTTAAGAGCAGTGGACTCGTAATCTGGTGAACCGGGTTTGATTCCCCGCTCCTCCACATGCAGCTGCTGGGTGACCTTGGGCCAGTCACACTTCTCTGAAGTCTCTCAGCCTCACTCACCTCACAGAGTGTTTGTTGTGGGGAAGGAAGGGAAAAGGAGATTGTTAGCTGCTCTGAGACTCCTTAGGGTAGTGATAAAGCAGGATATCAAATCCAAACTCCTCCTCCCCTTCTTCTTCTTCTTCTTCTTCTTCTTCTTCTTCTTCCCTACCCCCACTGCCTCCTCCTGTGTAGAACATAGTACAGTGGTACCTCGGATTACATACGCTTCAGGTTACAGACTCCGCTAACCCAGAAATAGTGCTTCAGGTTAAGAACTTTGCTTCAGGATGAGAACAGAAATTGTGCTCTGGCGGCGCGGCGGTAGCAGGAGGCCCCATTAGCTAAAGTGGTGCTTCAGGTTAAAAACAGTTTCAGGTTAAGTACGGACCTCCGGAACAAATTAAGTACTTAACCCGAGGTACCACTGTAATCGTGTGTTGCTTAAAGCTCGGCCATCTAGTGACTTTGTCTGTTACCGGCTCATAGCTCACGCTTAGCCCCGCCAGCTCTGTGAAGCAGCCTGAACATCATTCTGGACTTATGATGGCTGAAAACACTAAACCAGTGCTCCCATTCCCTGGAATTAGAAAGGCTTTAAAGGTCCACAGCAATTTATACTGAAGAGGACAAAATGCCAAGTAACTGCTGTTTAATTACGTAGCAATTTAATGAGGTTTATTGGTAAATAAATTCCAGGTGATTATAGAGTAATGACATGTCCCTGCAGACTAGTGAGTAATTGCATTTATCAGATCCAAAAGGAATTTCCATATAACCTGTGCTGAGAACTGGAAGGAAGAGATAATTAGGTCTCCACGCTTGCAACTGTATAGGTTGTTTTTTTAAAAAATAAAAAAATATAGAAAATAAAAATTGTCTTGCTAGTAGATGGTAATTACTGGGCCTAGATCATTCCTTCTCTGTGGAAAAAAACTGCAAGATAATAGGATGCTAAAAAGAAAGGCATCATTTCATTTTCATTGAAAAATCAACTTTGAGAATCGTATGAAATCTTCTGCATGATAAGAGTTTTAGAGCTTTAAAATGTTTATTCCCATTAAACCAGAAACCGACTCTTTCTTCCATTGTAGTTTTACTAAGACAAATCTTAGGATAATTTTTCTTTTTTAAAAAAAAGATATTTGACTCTCTTAGAATGTTTAGAAGAGTGTATGAATTTCATAATAGGAGAGAAATCGACATGCATCTATCCATTCTAAGGTCATAGCAACAAGGATCTTAAAATGTTGCTGTCAAGCTGTCCTGCACTTGTAAGAGCTATTAAAATGCGCTATGAGCAGGTTCTTCACCAGCTACAGCAAGCGCAATGGTGACACTTGCTTAGAAAACAGACATAGATGGAAAGCACAAATGTTGGATTAGTCACTGGTCTTTTTCCTTCATATATATGATTTAAATAAATTTCTATGGGGAGGTGGGGAAGGAAGCATTCAAAATTAAGCCTCAAAATGACTGGGAAACTAGGAAATGAGTTTGTGACATTATGGGCACCAGCCAGTAGGGACATATGAACCTGTCCATTTTGTTTCTTTACATTTTACATTTGCGAATTCTTAAAATTCAGTCCTCCACATTTCTGTAGCACTTCAGTTAGGTAGGTAGGTAGGTAGGTAGGTAGGTAGGTAGGTAGGTAGGTTGTTAGGCTGTTTGTTTGTTTGTTTGTTTGTTTGTTTGTTTGTTTTCCTCCTGAAAATTTGTCAGCATTTTTGTATAGGTTTCTCCTAATAAACGTATTTTTATGGACACCTTTTTACAGGCGATTACCCCAGATGTAATGCAACATTGCCAGTTTTTCTCACTACAGGTGTCTTAAGGCACGCTTCTTCCCCAATACGTCTGCTTCTGTGCATACCGTTTGTTTGCAGAATTGCATTGCATAATTCAGAGAATCGAGAATTGTAAAACAGCAGCCACGGTTTGGCCTGCGAATCCGTTCAAGAAATGCACACCCGGTAGTTCCTCGTCAAAATGCAGGGTGACACAATGGCAAATGAGATTCATCATGAGCAATAATAATAATAATAATTTATTATTTATATCCCGCCCACCTGGCTGGGCTTCCCCAGCCACTCTGGGCAGTTTCCAACAAAATATTAAAATACAGTAATGCATCAAACATTAAAAGCTTCCCTAAACAGGACTGCCTTCAGGTGTCTTCTAAAAGTCTGGTAGTTGTTTTTCTCTTTGACATCTGATGAGAGCATGTTCCACAGGGCGGGTGCCACTACCCAGAAGGCCCTCTGCCTGGTTCCCCGTAACTTGGCTTCTCACAGTGAGGGAACCGCCAGAAGACCCTCAGCGCTAGACCTCAGTGTCCATGCACAACGATGGGGATTGAGACGCTCCTTCAGGTGGGGAAAGGGCTGTAGCTCATTGGTAGAGCATCTGCCTTGCACACATAGCATCCCAGGTTCAGTCCAGGTAGGGCTGTGAAGGAATCCTGCCTGAAACCCCGGAGAGGTGCTGCCAGTCAGGGTAGACAGTATTGAGATGGTCCAATGGCCTGACTCAGTAAAGGACTCCTACGAAGAGCAGGCTTCCCCCTGACAGGCCTTCTAAACAGATTGTCCTCAGTAAAGGAGGACACATAGGGACGCGGGTGGCGCCGTGGGTTAAACCACAGAACCTAGGACTTGCCGATCAGAAGGTCGGCGGTTCGAATCCCCACGACGGGGTGAGCTCCCATTGCTCGGTCCCTGCTCCTGCCAACCTAGTAGTTCGAAAGCACGACAAAGTGCAAGTAGATAAATAGGTACCACTCCAGCGGGAAGGAAAATGGTGTTTCTGTGCGCTGCTCTGGTTCGTCAGAAGCGGCTTAGTCCTGCTGGCCACATGACCCTGAAGCTGTACGTCGGCTCCCTCGGCCAATAAAGCAAGATGAGCGCCGCAATCCCAGAGTTGGTCACGACTGGACCTAATGGTCAGGGGTCCCTTTACCTTTACCTTAAAGGAGGATGCATAGCCATTTGGCAAGGAAGACGGCTACTGCTTCCGACCCAAGTTCTGCTCAAGGGCCCCGATCCTCAAGCGTCTCCCCAAATTAACCACAAGCGGAGCAAGGAAAGGAAAGGCGCTGGGCGTGGTAGCATGCCCAGCCAGGTTCCCAGCTCTGCCCTTCTCCTCTGCCTTTCCCACCCCACCCCACCCCTCCCTGCCCCATCTCCCAGATTTTCTGCGTTCATCCACCGGTGATTTTACTATTATTATTGTGTTTTGGTTTTTTTGGTTTCCCTCCGAAATGATGTAACTTTAATTAATTTTAATTGTGCGATTAATTTAATTGAAACACTGGGGGGGGGGAATTAAAAGAGCATCCATTAAAAAGGGTGTAATTAACACTGAGGCTGCCATGCAAAGAGGCCAGAATGGAGTAAGTAAGGAGAAGGGGATGAAAAGAGAGACTTGCACGTTGTGTACTTCTGAGTCATAGCAGGAATCCTTCTGTGCTCTCGTGCCCCACCCTGGCCCCTCTACATTTGGCGTGACATTGCACTAGCCCTCAAGGAGTTATGTGGAAGGAGGTGTGGTTGCAGGAGAAGGCTTTGCAGGGTGGCAAGCAGAGAGATCTGGAGAGGGTGCCGCACAGTTAAGACGTTTGAGCCTTGCCTTGCTTTCCTGACAATAACTGCGTGATCTTGTCTGTGTTGCTCCAAACAGAGGGAATAAGGGAAATGTTCCTCCCTCGAGGGCCTGAGATTGTAGAGTCAAGAGGACGGGGAAGGACCCGGAGAAAGTTACCGTATTTTTTGCTCTATAAGACTCACTTTTTCCCTCCTAAAAAGTAAGGGGAAATGTGTGTGCGTCTTATGGAGCGGAGACAGGCTGCGCAGCTATCCCAGAAGCCAGAACAGCAAGAGTGATCGATGCTTTTGCTGTGCAGCAATCCCTCTTGCTGTTCTGGCTTCTGGGATTCAGAATATTTTTTTTCTTGTTTTCCTCCTCCAAAAACTAGGTGCGTCTTATGGTCTGGTGCGTCTTACAGAGCGAAAAATATAATTTCTATACGACACCTTGCCATTCCAGGCTTGCGATTTACTGTCGCTATCATATTAAATAGCAAACCCCATGGCAGACGTGTTCCTGGATGATGCCACCTTCAGATCGTAGGTGGAGGGATGGTGAGTTTAAAAGCTTTCCCCCTTTAGAAATAAAACAAAATCAATAAAGCTAGAAAACAATGAAGTAAGTTGACAAATACAGTGGTACCTCTGGTTGCGAACTTAATTCATTCTGGAGGTCTGTTCTTAACCTGAAACCGTTCTTAACCTGAGGTATCACTTTAGCTAATGGGGCCTTCCGCTGCTGTCACCACACCGCCACTGCGCAATTTCTGTTCTCATCCTGAGGTAAAGTTCTTAACCCGAGGTACTACTTCTAGGTTAGCGGAGTCTGTAACCCGAAGTGTTTGTAGCCCGAGGTGTTTGTAACCCGAGGTACCACTGTATATTAATAATAATATAAAAACATGACCATGTTGAAATGTTCAAGCATAGGTTTCTCCTACACATAGAACTGGACAGTTGGAAGGGACACCAAGGGTCATCCAGTCCAACCCCCTGCAATGTATGAATCTTTTGCCCAATGGGGGACTTGAACTCAGAACCCTGAAATGAAGAGCCTCATGATCTACCACCTTTCTGGGTGTACTCAGATGCATGCAGATATATAGTTAATAACAGCGCTGCCGGATCAGGCCAATGGCCCATTTAGTCATGCATATATTTATATAGAGGTAAAGGGATGCGGGTGGCGCTGTGCTCTAAACCACTGAGCCTCTTCGGCTTGCCGATCAGAAGGTTGGTGGTTCGAGTCTGCACAGTGAGGTGAGCTCCTGTAGCTCTGTCCCAGCTCCTGCCTACCTAGCAGTTCAAAATCATGCCGGTGCAAGTAGATAAATAGGTACCGCTGCAGCTGGAAGGTAAGCAGTGTTTCTGTGCGCTCTGTTTTCCGTCACAGTGTCCCATTGCGCCAGAAGCAGTTTACTCATGCTGGCCACATGACAGAGAAAGCAGTCTGTGGACAAACACCAGCTCCCTTGGCCTGAAGCGAGATTAGTACCGCAATCCCATAGGCGCCTCTGACTGGACCTTTACCTTTCACATACATACATACATACATATATAGAGACAGAGAGGGGGGATGCGGGTGGCGCTGTGGGTTAAACCATAGAGCCTAGGACTTGCCGATAAGAAGGTCGGCAGTTCATAATCCCCGCGACGGGGTGAGCGCCTGTTGTTCAGTCCCTGCTCCTGCCAAAGTGCAAGTAGATAAATAGGTACTGCTCCTGTGGGAAGGTGAATGGCGTTTCTGTGTGCTGCTCTGGTTCGCCAGAAGCGGCTTAGTCATGCTGGCCTCATGACCCAGAAGCTGTACGCCGGCTCCCTTGGCCAATAAAGTGAGATGAGCGCCGCAACCCCAGAGTTGGTCACGACTGGACCTAATGTTCAGGGGTCCCTTTACCTTTAAGGTAAAGCGGGACATTCTGGGATCAAACCAGATACCAGGATGGCTTCTGTAAATCTGGGACTGTCCCTGGAAAATAGGGACACTTGGGGGGGGGGTCTGCAATCAGTTGTACCACACCATCTGCAGCTTGTGCAGACTGATTCTTAAGGGCAGGTTCACATGTAGGCAAGATTTCAATTTTAATGTTGAATGTGCAGAAAACTAGGTTGGTTTCTTTGCTTTTAAAAAATATATTCTGAGGTCCATGGAGGAAATGAGACTTTCTTTTTGATTCCATTGCCATCCTGGTAGGGCTCCTGTGTCACTGGGATGAGAGAAAGAAATCCAACAGGTAAAGAGAGCCAGTGTGGTGTAGTGGTTAAGAGCGGTAGTCTCGTAATCTGGGGAACCGAGTTCGCGTCCCCGCTCCTCCACATGCAGCTGCTGGGTGACCTTGGGCCAGTCACACTTCTTTGAAGTCTCTCAGCCCCACTCACCTCACAGAGTGTTTGTTGTGGGGGAGGAAGGGAAAGGAGAATGTTAGCCGCTTTGAGACTCCTGAAGGGGAGTGAAAGGCGGGATATCAAATCCAAACTCCTCCTCCTCCTCTTCCTATGCCTTAGGAATAAAGCGGCGGGTATTGAAGTCTCACCTGAAGAATTTGGTCTATCATGCATCATGATAATATCGAGCAGTTGCGTGTTCAGACCCAGAGACCTCCCCTCTAAATAAAAACACAATTGACTCAAATTTTAGTTTTGGTTTTTGGCAGAATTTAGGCCACAACTTTATTGATAGGTCAGCCAAGGGTGAACACCTGAGGTAGGTAGAAAGCCCAGGAACAGACTATGTCCACTCCCCTGCACTCGGGCATGGGCACAGCCTCCTCTTGGGGGTTGACCAAACCAAGTTGAGTCCCTGGATTCCTTTAACAGAATACCCTTCACATAGGGATGGCGAGAGTGTTCTCCCATCCCTATCACCTGAACCAGTGCCTATCCGCAACCTTACAAGTTGTGATGATTTGCTACGTGGCAGGTGAAACCCAAATGGCAACAGCCAATGAGCCAAGTGGGGAAAATTCCTGCCCTGCCCCTGTCCCAACGACAGATCACACACGACGGCATAGCGAGGTCAATCGCAGAATACCTTAAATATAAGGAGAGATGGGCGGGTGTTCCATTTGCACGAGCCGAAAGAGAATCTCTGGGTCATGTGCAAGGGTTTAGGCTGTACCCCGTTGGTCAGATTACACCCAGCAACAAGGGACCTACCAATTCAGGTGTTGTGGCTATCCAATAGACGCACCCACAACCGGGAGGTCAGTCTCCAGGTCTCTCTGAAACACGTGTCCTCTTTTCGGGAGGACATGCTTTAGCGTAAACACATTATTGCGTTGTAATCTTTGCAACAACCTTGCGAGGTAGACCAGCACAGTGGTACCTCTGGATACGAACCGGATCTGTTCCGGAGCCCCGTTCACATCCAGAAGCAAACGCAACCTGCGCCTGCGCATCTGTGCATGCACGGGGCGCTATTCGCTGCTTCCGCGCATGTGTGTGACTTCATTTTGACCGTCTGCACATGCGTGAGCAGCGAAACCCGGAAGTAATGCATTCTGTTACGTCCGGGTCACCGTGGAGCGCAATCCAAAAGCGCTCAACCTGAAGCACATTTAACCCGAGGTATGACTCTACTATTGTCTTTGTCCATGGAGTTTTCTTGGCAGGGGTACTGGAGTGGCATGCCGGTTCCTGCTCCAGGTGGATCACGTTTGGTCAAGACGCTTCACTATGACCTGTCCATCTTGGGTGCCCTTCTTGGCATAGTTCATAGCTTCTCTGAGTTATTCAAGGCCATTCGCCACGGCAAGGCAGTGATTCATGAAGGGGGAAGATCAAACGTATCCATTCTGAAGGAAATCAGCCCTGAGTGCTCACTGGAAGGAGAGATCCTGAAGTTGAGGCTCCAATACTTTGGCCACCTCATGAGAAGAGAAGACTCCCTGGGAAAGACCCTGATGTTGGGAAAGATGGAGGGCACAAGGAGAAGGGGAGGACAGAGGACGAGATGGTTGGACAGTGTTCTTGAAGCTACCAGCATGAGTTTGTCCAAACTGCGGGAGGCAGTGGAAGACAGGAGTGCCTGGCGTACTCTGGTCCATGGGGTCACGAAGAGTCGGACACGACTAAATGACTAAACAACAACAAATTACTGTACTTCAAATCCTCATGCTGGGAACCCTCAACTCCGGGAAACACAATAATGAGACCTGGCATTTTACAGTGACATTGCATCCTGTTCTTTTGGTCATCCTTGCGACAACATCCCTGCAAGGTAGAGCAGCGTCATTAACCCCATTTTGCAGACGGCATGGGCGAGGCTCAGAGCAGGGCCACCTCGTGTGTTCCCAGCCGAGGGATGCTTCAGACCTACGTGAGCTGCGGCTCAGCCTCTTAACCACTTTGCTGCATCACAGGCTAGGCCACCCCTGAGAAACTGGGTGAAAGAGGCCGGTCCTTTCCAGAACATTAATGAATTCCCTCCCATCAAGCTTTTATGGGGCAGGCCTCTCCTGGCACCGTTTGAAAATGCGCCTTTTCTTTCCCCGCTCCAAACAGGTGTGTCAGGCTGTGTGAAAGGGAAGGGCTAGGAGAGACAATGAAGCTTTCTGCACATTCAGGAGCTCTGCGGAGTGTGGGGAAAGAGCTTTGGGGTTTACCCAGCCCCTCGCAGCTCCACCCTGACACCGCCCCACTCCTCTGTGAGATCATTCCTTCGAGGGGAAGACATTAAATTGAGGGTAGTTTAAGCTGCTCGCTGTCTCCCTCCCCCCCTCTCTCTATATATATATACACACACATACATATGGAAAATGAGCCAGGTTTTTGTGCAATCTCTAATTGCTGCCGCAGGTTCCAAGTTGGCAGCGAGAGGCAGGATTCCTGAGGCTGACTGCTGTTAGAGATCAGGGAGACACCATTGGTGCATTTTCTATTTCTTTTTTAAAAAGAAGAATAAATAAGGGTACTGGGTGCAGGTAATGTGGGGCAGATCTCTATCTCATTTACAACAGGGGAAAGCCTGGAGAAAATAGATGTGAAAAGCCACAACAACAACAACAGCTGCACTGCAACAAAACATTGCAGTGCAGTCAGTGATCCCATTTAGGGCATTGCAATCCATTCTCCCAACCCTGTTTCCCAGTTTTTCCCTGCAGCACATTGAATTCTGTGGCTGCTGACCTTACGTGGGACCAGTCTGGATAGTTAGCCTTGCTGAAGACTTGACGTTTTCACCCCCCAAAAAGTTTTTGAGTTTCTGCTGAAATGAGGCTGCATTTTAATGTTGTATTTGAATGTTGTTTTTAAGTTGTATTTCAATTAATTTGTTTTATATTTGGTGTTCACCGCCCTGAGCCCGGTCTTGAATGGGGAGGACGGGGTATAAATAAAAATTATTATTATTATTATTATTATTATTATTATTATTATTATTATTATTATGGCATCTTCACTGTGGGTTTCCCCTCTGCTGCCATTCTGCCTGTTCAAGAACTTCTTACTTCCAAACAGCCTTTTAAGTAGAGATCTTTATGTCATTCTGCATCTGCTAAGGTGCTATTTTAACCAGGTAGTTTTTGCTTTGTATATGGCAGGGGTGCCCAAACTTCTTTCAAAGAGGGCCAGATTTTATGAAGTGAACATGCGTTGAGATTTTTTTTGGATTGATGTTTACCCCAAAGTTGTAGAGCTTTTTTTAGGATTGAAGACTGCCACGGGGGCCGGATTACATTGACCGGCAGCCCGGATAATAATAATAATAATAATAATAATAATAATAATAATTTATACCCCACCCATCTGGCTGGGCTTCCCCAGCCACTCTGGACGGCTTCCAAAAAAATATTAAAATACTATAATACATCAAACATTAAAAGCTTCCCTAAATAAGGCTGCCTTCAGATGTTTCCTAAAAGTCTGGTAGTTGTTGTTCTCTTTGACATCTGATGGGAGGGTGTTCCACAGGGTGGGTGCCACAACTGAGAAGGCCCTCTGCCTGGTTCCCTGTAACTTGGCTTCTCGCAGTGAGGGAACCGCCAGAAGGCCCTCGGCGCTGGACCTCAGTGTCCGGGCAGAACAATGGGGGTGGAGATGCTCCTTCAGGTATACTGGACCAAGGCCGTTTAGGGCTTTAAAGGTCAGCACCAACACTTTGAATTGTGCTCGGAAACGTACTGGGAGCCAATGTAGGTCTTTCAAGACCAGTGTTATATGGTCTCTGCGGCCGCTCCCAGTCACCAGTCTAGCTGCCAAGTTCTGGATTAGTTGTAGTTTCAGGGTCACCTTCAAAGGTATCCCCCAAAGGATTAGGTCCCCAAAGCGGACTTGAGACATGCCTGGTATATGGGATTATTCTTATATGTTTGTGTTGTTTTATATATGGAAGTGTTTGTAATAGTTTCTTATAGCTGCGACTATTTCATTCGTTTTTTTGTCATTGCACAGCTCATTGTTGCAACCCACCCTTGGAAACTTAAGGTAAAGGACGGGAAATAAATCTAATAAATAAGATCACAGATCATGAATGCAGCACAGATTAGGTGACCTCCAGCCCTAAATCTCCTGGATTCTATGACAATAAATGCAGAACATGATCTCTGAGATGTCTCCCTGGTGCAAAAGCAGTCATTTAACCAGCACAGGGCAACTTTCTGAATATTGATGCCCATGGTTTTTTTAAAAAAAATCAGCACCCTGATTCTGATTTTGCTTTCATTTATTTTTCCTGGAAGTTCTTAGTCACGGTATCTGCACCAGGTGGGGTCTGCCAGCACTCTGAGTCATCCTACCTGGCTGAAAAAAGACTGCTCTCCCACTTCTCCATGCATTAATTGCACTACAATTACATTAATCAAGATAATTGCCAGACCCCCTGCAGGTAATAGTGAGCTTCTAATAAGGCTCTTAGTGCGAAACAAGCTGTCCTGCCCTGCCCTACATTTTTCTACACCCTGGTCTTCCCCTCCACGCCCCCTGAACTCTTTTTTAAAATAAAATAAATAAGACAACCCCAATCATCTGTTCTTGCAAACACATCCACCTCCCAGCTCCTGAGGGGCATAAGCAAACTTATTTTATACAGTATTTATATATATATATATACAATATTCCTGCTGCACATTATAAATACATAGCCAGGTGCCAGAGCTGAGGCACAGCTCCTGTTATGCCCTCCATCAAGTATCGCCGTCTGCACAGATGCATCTACACCTCAGTGCCAGGAGTGCTGAGCTTGCGCTGTTGAACATGCATTCACATCTAAAAAATATATAACCAGCAGGACCTGCCACAAAATGTTGCAGTGGGGGGAGCTACTGTATATGTGGCTGCTATGACTTCTTCCAATCTCTTCTCGCTCTGTGCTGGTTTTTTGCTCCCCGCCCCACAAACGGCTCCGGAACGCAATACCTCAAGGACTGTCTCTTCTCATATGAACCTACCTGAGATCATCTTCTGAGGCCCGCCTTCGTGTGCCTCCTCATCGAGAGGTCCGGAGGGTGGCACCACGAGAACAGGGCCTTCTCTGCAGTGGCTACCCGTCTGTGGGATGCTCTCCTCAGGGATGTTCACCTGGCGCCTTCATTATACACCTTTAGGCGCAAGGCAAAAATGTTAATTTTCAACCAGGTCTTTGGTTGATCTGATTTACATCCTATGCCATTTTAAAATGTGTTTTTTTGGGGGGGGGAGCTATTGGGTTGTTGTTGCTTTTTTATTATGTATTTTGTCTGTTCAGACCCAGAAACCTCCCCCCTAAATAAATTCACACATGACTCAAATTTTAGTTTTGGTTTTTGGCAGAATTTAGGCCACAACTTTATTGATTACAGAATGTGACTGGTGGCATAGGCTCTGGTCCGACTAGCTCCCTGCCATGCAGGTAGCGCTGACCCAGGGTTCCAGCATAGGTCAGCCAAGGGTGAACACCTGGATAAGCGGAAAGCTGGGAATGGGCTAACTCTGCCACCCAAATGTCCCCCTGGACTCAGGCACAGGCACAACCCCCTCTCAGTGGTTCACCAAACCACCACGTCCCTGGATTCCTTTAATGGAATACTCTTCACATAGGGATGGCGAGAGCATTCTCCCATCCCTATCACCTGAACCAGAGCCTATCCACAACCTTACAAGTTGTGACAATTTGCTACGCAGCAGGCGAAACCGAAATGGCACCCGCCAATCAGCCAAGTAGGGAAAATTCCTGCTGTGCCGCTGTCCCAACGACACACGGCGGCATAGCAAAGTCAAGCGCAAAGCCCTAAAAGTAATAGGAGGTGGGCAGGTGTTCTGAATGCACGGGCCAAAAGGGGAAGCTCTGGGTCACATGCATGGGCATACAGTGGTACCCCGCAAGACGAACGCCTTGGAAGACGAAAAACTCACTAGACGAAGGAGTTTTCCGTTTTCTTAGCCGCTTCGCAAGACGCATTTCCCTATGGGCTTGCTTCGGACTCTTTTGAAGCAAGGGGCGGCAACGGGGAGAAGCGATCTTCTCCCCGTTGCCAGCCCCGTTGCCAGCCCTGAAATCTCTGGGGAAATCTCCCTCTGTCCCCGGACCTGTTTTAAAGCAAGGGGCAGCGGGGAGAAGATTGCTTCTCCCCGTTGCCTGCCCCGCAATCTCCGGGGACAGAGGGGAAGGTGCGTGCGCCTTCCCCTCTGTCCCCGGACCCCTTTTGAACCAAGGGGCGGCAACGGGGAGAAGTGATCTTCTCCCCGCCGCCCCTTGCTTTAAACAGGTCCGGGGACAGAGGGGAAGGCGCGCGGCACTTCCCCTCTGTCCCCGGACGGTCTCCATAGGAACGCATTGATTGATTTTCAATGCATTCCTATGGGAAACCATGCTTCGCAAGACGAAAAACTCGCAAGAAGAAAAAACTTGCGGAACGAATTAATTTCGTCTTGCGAGGCACCACTGTAAATAGGTCCCTCAAATCGTTTGGACTGCGTCCCATTGGCCAGATTGCACCCAGCTACGAGGGACCGGACCTACCAATCGGGTGTTGTGGCTGACCAATCGTACCCACAGGGTGTCGGTTTTCCAGGTCTCATTGCAATACGTGCCCTCCTTAAGTGAGGACACAATTTGTGGTTTTATATCTTGATTTCATGCTGTGAATGGCCCTGAGACCCCCGGGGATCGGGTGTCATATAAATTCAATAAATTCCATAAAATAATAATAATAAATAAACAGTCAGTCAGCTTCCACAGCCGGCATCGTCAGTCCTCCCTGACTTTGTTTCCGTAGCCTTTGTCTGCTTAGAGATGGGTGGTTGATATTTGCAAATATATCTGTAGTACTCCAAACCTTGGGGAGATTTTTAAGCAGAGGTGGGATGGCCATCTGTCATGGATGCTTTAGCTGAGATTTCTGCATTGCAGAGGGTTGGAATAGATGAATCTTGGGGGTACCTTCCAAAATTCTATGATTCTATGCTGAGACCTCCCTCTTGCATATAAGTGGACTTCTTTGGGCTGCCTAACACTACTACGCACCTGTGTTTGCTATTAGCGGAAGCAATCAACAGCTCATATGAACATCCCTATCTGAGAGAAAAGGCCCAGCAGTTAGGATATCTGCTTTGCATCCAGAAGGTTCAATCATCACCCTCTCTAGGTAGGAATGTCCCCTGCCTGAAACATGGTGGATCAATGCTTTTGGTACTGTGTTTGGTTCTGGTTTTCAGGGGACGGGGCATTGGTATTGTAAGTAGCTCTGAGGCTTTTTGTAAAAAAAAAAAAAGTGGTGAAAATTTATTTAATAATAATAAAAGTACTAACCCCATGCCATGATAAAATGAGGCTTGCTTGGCAAATAGTACACTGCATAAGTTTTGCAGTTGATCAGATAGCTCTGGATAACTCAAGCAAACAAGCCAAGCCGCATGCCGCAGGGTTTTCATACATTGTCACAGAAGCCACAAGGACCAAGAGTTAAAATTTGGTTGAAGAGTGTTTGATTTCCCAATCTTAATAATGCATTGCATTTCCTTACTTTTCCACGCTTGGTTACTCAACCTTAAAACTGCATTAAAGCAGAGTTACTCACCTGGAATGAAAATTAGCTTGCGTAGGTTTACTTGAGTATCCGTTGAAGGAAAACATTTTGTTGATTTGCTGGGAGGCTTTTGGGGAGGAAAGGGGGGAAATAAAGATGAAAATGTGAATTCAGGTTAATAAATCAAGGGTCCCTGAGAGTGGACTGGAATGATAATTTCAGAAACCTTCTTAACAATATGGACACAACCCAGCCAGAGTTAAGGGCCTTGATCCATCTGCAAATGCATGTCACCATAGAGCTGTAGCCATGCTACCCCATTCCGTTCAACACCGGTAGTGCTGATCATCTTCTCAGAAGGAAGGGCCAGAGATTCCAGCTCCCGGCTCCCAATGAGACAATCAACAAAGTCACTGATTATTTGAACGGCATGGCTATGTGTCCTCAGCCTCTGGATCGAAGCAGAAACTCTGAAGTACCTCAACAACCACTTCTTTCCATATGAAGATCCCAGACCCTGAGATCATTTTCTGAGGTCCTTCTTTGTGTGCCTCCTCCTGGAGAGGTCTGGAGGGTGGCAACATGAGAATGGGCCTTTTCTGCAGTGGCTCCCTGTTTGTGGAATGCTCTCCTCAGGGAGATTCAGCTGGCGTCTTCATTATACAGTGGACGCTTGGGTTGCAATCATGATCTGTGCGGGATGCACATTCGCAATCCGCAGCGTTTGCAACCCACATTTATGCGTCTGCGCACGCACGGGTTGCAATTAGGTGCTTCTGTGCATGCACAAAGCACGATTTAGCGTTTCTGCACATGCGTGACCACCAAAACCCGGAAGTAACCAGTTCTGGTACTTCCGGGTTTCAGCAGTCCACAACCCAAAAAAACGCAACCTGAAGTGGCTATAACCTAAGGTATGACTGTATACCTTTAGATAGGGAGCGAGTGGCACTGTGGTCTCAAACACTGAGCTTCTTGGGCTTACCGATTGGAAGGTTGGCGGTTCAAATCCCCGCGATGGGGTGAGTCCCATTGCTCTGTCCCAGCTCCTGCCAACCTAGCAGTTCGAAAGCACACCAGTGCAAGTAGATAAATAGGTACCGCTGCAGCGGGAAGGTAAACGGCATTTCCATGCGCTCTGGTTTTCTTCATGGTGTTCTGTTGTGTCAGAAGCGGTTTAGTCATGCTCCCTCGGCCTGAAAGTGAGATGAGCTCACTTGTTGTTGTTGTTGTTGTTTAGTCGTTTAGTCGTGTCCGACTCTTCGTGACCCCATGGACCAGAGAACGCCAGGCACCTCTGTCCTCTACTGCCTCCCGCAGTTTGGTCAAACTCATGCTGGTAGCCTCGAAAACACTATCCAACCATCTCGTCCTCTGTCGCCCCCTTCTCCTTGTGCCCTCCATCTTTCCCAACATCAGGGTCTTCTCCTGGGAGTCTTCTCTTCTCATGAGGTGGCCAAAGTACTGGAGCCTCAGCTTCACAATCTGTCCTTCCAGTGAGCACTCAGGGTTGATTTCCTTCAGTATGGAGAGGTTTGATCTTCTTGCAGTCCATGGGACTCTCAAGAGTCTCCTCCAGCACCATAATTCAAAAGCATCAATTCTTCGGCGATCAGCCTTCTTTATGGTCCAGCTCTCACTTCCATACATCACTACTGGGAAAACCATAGCTTTAACTATACGAACCTTTGTTGGCAAGGTGATGTCTCTACTTCTCAAGATGCTGTCTAGGCCTGTCATTGCCCTTCTCCCAAGAAGCAGGCGTCTTTTAATTTCGTGGCTGCTGTCACCATCTGCAGTGATCATTGAGCCCAAGAAAGTAAAATCTCTCACTACCTCCATTTCTTCCCCTTCTATTTGCCAGGAGGTGATGGGACCAGTGGCCATGATCTTCGTTTTTTTGATGTTGAGCTTCAGACCATATTTTGCGCTCTCCTCTTTCACCCTCATTAAAAGGTTCTTTATTTCCTCCTCACTTTCTGCCATCAAGGTTGTGTCATCTGCATATCTGAGGTTGTTGATATTTCTTCCGGCAATCTTAATTCCGGCTAGGGATTCATCCAGCCCGGCCTTTCGCATGATTGAGCTCACTTAGTCGCCTTTGACTGGACTTAACCATCCAGGGGGCCTTTCCATTTACACCTTTAGGCACCAGGCAAAGCATTCCTCTTTAACCAGGCCTCTGGCTGACAGGCATCTAATGCCCTTTTAAAATGTGTTGGGGAGGGGAAGATTTTTTGGGTTCTTTTTGTTTTTATTATGTATTATGTGCTTTTATATTGTGATTTTATGTTGTAAACATCCAGAGACCTGTGAGTATAGGGCAGTATACAAATTTAAAAAATGATAATAATAAATGATAATAACTTCCTTTTTATGCATGCATCACCATCTTTCTAGAGCTGGGGCAACCAACGTGTTGCTGCCCAGACCAGGGAGGCAATAGAAATTTTATTCCATTCTCATTTAAAGCCAGATTCTCACTCACCCAAAGAATATGCGAACTGCAACATCCTTTGAAATTCACACATACAAATTTTGCAGTGCAGTTCTCCAACCAGGCAAGATTTACAGACATGCTTATAGCAGAGAAGACTGTGCATAAAAATGAATAGATTCGTTGCAAATAACTATAAAAAATGCATTACATCAAGGGGAATGGCCTGCAAAGAAAAAGTGTAGATCATTCAAAACAGTGTAGAGAAATATGTTTATGAGGAGGCATTTCTACTCAAATGGTGGCGAATTTTTGTGACAATGTTTGCAGAAAGCGTGTCCTCCCTAAAAGAGGGCACATGTTGCTGTGAGAGCTGGAGACTGACCTTCTGGTTGTGGGTGGGTATATTGGACAGCCACAACACCCAACTGGTAGGTCCCTCATTGCTCGGTTTAATCTGACCAATGGGGTGCCGACTAAACAGATTGAGGGACCTAGAAATATCCATGCACATGACCCAGAGCTTCCTCTTTTGGCTCATGCATCGGAGCACTCTCCCACTCTTCCTATATTTAGGGCATTTTTGTGATTGACCTTGCTATGCCGTCGTGTGTCATCTGTCGTTGGGACAGGGGCACGGCAGGCATTTTCCACACTTGGCTGACTGGCTGTTGCCATTTGGGTTTCGCCTGCCACATAGCAAATTGTCACAACTTGTAAGGTTGCAGATAGGCACTGGTTCAGGTGATAGGGATGGGAGAACGGTCTCGCAATCTCTATTTGAAAGGTATTCCATTAAAGGAATCCAGGGCCTCAACTTAGTTTGGTCAACCCCCGAGAGGGGGCTGTGCCCATGCCCGAGTGCAGGGGAGTGGACATAGTCTGTTCCCAGGCTTTCTACCTACCACAGGTGTTCACCCTTTGCTGACTTATGCTGGTGCCCCGGGTCAGCACTGCCTGCAAGGGTGCAGGGAGCTAGTTGAACCAGAACCTATGCAACCACTCACTTTCTGTAATCAATAAAGTTGTGGCCGAAATTCTGCCAAAAACCCAAACTAAAATTTGAGTCAGTTGTGTTTTTATTTAGAGGGGCAGTCTCTGGGTCTGAACACGCAGATGTGGAGAACCACATTTAAGATGGGGAGGAAACGAGAAACCGGGAGAAACAAAATTAACAAAATTGTCCCTCTGTAACAATGCAACAATGCCATGGCTGGTATGTGTGTGAGGCCCCTCCATAAGTGAGGCCAGTAGCAACAAGGCAGGATCAATATGTTTTGCTGCCTAAGCAAATGACAAGATGGCGTCCCTCCCAGAAGCCAGCTGGGATGGCGGTTGAATCTCACATCAGCACAGGTGTTGAGACAACACCTTCATGGCACCTGAGACAGCAGCCCAAGTTAGTAGGCCCATTTTGCTGCCTGAGGTGAAAGACCAAGATGGTACATTTTCCATTCCGTGAACAAAATCAGACTAGGCTGTTGATTCTTTCTTCAGCACTGGTGATGGAACAGTCCTCACCTCACCCTAGGTCAACAGGATTGCTTTAGCGGCTGCAGGGCAGACCACCGGCACACATTTCTAGCCATTTTCCGTCCTTCAGAATTTGCCACCTGAGGCAGGTACCTCACTCTGCCTCATGGTAAACCCAGCCTTGCACACATCACATTTTGCCCCTCAGTCCTGTCTCCCTCCCCTGCTTTCCACATCCTTTGTGGTCTATCTTGCAAGTTATTATTTTTTGTTCTCTTCAACCCTCCAGTGCAGGAGAAAGAGAAATAATTTCACAGATTCATTTCTCAAACGGTTGGGGTCCAACCCATCTCTTGTTCTGTTTGGAAGCCACACGGGGGAAAGGGGGTGACTTGTTCCATGCGTGTGTTGGCTTTCTGTCCGGTGCAGTGGAAAATCCTGAATTATTTGATAGCCGCTGTCGGCAAGCACATGGAATCCCCACACACATCCTTTTCGTATATCAGAATATTGATTATATAACGTAGTCATTAGATTTGAAATATTACACGCATCCTTTGAAGAGAAACAACACGGCTCAAACAGCTGCTGCTTCCTCAAAGTAACCCAACTACACGGCTTCTAAAACTTCCCGTTTCACAGCTTAGCTAGGAGGAGAAAAGAGAGAGAGAGAGAGAAAGCGTTCAGCAAGTTTCTCTGAAGCACCCTCCTGACATTTCCAGACTTATTAGCCAGTTTTCACACTGACTTCAATCAACCTCTTTAATCCTCCGAGGAAAGAGCATTTTTAATTCACTGATTGGCTGATAAGCTTGAAGCCAAAAAAATGATTTACACGTAGATGAATTGTGCTTACAAGATGGAACTCCGAGCATTAGAAGGAGATCTGAATTTCCTATCTGTCATTTTATTTGCCACATTCATTTTTGCTCTGCCATTACCCTTCCTGATTAGGATCTTTCAGCGCTATTGGGCCCCTGCTTCCACAGTTTTTAATCTGCCTTTAATCCCATAGATTTTAAATATTCCCCGGCACCGAGAGACTAGAGGCAATTAACTGCCCTTCTGATGCTCTCCTTATCAGTTGCCTCCTTGTATCTCTCAGAAGCAGCCTCAAGACACTTCCAGGCTGACAAATACTACCGATATTTCGCATGAAGCAGTCGCAGCAGAGGAAAGTCCGGCTCGCTTAGCCGAGAAATGCAATTTCTCTCTCATATATATGTGTCTCTCTGTGTGTGGTTTTTTTAATAAAAAAATTAATAAAGCACCTCTTTATTATTTTGGAACACTTATTATTCCACCTTTCGATACAATATTATCAAGGCCGCAAGCATATAATCAGCACATTATATTAAGGATACAATAATAGATTTCTACAGCATTTACAGGTCTGAAAAAGGCATTCTTAAAACAGCAGCAGATATGCTCCAAAAGGAACTGAAACAGGGCTAAAATCCTGGGGAAACAAGGCTGTTTACCAGGGACCTAAAGGAGGTCAAATTTTGCATCAGGTAAACTGGTAAGAGGGACATGGGTGGCACTGTGGGTTAAACCACAGAGCCTAGGACTTGCCGATCAGAAGGTTGGCGGTTCGAATCCCCATGATGGGGTGAGCTCCCATTGCTCAGTCCCTGCTCCTGCCAACCTAGCAGTTTGAAAGCACATCAAAGTGCAAGTAGATAAATAGGTACCGCTCCGGCGGGAAGGTAAACGGCGTTTCCCGTGCGCTGCTCTGGTTCGCCAGAAGCGGCTTAGTCATGCTGGCCACATGACCCGGAAGCTGTACGCTGGCTCCCTTGGCCAATAAAGTGAGATGAGTGCCGCAACCCCAGAGTCGGTCACGACTGGACCTAATGGTCAGGGGTCCCTTTACCTTTACCTAAACAAGTAATGGGAAAGAGTTCCAACTTTGAGATGACATCACCCGAAAAATGGCCATTTCCCACTTCAATTCAAAGAGAAGGTGGGTCACTCAGAACCACAGGAACTGGGGCTGATGTCCCTTTGGCCCCCACATAAAATATTTGAGGGGTCTGCCCCCCCACAAAAAGTTGATGGGCATTGCCATTCAAATGGTATGTGTGTGATGTGTCTTGTGATTGATTGTGTGGGGCAGGGCTTATCTGGAACCCCCAATATTTTCTTCAAGTTGGCACCCATGGTCAGAACTAAGCCTCTCACTGCCATCTTGATCAGTGAGTTCAAATGAGACATGTGATCCTTCAAAGACTCTGCTCTTCAAACATTTCAGGCAGTGAGTGTTTTTGGGGGGGGGGCACAGACCCATCTGAGAAGCTCATGGTTTTTCTATAAACGTATCAACGTTCCTCACTGAGGTCCAGCACCGAGGGCCTTCTGGTGGTTCCCTCACTGCAAGAAGTGAGATTACAGGGAACTAGGGAACTAGGCAGAGGTCCTTCTCGGTAGTGACGCCTGCCCTGTGGAAAGACCTCCCATCAGATGTCAAGGAACTAAACAAGACTTTTACAAGACATCTGAAGGTAGCCCTGTTTAGGGAAGTTTTTAGTGTTTGAAGTTTTATCGTGTTTTTAATATTCTCTTGGGAGCTGCCCAGAGTGGCTGGAGAAACCCAGCCAGATGGGTGGGGTACAGATAATAAATTGTTGTTGTTGTTGTTATTTACTCAGTACTGTAAAATCCGAGAGAGAGAGAGAGAACCTCATGAAAGCTATAGACCCCCACCCCACCCCGAAAAATGCACTGAAACACATGCACACAATATTTTCCATACAATGTTATTTTATTGCATTGGGGGGCATTTTTTGTGCCCAGTTCACGGATGTTCTAAAGCCAGGACCCCCAGGTTAAAAAATCTCTCAGTTTGGGGCTAGTACTGGTACTCAAAATTATATCTAAGATAACATCAGCAGCCAGCTTTTTGTGTCTGCCAGATATGATTATGTCTCTATGGCAAAGCCAAGCTTTTGAGGGAAGGGCCATGCATCATTGCTGCTTTGCATGCAGAAAGTCCCAAATTCGCCCCCTTGCATCTCCAGGTAGGGCTGGAAACAAACCATGGAAATCTTGGTGATACATTGCCTGGGCTTCCATTAGCTCAGCTTTGTCTACCTTGATTAGGAGTGGAGAGCCACTCTAAACCTACAGGCTACAGGTTCATATTCCCAGAACTCCATAAACAGGAATCTTCTCACATGCCTGGTATCACCAGACCACAATGGACTTGCGGCCCAGGTGCAGGCACAAAAACAATGGAGTAGTTTGGTATGTGAATGTCAAGGTGGAAGAAAGGCAGGGTGCAAAAGAAAGAAAGAATATTGCAAGTTTGTAGTGCAGGACCAGTTCTAATGCTAACCACTGGAACCCACCAGTCCTTAAGTTTCCTATGCCTTCTGTAATAATAATAATATTCTGTAATATTGTTCATAAGGCAGGACAGTGGCGAATTAAGTTCTTAACCTGAGGTACCACTGTATTCCTTTCACAGCCTTAAGATGACTTATAAGTGATACCTTGGTTTAAGAACAGCTTCGTTTATGAACAACTTGGATTAAGAACACTGAAAACCCTGAAGTGGGTGTTTTGGTTTGGGAACTTTGCCTTGGAAGCAGAACATGTTTCACTTCCTGTTGAGTGTGTTCCATTTGTAAATTGAGTCCCCCACTGCTATGTCTTGGTTTAAGAGCACATTGGTTTAAGAACGGACTTCTGGAACGGATTAAGTTTGTAAACCAAGATACCACTGTACAGTCGTATCTCGGGTTAAGAACTTAATTCATTCCGGAGGTCCACTCTTAACCTGAAACTGTTCTTAACTTGAGGTACCACTTTAGCTAATGGGGCATCCCGCTGCTGCCGCACGATTTCTGTTCTCATCCTGAAGCAAAGTTCTTAACCTGAGGTACTATTTCTGGGTTAGCCGAGTCTGTAACCTGAAGCGTATGTAACCTGAAGCATCTGTAACCCGAGGTACCACTGTATAGGGCTCCAAAGTCCTCTCCCATCCTGACGTTGAACAAGCGAGACCTACTTAGTTTCAGCAAAGTTTCTGCAGCATATGTCTTCAGATCACTTGCATGTTGACCCAGAAGTAAACCCAGAGGGAATCAAAGGCTGTCACAGGGGAGGAAGGTAGGGTGGCCTGTTCTGAATCATACCATGCAGATACAGAACCCAGGAAACTCCAGAGGGCAGCCCCTGCCATTTCCTCCCTAGGGAGAATGGCAGGACCTCCTATTCGCCAAGAGGCTGTTATGGGGCATAATTGGCGTGGCTGCTTCGGAAGAGGTAGACCCGGCTTCCAACGATTTTGCTGCAGCCATTGCTGCCACTGCAACAGGATAGGCAGGGCACGTGATACCCCTGGAAATCCTGCTTCCCCAGGTGGTTGCTTTATCTTGCCCAGTGCCAGATTTACGTATAAGCTAAACAAGCTATAGCTTAAGGCCCCACTCTCTTGGGGCCCCCCAAAAAATGTAAAGGGGGAAAAACTGGATGTACGTTTCCAAAATATAAGATAAAAAACAAATAAAATAAAATCTACATACAGTGGACCCTCTAGTTATGTACCGCTCTGGATATGCAACTTTCGGGTTACGAACGCGGCAAACCCAGAAGTGTACACTTCCGGGTTTAGCCGTGCGCGCATGCACAGAAGCGCTCTGTGTGCCGTGCCTGTGCAGAGATGCGCTCAATCGCTCCTCGCGTGTGCACACATAGAAGCAGCACATCTGCCTACGAACTTTTCAGGTTGTGGACGGACCCCTGGAAAGAATTTAATTTGTATCCGGAAGGGTCCACTGTACAGCAACAGGGTTTTGTGTTGTGTAGGCTCCTATGATGTAAATAATACGCCTGCTAGCCTGCTTTCTAAAATATCCCTGATTTGCTCATTTCTATATATATGGTGCCTACATTCTGCATGGAATGGTTGCGTGGCAACATGTGCAAATGGCTTGAGATACCTATTGTTGTCGTTTAGTTGTTTAGTCGTGTCCAACTCTTCGTGACCCCATGGACCAGAGCGCGCCAGGCACTCCTGTCTTCCACTGCCTCCCACAGTTTGGTCAAACTCATGTTCGTCGCTTCAAGAACACTGTCCAACCATCTCATCCTCTGTCGTCCCCTTCTCCTTGTGCCTCCATCTTTCCCAACATCAGGGTCTTTTCCAGGGAGTCTTCTCTTCTCATGAGGTGGCCAAAGTATTGGAGCCTCAGCTTCAGGATCTATCCTTCCAGTGAGCACTCAGGGCTGATTTCCTTCAGAATGGATAGGTTTGATCTTCTTGCAGTGCATGGGACTCTCAAGAGTCTCCTCCAGCACCATAATTCAAAAGCTTCAATTCTTTGGTGATCAGCCTTCTCTAAGGTCTATTAGGTCCATAAATTACCATATAGCATATATTCAACACAAAAAAGCAACAATTTGTTGTTGACAAAGGACAGCTGGACATATAAAGGGCCCTATTACCTTCAGTACCTTAGGGCCTCATCAAACCTAAATCTGGCCCTGATTTTGCCTCATGGTTGGGATGAAGAAAAGGGCTGGCTTAAGGAAACTATAAGGGAAAGGAGTCTGCCACCTTCTGAGACTGTCTTTTACGTTGTCCGCCATCTCGTACCTTCAGGAAATTCTCCTGGAATTGAATTGAATTAGCCTTTCCTGTGGGTGAACTTTATGTGCGTAGAAAGCTTTCTCATGCAGATGTTGGCTCCCCAAGACATGGGGATTGAGGGCAGGTACAGCATCATAACAAAGGGGGTAGATCTTGGGATCCCCTTTCTCTCTCATGCAGTTCAAATAATGTGCCTGAATCAAATGAGAAGACCTCAAGCAGGATCTGACCATGAGACTCTCTCTTCCTGTGACTTCCAGCAACTGGTTTTCAGAAGCATTACTGCCTCCCACCAAGCATGCAATGCATCGCCATCATGGCTCATAATCTTTGATAGAACTTGCCTCCACGAAGTTGTATAATTCTTCTCCACATTTTGCAATGCAGCTCTCCAAACCAACAGTGTTTGCAAAAACTGCACACATTCGGTGGAAATGTGTGCAAAAAATGAATATATTGGTGAAAATACCATAGAAAAAATGCATTATTTTAGAATATATTTCTTGCAAGGTGGGCACGCTAGTCAAAAGTGCAGACAACTGAGCTTGTTGTCAGTATATATGACAGGTATATTTGATGGACCAGTGAAGAAAAACTGAGAATACTCCTCAGCCTAAAGTCAAAGACAATCTACAATTGAAGGCAAGCACTGAAGCAAATTTTAAGTCAATTCATACTTTATACTGGTAGGTATGTCTGCCAAACCACACCTGCTGTCCCTATGGGAAACATGCAATGTGTGAAAGAGGAATGCATCGGGAAACCATGGCCAAGCCAAGCCAAGAATAGGTTTCCATACCCTCCAACATTTCTCAGATGAAAATAGGGACACCCTATTCTATCATCATCATCATCATCATCATCACCATCATCATCATCATATCCTGCCCAATCTGACTGGATTGCCCCAGCCACTCTGGGCAAACATAATATAATATACAAAAACATAATAAAAAAGTAAACATTCAAAATGTTTGCTTCCTTCTGATGTCTCCTAAAGGTTGTATAGTTATTTATCTCCTTATCTTGGGGGTTGCATAACTCCATCCCATCCAACATTTCTCCAATGAAAACAGGGATGTCCTAAGGAAAAGTGGGACATTCTGGAATCAAATCAGAAACCTGGATGGCTTCTGTAAATCCTGGACTGTCCCTGGAAAATAGGGACATCTGGAAGGTCTGGGTTTCTCCACTTTGACCCTTCAGTGTCAAAGAGACCACAGTGTCACAGTGCCGCATTAAAAAACAGCAACAGACTTCATATTAAGTTTTCTAACAAAGTATTAGAAATGTAGGTAGGTATTCAGCTATGTTTTACTCATAGTAAACCCATTGAAATGAACATGAGGCCCATTGATTGTGATGGGACTACTCTGAGCAACCAATGTGATGAAGGGTCTGGAAACCAAGCCTTATGAGGAACGGTTGAAGGAGCTGGGTATGCTAAGCCTGGAAAAGAAGAGACTGAGAGATGTGATAGCCATCTTCAAATATCTAAAGAGCTGTCATACGGAGGATGGAGCAAGCTTGTTTTCTCCTGCTCTGGAGGGTAGGACCAAAACCAATGGCATCAAGTTAAAGGAATGGAGGTTCCGACTAAACATCAGGAATAACGTTCTGACAATAAGAGCTGTTCAACAGCAGAACGTTGTTGGAGGTTTTTAAGCAGATGTTGGATGGCCAGCTGCCTTGGATGCTTTACTGGAGATTCCTGCATTGCAGGAAGTTGGACTAGTTCCAACCCTATGAGTCTATGATTTGATGATATGAGCAAAACTTAGCTAATTACCGCTCTTATTTATTTAAGCAAAGGATGCTGCTGGGATTCTCCTAAAATATGAATAGGAATCAAGTTTCCAGCCTCTACTGTCACTTTTTTATGGGGAAATAGGGCTTAGTTGAGCAAAAGGAGGCAATGATCTCCCTGTGTCATTCAGAGCAATAAAAAGGAGGCTGAAACTGCCACCCTCCTGCAAGAAAGAAGAGGAGTTTGGATTTGATATCCTGCTTTATCACTACGCTAAGGAGTCTCAAAGCGGCTAACATTCTCCTTTCCCTTCCTCACCCACAAGAAACACTCTGTGAGGTGAGTGGGGCTGAGAGACTTCAGAGAAGTGTGACTGGCCCAAGGTCACCCAGCTGCTGCATGTGGAGGAGCAGAGACACGAACCCGGTTCACCAGATTACGAGTCCACCGCTCTTAATCACTACACCACACTGGAGTCAGTCGACCCTTCTGTGGTCTCATAAAGGATCATGGTCTTCATTTTCCATAGCACATTCTGAACCCCAGAGCCAGGGTTCAGAATTGTGAGCCGCCAATTGTGACTCGCCAGGTCTCTCCATCTCATCCTTAGCCAACCCTGTCATCCCCTCCCCCTAGCCCAGGGGGTGGCAACGTGCGGCCCATGGGCCGGATGCAGCCCACAAAGACCATTTTACCGGCCCATGAGCCACCCCCGAACCGAGCAGCCCGCTTGGTGAGCCCCCCGTGTGCTGCACTAAACCAGCACAGCGCGGCGCAGGGACTCATCGAATGGTGCCAGAAATTGTGTCTGCGCATGCGCATATACTGGAAATTGCTTCTGCGCATGCTCAGACACCAAAAATCGCTTCCGTGCAGGCACAATTTTTGGCGTCTGGGCATGTACAGAAGCAATTTGGGTGCCACTAACATACACGGACACGATTTCTGCCGTTGCGATGCGCCAGTACAGCCCACAGACAATTTCCACAGGAGTGATTCAGCCCATGGCCAGTAAGCCTTGCCAACCCCTTCCCTAGCCACACCCTTTACTGACCCTTCTTTGTTACTCAAGTATATTTGCAAGGCCGGAAAGTATCCTTGGGCTCTGATAATGCCCCTTGCTTCTTTTGGGCAGAGAGGGGCTTGCCAGTTAATTCACTCACTAGCCTACTGCACAGAAGCAGCATTCACATTAGTGGCTCCGCCCACATTTGTCTCTGGCCCCTCCCACTTTTGGGACACGACCCCCAAAACTAAATCCAGGAGGAAATGTGGCCCCTGGCTTGAAAATTACTCCCAACGCTGTATGCTCCAATGGGAAAAGTTCATTTTGGCACTGGCATTTAGATAGGAAACCAAAATGCATATATTTATTCCCAAAGAGGACGATTACCGAAAGAAAGGGGGAGGCAGGCAGTATCGGTTGTATAACCCAGAGAGGAACCTAGGCTAGCTATGCCTGGACTGCCCTGTTCGCTCTGGATTCCAGCTTTGCTAAAGCATTTGAAAGACTCTTGTGGGTCTTTATTTTATTTTATTCCCCCTTTTTCCTCCTGAGCTGCCAGCTCTAGCCTAGGAATTATGGTAATATGGCAGTTCTGAGCCCTCGGCAGGATTTGCAACAGAGAAATCACATCAGTCTATGCTGATTAACAATTCCATTCCATCCAGAGATTTATAAAAAAAAAAAACTATCTTACATTTTGCTTTTTAATAAGAATGATCGCTATCTCAAATTGAGTCCCAGCAAATTTTAATAAAGGCCCAAGGTTGAGTGGCATTTTGCATGCTGATTTAGCCGTGATTGCTGGCTTTTGATGAGAGCTAGGCAGCCGTGTATTGCCTTCCTCATAGCAGGGCTTTTTTCCCCCCTCCCTTAAAAAAAAAAAGACCAATAGTAAGGAAAAAGGGATAAAAATAAAAACTTCTAACTGCAATTCGAAAGTCTTTTCTCCCTGTGATTGATTACTGAATAAATACCTACATACATTTTTACCTATCAGTCCGCACACCACAATTCCCTACAGCAAAACAGCTGTTGATGTTGTGTGTGTGTGTGTACATATAAAAATACGTGTGTGTGTGTGGTGTGTGTTATAAAGGCATCAAATAGCATCATGAAAGCTTGTTCTGGAGTCCTATAAGGATTCAGTTAATCGCTAAGATAATATATGCATCAACAAAACAGAGTTTTTAATTTATGTGGAAAAAATGTTTTGGCTGTCGCCTTCCTCAGATGCCCTCATGAAAATGAAATGATGCTGTTTCATAGAATCATAGAATCGCAGAGTTGGAATACACCCTGGGGTCATCTAGTCTAACCCCTCGCTTTGAGGGTGCCATGCTTGGAAGAACAGCTGATGGAGTTGGAAGGCAACCTGTTCCGCCACATTTTTTCGTTTTTAAAAAAGGTTAAAAAGAAGGGCTTTCTTGAAAGAACTCCCAGGTTTTTCAGCCATTACATCAAGTGTTTAAGAAGCATGCATTTGTGCACTTAGTGATGACAGCATGTATCCGAATCTGATTGGCTATGTAGCTCCATGACATCATCTATATCAGTCCCAGCAAGTATGGCCAATGGCCAGGGATGATGGGACTTGTAGTTCAGCAACATCAGGATGGCCAGTGTTTCCTCACACACGATCAATGTGGTCCTAGATTGGCCTCGGTCCTCTGTGTGAATAATCCCGGAAGGAGAAAGCGATTCTAACCAGGAAGAAAAATTGGTGAGGCAGCAATCACCAGCTAACCGGACCACGGCTGGAGAAGCTGCGGTGGTCATGATGTCATTAGACACCACCTTCCATCAGCCCCAGGCAGCATGGCCAGAGGTCATAAACACACTTTGCCTCAAGATTAAAACTGATGGATATGTGAGGAAGAGTATGGGCAGAGCAAATGGATAAGCTCTTGATCCAAGCACGACATGCCCCACAGCAGCAGCATTTGTAGTGTTAATAGTAGCCTTAAATTTCCTCAGAGTGAGGTCCCAAGTTGTAGGTTTCAAAAGCTTTAAAAGACAAGATTAAAAATAAAATAAAATAAATTCCTTCCAGTAGCCCCTTAGAGACCAACTAAGTTTGTTATTGGTATGAGCTTTCGTATGCATGCACACTTCTTCAGATACTTCTTCAGATGGACATGAAAGCTCATACCAACAACAAACTTACTTGGTCTCTAAGGTGCTACTTAGAGAGCTGGACCATAAAGAAGGCTGATCGCCGAAGAATGGATGCTTTTGAATTCTGGTGCCGGAGGAGACTCTTGAGAATCCCATGGACTGCAAGAAGATCAAACCTATCCATTCCTAAGGAAATCAGCCCCGAGTGCTCACTGGAAGGACAGATCCTGAAGCTGAGGCTCCAATACTTTGGTCACCTCATGAGAAGAGAAGACTCCCTGGAAAAGACCCTGATGTTGGGAAATATGGAGGGCACAAGGAGAAGGGGACAACAGAGGATGAGATGGTTGGACAGTGTTCTTGAAGCTACCAGCATGAGTTTGCCCAAACTGCGGGAGGCAGTGGAAGACAGGAGTGCCTGGAGTGCTCTGGTCCATGGGGTCACGAAGAGTCGGACACGACTAAATGACTAAACAACAAGGTGCTACTGGAAGGAATTTTTTTATTTTGTTTTGACTACGGCAGACCAACACAGCTACCTACCTGTTAACACATATTGCAAGACAGAGAATAGGGTCAGTCCTGAAATAGGTTTCTCAGGTGTATCCCAGAACCTTACAAAAAAACCTAATGAGCCTGCCACATGCACATCTATGGGCACCGAATGCCACAACTTATGGGTCACCTAACCCCTGAACGCCTGACGGCCGTCAAACAACCAAGAGGACCCCCTCTACCATTCTTAACACCTGAGAAATTGCATAGGGAGGGAGGTGGTATTTCAACTATTTGAGGCCTAAGTTGCATAGGACTTAAAACGTGAATGTGAATGCCTTGACTAGGGCCCTGAAACGAGCTGGCAATTTCTTGTCTTGGGCCACATTCAGACTTCCTTGTGAAGAGAGGTTGGTTGCTAAACCACTCTGGGAATTGTGGTTCTGGGAGGGGAACATATGCACCAGCATCTATGTGTGAGGTAGTTTGCATGCCCACACACACACACCCATGATTTTTTGAGGGTGCTGGGCCAGCGCATTGTTCGGAGGGCGTTCAGCTCTGCCCGCTCGTAACATCACATGCGTGGCTTCAGGACGCTGCGTTGGGCCCTCTCAACCAGCTAGAGATGATGCCTCTGGAAGAAGAAGAAGAAGAAGAAGAAGAAGAAGAAGAAGAAGAAGAAGAAGAAGAAGAAGAAGAAGAAGAAGAAGAAGAAGAAGAGTTGTTGTTTGGATTTGATATCCCACTTTATCACTACCCAAAGGAGTCTCAAAGCGGCTAACATTCTCCTTTCCCTTCCTCCCCCACAACAAACACTCTGTGAGGTGAGTGAGGCTGAGAGACTTCAGAGAAGTGTGACTAGCCCAAGGTCACCCAGCAGCTGCATGTGGAGGAGCGGAGACGCGAACCTGGTTACCCAGATTACGAGACTACCGCTCTTAACCACTACACCACACTGGCTTCTTTGTGCTTCATCATTGTGCTTCAAATTCATGGTGTGAATGTGGTCCTGCTTCTCCATCCTGAGATGTTATTCTTGTAGACCTGGTCTTGTAGACCTTGACAAGCAACCTTGACATTTCAGGTCAAGATCTGAGACCTGGTCTTGTGGACCATGTAGACCTTGACAAGGAATCTTGACATTTGAGGTCAAGATCTGAGACTCACCAGCCCTCCTGGCCCATCTCTGACATTGGGAGGAGATGCTTTTGATTTTCCTTTATTATTGCCCCTCGTAAATGTATTAAAAGCTGTTCAGTTTGTGTGTGTGTGTGATTTTTTCTAATGCCCCCCTCCTTGGTCCAAATGGTGTTACAAGAGAGGCATGAAAGCTTTGGCGTATTTAACCATCAATCAGCATTAGGAATTGTGATGATCCTCCTCCTTGGTTGCTAGAGCAAAATACACCAGAGTTATGACTAATCCCCAGCTGATTTCCCTTGCCCGTTTCTCTATGGTTGGATTTACACAAATGATTGTTCAAAAGGGAAATAAAAATGAGGGAGAAACATAAAGAACGTGCATCAAAATATCAAGACCACTTGAAACTCTGGGCAGAAGCTTGAAGAAAAAAAGAGTTTCATACCCTACAGATGTTCCCCTCAGGTGCACGTGACCAATAATATCGTTCTAGGAAATTCACCAGATTTATGAACCTCTAGGCTGGCTTGCCAAGGCCGCATGCCCATTTAGATGTTAGAGCCATGTCAAAACAGATTCCTACATGAGTAGCTTAAGTGGTGGTCCAAATTGGCAGCAGATTCATCTCAGTGAATCCTCAAATTTATTTTTTTTCCCTGAAGGGGAATAAATGCACCATGGAGTGATTGAGCCCCAAACCAAAATAAATCTGAGGAGGGCGAAAGGCCTATTTTAGATGGTGCTTGTCCTCCAGTCTCTCAAAAGTATTCTTCCCCAACCAAAGAGCCAGCATGGTGTAATGGTTAAGAGCGATAGACTCGTAATCTGGGGAACCGGGTTCACTTCCCTGCTCCTCCACATGCAGCTGCTGGGTGAGCTTGGGCTAGTCACACTTCTCTGAAGTCTCTCAGCCCCACTCACCTCACAGAGTGTTTGTTGTGGGGGAGGAAGGAAAAGGAGATTGTGAGCCTCTTTGAGACTCCTTCGGGTAGTGATAAAGCGGGATATCAAATCCAAACTCTTCTTCTTCTTCTCATTCTCAGGACACTTGAGAATTTATTTGGGTCCAGAGCTTACTTATTCTTTGCAAAGTAGCCATGGATGTTGTGTGTCTCTTTTTAGTTTCTTCCAGTAAACATTTCCCTATCACTCCTCAGCCTCCCCTGTTTCCTGATCTGAAAAAAAAAGATCAAACTTGGTATAAGGAAGATTTAAGGTTTAAAGTCCTTCTCTTGGTGATATTCAAGATTAAACACAAGAGCAGTTTTTTTCAGTTCAGTGGTCGTTCCTCACCTTG
Source organism: Podarcis melisellensis (assembly GCF_964234715.1). NCBI lineage: Eukaryota > Metazoa > Chordata > Lepidosauria > Squamata > Lacertidae > Podarcis > Podarcis melisellensis. The sequence goes on from NC_138542.1 coordinate 66,564,387, forward strand.
TGGAGTGCTCTCCCCACGGACGCTCGCCTGGCAATATCATTACACATCTTTGAGCGCCAGGCAAAAGCATTTCTTCTTAACTGGGCTTTTGGCTTTTAACTACCAATGGCTATTTTATGTCAGTGGGATTTTTAACAACAACAATAACAACTTATTTATACTACTACTACTACTACTACTACCACTATTTCTTATTTATACCCCGCCCATCTGCCTGGGGTTCCCCAGCCACTCTGGACAGCTCCCAACAGAATATTAAAAAAACATGATAAACATCAAACATTAAAAATTTCTCAATACAGGGCTGCCTTCAGATGTTTACTAAAAGTCAGGTAGTTGCTTATTTCCTTGACATCTGGTGGGAGGGCGTTCCACAGGGCAGGCGCCACTACTGAGAAGACCCTCTGCCTGGTTCCCTGTAGCTTCACTTCTCACAGGAAGGGAACTGCCAGAAGGAAGAAGAAGAAGAGGAGGAGGAGGAGGAGGAGGAGGAGAAGGAGGAGTAGTTTGGATTTGATATCCCGCTTTATCACTACCCTAAGGAGTCTCAAAGCGGCTAACATTCTCCTTTTCCTTCCTCCCCTCAACAAACACTCTGTGAGGTGAGTGGGGCTGAGAGACTTCAGAGAAGTGTGACTAGCCCAAGGTCACTCAGCAGCTGCATGTGGAGGAGCGGGGAAGCGAACCCGGTTCACCAGATTATGAGTCCACCACTCTTAACCACTACACCAAACTGGCTCTCGGAACTCAACAATGGGGGTGGAGACGCTCCTTCAGGTATACTGGGCCGAGGCCATAGACTTCTTTTTTAATGCTGGTTTTAATGTATGTATATGTTTTTGCTTACAATACTGCAAGTCGCTTTGAGTTGCCATGGCAAAAAGTGACTAATACATTTAATTAAAAATAATAAATTTTCAGGAAGCAATAATTTGATGTGGCTAGTTTTTCAGAGCTCTTGAAAATTTGAGATGATGATGATGATGATGATGATGATGATGATGATGATTAATTTATTTATTCCCTGCCCATCTGGCTGGGTTTCTCCAGCCACTCTGGGCGGCTTCCAACGGAGATTAAAAATACATGAAAATGTCATACATTAAAAACTTCCCTGAACAGGGCTGCCTTCAGATGTTTTCTAAATGTCAGGTAGTTGTTTATCTCTTTGACATCTGGTGGGAGGGCGTTCCACAGGGTGGGTGCCACTACCGAGAAGGCCTTCTGTCTGGTTTCCTGTAACTTGGCTTCTCGCAGTGAGGGAACCGCCAGAAGGCCCTCGGCGCTGGACCTCAGTGTCTGGGCAGAACGATGGGGGTGGAGACGCTTCTTCGGGTATACTGGGCCAAGGCCGTTTAAGGCTTTAAAGGTCAACACCAACACTTTGATTTGTGCCCAGAAACGTTGGTGGACCTGGGAAATATTGGGGTCGTGCCCCTGTTGGCAGTGCAGCTGTTTTCTCCAGTGTCTTATTTCCTCAGACGTGCTCAACAAGTGAATACCAATGGCTGGGGAACAAGAACAGAGGAGGTCTGATGCAGTCCTGCTCTGCTGCTGGGCTTCCGAAGGGCATGTGGCTGGCTACTGTGGAAAACAGGATGGTTTCGGCCTGGTCTTCTTATGTTCTCCAGAAATCCGGGAGAAGATCTGAAATGGCCTTCCTGACACTTCTAAAAGTGCATTCCAAAATATCAGAGGAATTTTTTTAAAAAAAGAACAGAACCCCTTTTGGATGGTCTTTATGATCAGAAAGAATCAAAGGCAGGCAAGCATCCAACTTTTGTTTTTGTTTTATTTTTAAAAAACCAGCTACTTCTAAAGCGTTTCCTTGGTTCTGCTTGGCTTTGTGAGGAGAATGCAAAACATCCATTGCCTGCCAAATATCCCCTTGCGGTGAGCACAGCCTGTTCTTGGGTGGACATTTTAATTCGTAAGTCCCAGGTCTACATCCCTCCACGGACGGCTCTCTCATTGATTTTGACAAGAACAATGTGCTTGCAGAAGCACACCAGTCAGATCCTTAGGGGAAATATGGAGAATAATGAAGGAAGATAACATGCATCCTGCGTGCTGAATATTAATTTGAGTTGTTGTTCGTTTGTTGTTTCCTTTTCTTAAAAAAAAAATTACCCTGCCACTGGAATTGGCTGGGGCGGGGGGAAAGATTGTTCCCAATAGACAGCTCTTGTTCTTTGCTACTTGATCAAAGGTTGAAGTAGCTTGAGAAGCACATATCTTTTCAATATAGACCCCCCAAAAAGCCAGTTCTGGTCACCAAGAATAGGGAACATGTTTAGTTTTTACCCCACTGACTTTTACTTCTGCAGAAACCCACCCTGGAAAATTTGGCTTATGACAACCACTGCTCAGTCACAAATGCTCCCTTCTTGGGCAAGGTGGTAGAGAACAAGACTTGGCAGAACAGTTAAGTGAACCATTTCAACCTTGGTTTGGGGACTGAGTCACCCCTATCGAGAAGGGAATGGGAGCATAGCAGCTCTGCTCCTTAGTACCAGCCAAGAATGTCTTTCAACACCTCCATTTGGTGAGATGACTCCAGCATTTTGTTGTTGTTGTTTTTCTATAATTTTAATTAATTTTTCTGTTTTACATTTGAGAATATTCATTTAAACAACCTTAAAATATCAATGACTTCCCTTCTTCTCTTTCCATGGTTCATTTTGCATAACATAAATCCCTGCATATTTTATATAAAATAAATCATTCAGGATTCCACTATTGTTGTTGTTTAGTCGTTTAGTCATGTCCAACTCTTCGTAACCCCATGGACCAGAGCATGCCAGGCACTCCTGTCTTCCACTGTCTCCCGCAGTTTGGTCAAACTCATGCTGGTATCTTTGAGAACACTGTCCAACCATCTTGTCCTCTGTCGTCCCCTTCTCCTTGTGCCCTCCATCTTTCCCAACATCAGGGTCTTTCCCAGGGAGTCTTCTCTTCTCATGAGGTGGCCAAAGTATTGGAGCCTCAACTTCAGGATCTGTCCTTCCAGTGAGTACTCAGGGCTGATTTCCTTCAGAATGGAATTCCATTATTACATCTGTCAAAACTTATTTACACTTTTGACTTTATCTTAATGCTGCCAGCATATTCAAATGTACACAATCCCCCACACACATATTCAATAAACGTTTTCCAAACTTCTTTAAACGTATGTTCTTCTTGTTCTCTTATTCTATAAGTTTGGTCCGCAAGCTGCGCTTATTCCATCAGTTTGAGTTGCCATTCTTCTTTCCTTAGGACCTCGCTCATTTTTCATTTTGAGGCTCATGGAACATGGGCCACAGTGGTGGCATACATAAATAACCTTTTCTGACACCTGGGAATTTCCGACTCTTTGTATCAGGCCCAAGCAGCTATCATCTGCATCTCCATAACCTTGAAAGTGGACTGCCTCAGTCCTTTTACCTGGAAATAATAATAATAATAATAATAATAATAATAATAATAACAACAACAACAATAACAATTTTTATTATTATTTATACCCCACCCATCTGGCTGGGTTTCCCCAGCCACTCTGGGCGGCTTCCAACAGAACACTAAAATACAATAACCTATTAAACATTAAAAGATTCCCTAAACAGGGCTGCCTTCAGGTGTCTTCTAAAAGTTTGGTAGTTATTTTTATCTTTGACATCTGGTGGGAGGGCATTCCCCAGGGTGGGTGCCACTACCGAGAAGGCCCTCTGCCTGGTTCCCTGCAACTTGGCTTCTCGCAGTGAGGGAACTGCCAGAAGGCCCTCGGCGCTGGACCTCAGTGTCCGGGCAGAACGATGGAGGTGGAGACGCTCCTTCAGGTATACTGGGCCGAGGCTGTTAGGGCTTTAAAGGTCAGCACCAACACTTTGAATTGTGCTCGGAAACGTACTGGGAGTCAGTGTAGGTCTTTCAAGACCGGTGTTATATGATCTCGGCAGCCGCTCCTTGAAGACTGTTTGGACATTGCTCCTGGCACACGACATGAGTGTAGCTCAGTGGTAGAGCACATGTTCTGCATGCAAGAGGTATCTCCCAGCAGAACTAGGAACTAGAATGCTGCAGAACTAGAATGCTGCTTCTGGCCCATTCAAACAATATTGCACTACCCTCCTGCGCTTGAATCACTCCTGCAAATGCTGACCTGAGGTGCCCTAACAAATGGAACCTGAAACAAAATGGATCCTTGCCACCTAACAGGAGTACTCACATTTAACATCATGTGGCTACTTGCCATGCTCAGTCATCACTGGACTCTGCATGTGTGTTGGTGTTTTGCTCCTTGAAGCTGTTTTGGTGACTCCATTTTAGTTCCCACCCTGTTGGCACTCAGCGCCTGAGTTTCCTTATTAGAGGGACTGAACACACTCTTATAGATGTTTTCTGAAAAGTGCATCCCACTGCCTTCAAAGGAGCTTACTCCCGGTCCCAGGGCGTGTATGGGATTGCACATTTAAGAGTGTTGTCAACAGGAATCCCTTTCACAAGCAGATGAGCCCCTTTGCTTGTGAAATCAAGCTATCTTCTGTCATGTGAGTTACACACTGAAACTTGGCAAGTTGAAAGCCATTGCCAATCTGGCTAACAAAACACAGCCTCTCTCTCTCTCTTTCTCTCTCTCTGATTGCAGAATGATGAAATCCTCTTATGATTATGTGCATGGTTTACTGGAATAAATAACATTACATTGGAATCTATTTATCCTTTTATCTCTGACAATTCTATGATTCTGTGATTCTTAATGTTAACGTCGTAATAGGGCAGTAGTGCTGTTGAAATATGAATGGAGATCTGTAACGTCACATGGATTTCAGTGGGAGAGTACTTCAGTTTCTTCAGTTAAAGTAGTTTAACTGATTGGATCGGGCCTATTGAAATCATTGTATCAGAAGACATGATCCAGCCACAACATAGCACTTATTCAAACAGGACAGAAAGGGTACCTTCATTGAAGGTGGGCAAATCTTTCAATATATGTATATTCATGAATAATCATGAAAATATATATATTCATGAAAATTCATCTGCATTTAGTGCAGTTTTCTCCTAATATGCAATTTTGCTTTAATACAACACATTTTTGTAATGTACCTTCCACTAACCTAAGCATTTTTATGAACCTTTTCCCCAAGTATAAGCATATTTCATACACATTACTTGGTTGAAAAACTCCATTGCAAAATTCAGAGAAGTGAACATTCAGGAAGATTGCTGTGTTCCACTTCACTTTTTTTTTCCAGAAAGTGCACATCTGCCTTTAAATTCAAAGTGAATCTAAAATTTCCTGCATCCCTGGTCTTTGCAGAGCACAGAGTTTTAACTAAGGAATTAGTTTGTGTAGTTGTAGTGATGGCCACCAGTTTGGATGGCTTTGATGAAAGATTAGGCAAATTTGTGGAGGATAAGGCTATCAGTGACTATGCTCTGCCACCACGGCAAGAGGCAATATGTGTCTGAAAATCAGCTGGTGGAAATCACAAGTGGGGAGAGTGTTGCTGTGCTCAGGTCCTGCTTAAAGGCTTACAACTGTCATCTTCTTGGATGATGGAGTAGACAGGACATTGGCCCGATTCAACGTGGCTCTTAAGGTCCTGAATTTTAAGCACCGCTGAGTTTTCAGTGGGAAGTTAATGCTGATTCTTAAATCATGCTTACTTCAAAGTAAGTCTATTTATGATTGCAATGGTATAGTCATACCTACACAGGAGTAAGGCCCACTAAACAGAGTGGAAATTGCTTTTGAGTAAATATATATATATTTTTATAATGATATTTATTGAAGTTTTACAGACAAAACGAAGTTACAGAATAAGGAAAGAAAAAATAAAAATACTAAAAAAGGTACAAAAATACAAAGAAAAAATACAAAATACATGAAAAATAAAAGAAAAACAATTAAAAACAAATCAATCTTTTCTTGTCTTATATTTTGTTTACTTGTTTCCTGACCTCCTCACACCTCCCATTTTTGTATTCCAGTTCACATGGTTGATTCAGCAAATCATTTCCCTCTTTGTTTTTATCTTAATTCTATATCTTAACATATTATAGCTTCGTATTTTCATCTGATTATCAATCCATTTTTTCATACTCTTTTTAACCTTGTTGCTAAAGCCATTTCGTTTCAATCCAACATCATTTTAACATTCATTAATTTTACAATATTTCTGCAAATAATCTTTAAATTTCTTCCAATCTTCTTCCACCAACTCTTCTCCCTGGTCTCGGATTCTGCCAGTCATTTCCACCAGTTCCATATAGTCCATCACCTTCATCTGCCATTCTTCCAAGGTGGGCAGATCTTGTGTCTTCCAATACTTTGCGATGAGTATTCTTGCTGCTGTTGTTGTATACATAAAGAAAGTTCTATCCTTCTTTGGCACCAATTGGCCGACCATGCAGAGTAAATATAAATCAAATTGCACTATAAAGACAAAGGTAAAGGAGCCCTGGACGGTTAACTCCAGTCAAAGGCACTCATCTTGCTTTCAGGTCGAGGGAGCTGGTGTTTGTCCACAGACAGCTTTCCGGGTCATGTGGCCAGCAGGACTAAACCGCTTCTGGCACAACGGAACACCGTGACAGAAACCAGAGCGCACGGAAACGCCGTTTACCTTTCCACTGCAGCGGTATCTATTTATCTACTTGCACTGGCGTGCTTTTGAATGGCTAGGTTGGCAGGAGCAGGGACAGAGCAACGGGAGCTCACCCTGTCACAGGGATTCAAACTGCCAACCTTCTGATTGGCAAGCCCAAGAGACTCAGTGGTTTAGACCACAGCGCCACCCGCGTTGCACTATAACAGTGAGCCAATTTAAACCCTACACCACTGTTCTCTCATCTCCCCACCCCCAATGTGGGGAGGTGATAATAACAATAATTCTGGCCTACCTCAGAGAGTTTTTGTAAGGATTGCCATGAAAATCTATGTGAAGTGCATTGAGCACTTTTTCAGAGAGGTTGATGAGCATGATTGACAAGAGACTGCTGTGCTATTTCAGGTGCACAGCTGAATGCAGGAGGGTAAAAAATGAAATCCCCCCCCCCAAATGGCATGAGTAATGAATATGTTGGATTCCTTGCAAATAAACCTCTTAATTGAGATCCCTTAAGAAAGAAAAAAAGAACATTGGCGTTTTTCTTTCCACAGTATTAATGTGCAGGTGTCATGCATAGCCAGGAAGTTGGCAAGGAAGCATACATTTCCACAGCCTTACCTGTCCCATTCCAACTTCAACACACAGTGCCAAAAATTACAAATGTGAGGGTTCATGGGATGCTTTCTATTTCATTTCCAGGTCTTTTGCTAATAACGAGCACTCACACTTTACATTGTGGGTGCCCTTTGCAAGGTCGCGCAAGGTGCTTCAGATCCCAGGGAACTTACTGGCACATAGCTGTCAACTTACAGATTTGAAAATAAGGGACCAGCAGCCTCGAAAAGAAGGGATCAGCAGCCAAAATAAGGGATTTCCCAGCACAGGTATGTTCAACTTCTGAGCCCCTCCGAGCCAAAGGCAGAAAGCCCAGCCAGCCGCCAAACGAAGCCTCAAGCGGTGGTTTCCACAGTGCAGCAACCCGGCAAAGGGGATGCAGCAAGGAAAACCACCGTCCCCTCTCCGCTGGGAAGCGCTGAGCAAAGGCGAGTCCCCAGGCAACGCGGCCGATTTGATTGACACAAGGCATGCAAGCTCCACCCCCCAGTTGTTCTTAGACTCCTTATTAGGTGAGCAACGCAACCAAGCAACACAGTTGGAGCCTCCCTCCTCCCTGGCCGGCAGGGAGGGAGGGAGAGGAGCTGCTTCCTTTGAAACCTGGGAAATTTAAGGGACATCATCAATAAGGGACAGCAGCGGGACACGGCGCTGGGATAAGGGACTTTCCCGCCAAATAAGGGACGGTTGACAGCTATGTACTGTCAACGAGGGACCGGCCTGCCTCTCAGTGCTATTCTTTGAAGGTTCACGCCCAGCCTCAGTTGTCAGGTTACACTACTGGGAGGTGGGGCCAGTCTTATAAATAGGGAGTGGAGCCAGCAGCAGCCACCAATGTTCCCTTTCCAATACAATGGCCTGCTGAGCAGACATTTTCAGTAACGTTGCAACCATAACACCAAAGTCTCTCTGACGCATTGTTTTAGCATGGCCAGGCATGTTCTCTCATATCCCCCTGCAGCAAAATCCACTTTTACCCTGTTCACATGCCATCAGGGTTGTTCTAATCTTTGCGCGGGGTGAGATCTGCTACCCCAGGGGTAGGCAACCTAAGGCCCGGGGGGTGGATGCGGCCCAATCGTCTTCTCAATCTGGCCCGCGGACGGTGCGGGAATCAGCTTGTTTTTACATGAGTAGAATGTGTCCTTTTATTTAAAATGCATCTCTGGGTTATTTGTGGGGCCTGCCTGGTGTTTTTACATGAGTAGAATGTGTGCTTTTATTTAAAATGCATCTCTGGGTTATTTGTGGGGCATAGGAATTTGTTCATTTTTTAAAAAAAAAATATAGTCTGGCCCACCACATGGTCTGAGGGACGGTGGACCAGCCTATGGCTGAAAAAGGTTGCTGACCCCTGTGCTACGCCATGAGGAAAGGTTCCTACCCATCAATGAGGTAACAATTCTCTGGTTCTGGTTCTGCTATGATATTGGAAGAAGTAGAAAAGGAGGAGGAGGAGTTTGGAGTTGATATCCCACCTTTCACTCCCCTTAAGGAGTCTCAAATCGGTTAACAATCTCCTTTCCCTTCCTCCCCCACAACACACACTCTGTAAGGTGAGTGAGGCCGAGAGACTTCAGAAAAGTGTGACTGGCCCAAGGTCACCCAGCAGCTGCATGTGGAGGAGCGGGGAAGCGAACCCGGTTCCCCAGATTACGAGTCTACCGCTCTTAACCACTACACCACGCTGGCTGTCTCGGCCAATAAAGCAAGATGAGCGTCACAACCCCAGAGTCATCCGCAACTGGACCAGATTAAGTGTCCACCTCTCTTAACCACTACACCACGCTGCCTCATTGTAAATATTTATTGCTCATAACTATTGGCCACGGCAGAAAATATGTCTTGCTAATAATGTGATGTCAGTCTTGTTTATCATGCCTGCATGCTCACTAAATATCCCAGTGTTGCAACAGCAGCCAAAGTGGTGCTTTGGGCTACAACTCCCATCAGCCTCAGGCAGCATGGCCAATGATCGCGGATGATGGGAATTGTTGTCCAGAACATCTGGAAGGCGCCACACTGGCTATTCCTGCAGAAGTGCATCCTTACTGCTTGTTATGAGCTTCTCTCAATTTGTCAAAGGCAGGCATTCTAGTCATGTACCCCTTGGAATAAACGCAAGATGCTCAAGCATTTCTCTGCCCCATACAATTAAGCAGCTCATCAGTCAGGTGCTCCAGGGCTAACCACTAACGGAAGCTCAACTTTCTCAAGCCTTTATTAACACTGCATCTGTTTCTAACCACACCATTCCTTGGTGCTGAAAACTAGGGCATGTTGCATGACCCTCTTGACAGACTATGGAGGCAACATTTATTTACCCAAATTGAAACTGTTCTTGCACCTGTGTGCATCTGCTGTGGCTTTCTTGGCTAATCAACCCCCTTTTCATTTATCCTTTTTGCATGTGTCTTTCAATCTTTTGGGGGGCGGTGGACTTGCAAACAAGACCACTCCAACTATAATCTTCAGCTATGCAACTGACTTGAAGCAAGAGCCAATTAAGGAGGAACTGGCTGGGTCAATAAGCCTACATTCTAGGGTAGCAATGATGAACCTGTGGCCCTCTAGCAGTGTTGCTGGACCACTACTCCCATCGCACCTGACCATTGGCCATGATGGCTGGGGCTGATGGGAACTGGAGTCCAACAACTTCTAGAAGGGCTACAGGTTCCCCATACCCATTCTAGGTTTAAGAGTCCTCTAACCTCCACTAGGGGACATGGGTGGCACTGTGGGTTAAACCACAGAGCCTAGGACTTGCCGATCAGAAGGTTGGCGGTTCAAATCCCCGCAACAGGGGGAGCTCCCGTTGCTCGGTCCCTGCTCCTGCCAACCTAGCAGTTCGAAAGCACGTCAAAGTGCAAGTAGATAAATAGGTGGGAAGGTAAACAGTGTTTCCGTGCGCTGCTCGGGTTCTCCAAAAGCGGCTTAGTTATGCTGGCCACATGACCCGGAAGCTGTACGCCAGCTCCCTCGGCTAATAAAGCAAGATGAGCGCCACAACCCCAGAGTCGTCCATGACTGGACCTAATGGTCAGGGGTCCCTTTACCTTTACTTTAACCTCCACTAGACATCATTGCAAAGGGTAAGAAGTCAAGATGTGGTAGATGCTAACAGCAAACAGTATCTAATTTATCCAGGAAGCAAACCTACAAGCAAACACAAAAGACCTTGGTTTCACACATGATCTATGGTTGCCAGATTCTTGGGATCAATTGGCAGAATCAAATGGTGGGGCCATCCAGGGGCTTCATAACCTCCTGCAGATATAGGTGTTATTATCCGGCTTAGTTAGTTGGTTGAGTTCCCACCTTGTACTTCCACTTAATGGGCCCACCAAGCAGCTTGCAAGAATAACAGCTGGAACGATTAAAATCATAAGTGCGATAAAATAACCAATTTAAATTCCAGCTAATATAGGCCTGGGGGGAGCTGTGGCCCTCCAAACATTGCCAAACCACAACTCCCACCCCTCCAGCTATTGGCCATAATGGTTAAAGCTGATAGGAGTCATCGTATAGCAACACCTGGAGAGTGACAGGTCCTCCACATGCAGGACATCTTGGCTCAACCCAACTCCAAGGCTTGCTGCATTACTTCATTCAGAGAGTTTTCTCTGCGAAAGAGAATTCTCTAGCCCAATGGTTGCCATTAATTTGATTTGAACTGTTTGTATAATTAATTGATTTTATAATGCTGTATTATTTTATTGTTGTTAGCCGCTCTGAGCCCAGCTTCGGCTGGGGAGGGCGGGATATATAAAAATTGTTGTTGTTGTTGTTGTTAATTCAAACATGCAAACTCCAGTAAGAGCTGTTTGACCAAGGAATGGACTCCTACAGGAGGTTATGGTCTCTCCTTCCTTGGGGGTTTCTAAGCAGATTTTGGATGGCCATCTGTCTATGGATGCTTTAGTTGAGATTCCGGCATTGCAGGGCGTTGGACTAGATGATCACCAGGACCCTTCCAACTCTGCAATTTTCTGATTCTATTATTCCTCCTGCTTGCAGTCTAAAGTCATGGAGGAGCTTTACCACTTGGTGCTGTGCAGATAACAGTTGAGCACATGCATTTCACATGGTCTTCGGTGCACATGAACCCATGCAAATGAATCACCCCAGGAGTCTAGACAGGGTAGCAAAATGCAGTGTAGGATTTTTGGATTACTTGGTGCTGTACAAAGAAACAAACTGATCTCCAGGTATCCAAAGGAGATTATTCAACAGCGTTGTTCTAAAAGGGAAAGAACCCAGATTTGAATTTTTGTCAAAAGAATGAATTAATTGCATTTGATTTGCAGCATTGCAAAACAGCTGTCATCTCAACTCTACAAGCAGGGCAGATGGGTGAAGAGTCCATTTTTAAAGGCCCAGTTTCAGACATTGGAGGCAAATCTCAAAACATACTTTATTCTCTTCCTCCATCACGGGTCTGACCTCATGGTTGGACAGATGTCAAAGGAACACTGAGAAGGAGAAAGACTGGCTCTTAAATCGGGTTATAGCTTGTGGTTTCCTTCCCTAATTGAGTAATTAGCCCCAGATGGAGCTAGACACATTTCCCCAGGTTGGGACCTCCAGTGGTCCCCCAGGAGAAAACGGACAGCTGGTGTGAATTCTCCATTTCATGGTTTCTGCTAGACTGAAGCTTGAACTGGAACACCACCAAGTCCAAGTCTTCATGAGCCTCCAATGGAAATGCATATTCTCCATTTCCAGCGCGACAACTTGAACCTGTCTTCTTAATTATATGGGCATTAGTCGAAGCCAGAAAGGACCATCTGTTCATCACCTTACTCAAGTTCTGTCCCTCTGGGGGCTGGCTCATGGAGAATGCTTACACAGGTGCCTTTGTTCTTTGACTGGTGCTGTTGGACTTGAGTCAACACAGGAGAGATCCAGGTTCGAATCCCTGCTTAGCCATGAAGCTTAGAGGGCAAATCCAGTCAGCCTGTGTGAAGTAGTCCAGTCTTGAGCCAGAGACTCTAGCGAGCAGGCCTTGACATTCTGCAGCGCCATGTTGGTTCACCAGATGAGGCAGCTTTCCCTCTGATCTCTGCTCCACTGCACCACCAGTGCATCTGGCAAAAGGCGGTACTGCAGGCACAAGTTTAGTTGATGTTAGGTGGCAGGACAGGCGAAGCTCTATAGCAGTTCTGTGTCAATCCTATGCCCCTAATCTGAGTAACTTGTTGCTTGCGTGAAAATTAAGATGCTCCTAGACTGTTCATACCTGCCCACTCAACCACCTGCTGGCTGCCTGATTTGCCTTGAGGTCCAGCCCAGACACAGCCTAGCTCAGTGGTGTCCAAACTTTTTTCAAAGAGGGCCAGATTTGATGAAGTGAAGGGCTGTGAGGGCCAACCAAAGGGCCAAACAAACTTGTTGGGCTTTTTTAAGGATTTTACCCCAGGAAATAAACTGCCACAGGGACCGGATTAAACCAACTGGCGGGCCGGATAAGGCCCCCAAAACGGACTTTGCACATGCCTGGCCTAGCTTTTCTCCAAGTGGAGCCAAATCTTGTAAAATGCTTTGGAAAGTGTCATAAAAACAATTTGTAATATTTCATAATGAGCATTGTTCGTCAAGTGGGTGTTCTTAGTACACAGCTGGGTTCAGCTTTCCCTGCCTCATAAGTTCCGAAACCCATCATTACAAAAACTTTTGTGACTGACATGGAGGTCTATTTATTGATTAAACTTATTTGTCACTTGTCACCCAAAGGGTTTCCAAGCGACTTACAATCAAAAATATACATTATGCCATGGAAAAGAGGGCATTATAAAAAAACACACATCAATACAACATACTGGGGAAACAAAAACAAAACAGAAAACGTTTGCAGAATGAAACCAATAAACAAAACCACCCACTTCCTGCATTAGAGGGGGCTGGACTAGATGACCCTCGAAGTCCCTTCCAACTGTACAATTCTATGAGTCTATGAACTAACAGGTCAAAAGGATCACCCAGTATTCACCCTTTTCATAGCATCTTCTTCCAAAACACATGATTTCAACATGCTTTTCATGAACTTGGCAATGCAAAAGTGAAGCAAGCATACTTTAACTTAAAAATAATAATAATTACCAATTTAATAATTGTGCACAACAATAAATTAATGAGATGATTATGTGTGCAGCATATGTTATAATGCTGTTGATCCCTGGATTATTCTGGATGAGGGTGGTCTGTACTTTCACCTGACAGATATTGGTAGCTTCTCTGAGAAGTTATTATTTATATTATTATTCTTTTTAGTTTCCGTGCGCTGCTCTGGTTTTGCCAGAAGCGGCTTAATCATGCTGGCCACGTGACCCAGAAAAACTGTCTGCAGAGAAACGCCAGCTCCCTCGGCCATTAAAGCAAGATGAGCGCTGCAACCCCAGAGTCGTTCGCGACTGGACTGAACTGTCAGGGGTCCCTTTACCTTTAGTTCTATCATTAGATTGAGACCTCATTCACTCCATAAATTTGAAGCACTATGAAACCACTTTAAACTGTCCTGGCTTCCCCCAAAGGTTCCTGGGAGGTGTAGTTTGCTAAGGGTGCAAAAAAGTTGTTCGGAGACCCTCATTCCCTCACACACACCCAGCAACAGTTTCCATATTTCCCTGGAAAGAAGGATTGAACAACTCCAAGAAACTGTAGCTCTTGTGAAGGAATAAGGGTCTCCTCACAACTCTCTTTACCCTTAACAAACTAGATCCACAGGTGGTGGAGACAAAATGCTTAAATTCCAATACAGTGGTACCTCGGGTTACAGACGCTTCAGGTTACAGACTCTGCTTACCCAGAAATAGTACCTCGGGTTAAGAACTTTGCTTCAGGATGAGAACAGAAATCGTGCAGCAGCAATGGGAGGCTCCATTAGCTAAAGTGGTACCACAGGTTAAGAACAGTTTCAGGTTAAGAACGGAGCTCCAGAATGAATTAACTTCTTAACCCGAGGTACCACTGTATCCAGTGGTTCAGTTGGTTAGAGAATGGTGCTGATAAGACTAAGGTTGCAGGTTTGATCGGCATATTGGACAGCTGTATTGCATTGTCCTCATGGTCCATATTCCAGCTCTACAGTTCTATGATTCTACTATTCCATCTAATTTGGGAGTCTGTCCCATCATTCACAGATACAAGACGGGTCACGATGTTTTGCAAAAATTCTCTGCCTGGAGCCTCCCTGTGATCTGCAGTCTTCTCCGCCATATCACAGGGAGGCTCCTGGCATTATTTTCCACATTTTGTGCCCTTGATATATCAAAATGCCAGACCGTGATCCATAATTCCCATGGGATTTGCAAGTTTCTTCCCCCATCTTTGCTTATGCTTGGCCTCTGTCATCTGTAACATTTCTTGAACGCTGCTCAGCTTCTGCGAACCAAGATATACTTTCAAATCTTTCAAATCTTCAACATGTCCTTAAAAAAAAAACAAGGTTTACCAGAGAGATGAATAAGGGTAGAGAGAAGAGACTGAAAGCTCTTCTATCAGTCTGCGAGCAAACAAAGTTAATGGCACTTCCATGTACCCAAAGATTAAATGTGATTAAGCGTTCCCAGTTTGGGGAAAGAGAGTAAAGTGGAAAAACACCCATAGACAGAGAATAAAAGTGTTGCAAGTTCTTAGTCATACTTCTTAAAATAACTGCCATTGTGTGAGGCTTAAAAAGGCATGGAGAAAAGATTTTGTGGACGAATTAAGCTTATTTGTTATTCTTTTAACATAGGAAGAAGACTAAAGGAAAAGCTGTTAGTCAACATTGTCTTAGAAGATAATGGCTTTCAGATAAGAGCATATAAGAGTCAATAGGAAGCTTTGGTAAATATCTCAGTTGATTGGCATGCCTCTTTATATAAATATATATAGTCACCTTTCCTTTTTTCCCCCCTTCTTCCTTTAATCCTACTGTATTTGGATTTATTATTAACTGATAAGAAAATAACTAGCAGGAGCACCCACGACTGTGGCTCTACACTTACCATACATTTATTTACAGTATCTACAGCCTGTCCTGCGTTGAATATTTCCAATCCCAGAGAGGGGAACAAAGCAATAAAATAAACACCAAAACAGCAATCAAAAATCACATAAGCAACAATTTAACAATTCTGTTATAAGGTCAAAAAAGCAAAACTATAATAGCGAACGTTTACATTTCCAGTTCAACCAAATTCCCAGGTAAAAGCAAAGACAAAATAGATTCAAACAAATTAAACAACCAAGGGTCTTAGCAACAGTTCCCACTTTCGCCGAAGAATCCTGGGAACTGTAGTTTGCTAATGGTGCTGCGAACTGGAGCACTGTGAGGGGTTAAACCAGGCTTCTTCAAGCTCAGCCCTCCAGATGTTTTTGGCCTACAACTCCCATGATCCCTAGCTAGCAGGACCAGTGGTCAGGGATGATGGGAATTGTAGTCTCAAAACATCTGCAGGGCCAAGCTTGAAGAAGCCTGGGTTAAACGATGAGGAAAAAATGAAAACCCATCTCAAATATTATTTCATTAATGCCCAGCCCTTTTCAGTCCCCAAAGTCCCTCATTGGAGACTTTTTGTAGAAGACAGGACAACAATGAATAAACCATGCATAAAACATATTTAAAAATAAAACATTCGAAACACAATCTCAAAAGTAGCACTGCTGTTATTACCGAGGCTAAATAATATTTATTTTTTCTCCATATGCAGACATAGCAACATGTTTCCTGGTAAACAGCTCAAAAACATCCACTTCAAAGTCGTTGCAAGAAGTCTCCTTTTTTGTCACTTCCGTTGGGTGCTTCCTATTCTTCCTGTTTGTGCTCGCTCCCCCTAGCATTTGCCACCCGAGGTGGTGGCCTCATTCGACCTAATGATGTTGCCACTTTTGTGACAGGCAAAATCAGACGCCTGAGGCAGTCGCCAAAGGATGCCTAATGGTAGAGAAGGTCCGATGTCTAGTTTGCCCTGAACTGGACCTGCACCCCGACGCAATTCTACCACCTCATCTCAGGACAAGTAGGCCTGAAAAAACAGCCGAGAATTTGGGACTTCCTGCATATTCTCTCTCTCTCTCTCTCTCTCTCTCTCTCTCTCTCTCTCACACACACACACACACACACACACACACACACACACAAACACACACACACACACACACACACACACACTTTGCTTTGTGCCTTGCTTCCTCTTGCAAATCCTCTCAGCTTCACACCAATCCAGACCAACATTGAGTAGCTCAGGGGTCAGCAACCTAAGGCCCATGAGCGAAAAGTGGCCCATGGGGGTTGTTTAACTACCCCATGGACCCCCGCCGCCAGCTCAGTCGGCTCCAGTGCGCCACGCTAAACCGGCACGGAGCAGAGCGTGGACCGCCTTCCGCGATGCTGGCTGGCTTCCCATTGGCTGCAGGAAGCTCCTGCAGCCAATGCGAAGCTGTGCACGCCTCCTCCACACCAGAATGAGCGCCAGAAATAGCGTTTGCACATGTGTGCGCATGCATGCATGTGCGCGCGCACTCCGGCCCACCGCGGCGTCTGCGGGACCGTGAACCGGCCCAAGCCACAAAAACTTTGCCAACCCCTGGAGTAGATCATTGGACAGGGAGGTGGAAGGGAGCAACTGTTTCCTTTCTGGGGCCGGCACTACTATTAGACAGAGGGAGGTGGTCGCCTCAGGCAGCTGATTTAAGTTGCCACGAAAGGCCAGCAGATTGCTATTTCTTAAATGAATCATTTAATAAATAAATCCTGTCAGGGAGAGGCACTGTCAGGTGCCAAAATAACCTGACTGGCTTTAAGCATTATATTCCCTTTGACTTTGTGAGGCTTTGCTGCACTGCCTCAGGCCACAAAATGTCTTGAGCCTGCCCTGCTCCCTTCATAAGCAACACGGAGAATAACAAGCACTCTTCAGCACGTTGTTTTGCATCGGGGTTTCGTTCCATCGCACTGCCTATTCAGAGCCGCGGCTTATTCTTGTGACCCGGCCATTCGATGCTCGGAGGGTCTTTCGGCCTTGTTTGTTTTCTCTTTGAGGTTTTACATTGCGGTGAAGGATGACACGAACGGGGTGTGCATTGTCAACAAACGTGTGGAGCAGAGGTCACCTCGGTGCCAAAATGTACAGAGGCCCAGTGCTCTGAGGCACATACTCTTCTTTAAAAAAATCCTCTCTCCCCATTCTCCTTCCTTCGTAGTGATGCCCAAAAGTGATCTCACTGGAGAGTGGAGAATTAATAGGAATCTAGTATGAGCGAGGTGTATATGCAAAGGCCAGAATAAAACTCTTTGGTTTGTATGCAAGACAGGAGTGTATTTAGCTAAAAAGAATATCCTTGTGCTGCAAATCCTTGGCAGCTTTGGGGGGAGTGAGGTAGAGAGAGGGAAGGAAGCAGAGGGAGGTAAAATTCGTTAAGGGAGGATGAGGTGATGATAACATAATTTCCTAAACTGGTTGCTAATTAACCACAAATCTGCTTTTGTAGGGATTCCTTCAACGGGATGCCATACAGGATTTTTTCATCCTATAGCCAGGAATAAACCCCCGACGAAGAAAGCAATTTGTAATAATTGCACAGAACAAGAAAAATCAACCCAGTTTCCACACTACTTTTAAGGTTTATTTCTTCTCCTCACCAGCAAGCTTGAAACTAAATATTTGCGGCCCAAAACTGGAAACTACAAGAAGTTCCTACCATTGTGGTGTGGCAGTCAAAAATGATGGACTATGCAGAGCTAGCCAAACTGACCAGAAGAATTCGGGACCAGGATGACCAGAGATCCCAGGACAATTGGAGTAAATTTATTGAATATTTAAAGGACAGTTGTGAAAATTTAAAAACACTAGTAGGGCTGAAGTAACTCCTACAATGTAGAATAGATATGATGTGATGATAAAATATGCGAATGGATTTGATAAACAATACCAACTGAAGAGAGGGAGGTCACAAGCTCGGCAGAGCAAAAATGGTTTATATATTGATTAATGTATGGTAAGAAAGATTATGCAAAGAAAATAATAAAAATTTATTTGGGGGGGGAAAGAAACTAAATATTTGCATGTCAGAGGAGGAATTCTCCTTCCGTGTGGTTATCTCCTTCATTGACTTTCATTTCCTTCATCACCCTTGGTCTTTTTTCAAATGCTTAACATGCCTTTGAGTTTTAAAAGAAAAACTCAGTCCACACCTCAGCCTATGTCCCGGATAAGTCTGCCCCCTTTTTTTTCTTTTTACTTTTTGGCTGCTTACCTTACCAGAAAAGTCAGTATCCCTCATAACACAAGTACTCACCTTTCTGAGTGTGCTAACAGTTTCTCATTGCCCTTCATTCTGCCTTCATCAAACCTTGATTTCCTTTATATAAAAAAAAACCTTATTATGTACATGTCAAAATCCAGTGTCCTTTTCCCAATATTCTTTACTTGTTTCTAAACTGGAGATGACCTAAACATTAAGCCCAGTTTTACTTATTTATTTAGTGAGGCAGGAGATATCCAACAGTCTTAGAAGAAAGTTTGTCCACTTACATATCCTCCAACATTTCTCTGATGAAAATAAGGGTGTCTTATTCTATTATTATTATTATTATTATTATTATTATTATTATTATTATTATTATTACCCCACCCACCTGACTGGATTGCCCCAGCCACTCTGGGCGGCTTCCAATATATAGAAAAACGTCATAAAACATTAAAAACCTTCCATATACTTCAGATATCTTCTAAAGCAGTGGTCAGCAAACTTTTTCAGCAGGGGGCCGGTCCACTGTCCCTCAGACCTTGTGGGGGGCCGGAGTATATTTTGGAAAAAAAATATGAACGAATTCCTATGCCCCACAAATAACTCTGAGGTGCATTTTAAATAAAAGCACACATTCTACTCATGTAAAAATACCAGGCAGGCCCCACATATAATCCAGAGGTGCATTTTAAATAAAAGGACACATTCTACTCATGTAAAAACACGCTGATTCCCGGACCGTCCATAGGCCGGATTGAGAAGGCGATTGGGCCGGATCCGGCCCCCGGGCCTTAGTTTGCCTAGCCATGTTCTAAAGGCTGTATAGTTACTTATTTCCTTGGCTCGAGGGTCTCATAATTCCATACCCTCCAACATTTCCCCGATGGAAATAGGGATGTCCTAAGGGAAAGTGGGACATTCTGGGATCAAATAAGAAACCAGGATGGCTTGTGTAAATCCAGGACTGTCCCTGAAAAAGAGGAGACTATAAATAGGGACAACCCCAAACCCTGTAAATACAAATCTTGAAGAGGAGTTTCCATTCCAAGATGGACACTTTTCATTAAACTCTACTTATCATGAAAGGAGCCACTGTTTCCTATGAAGCTGGGCAGTTCCAAACAGATAGTTTACCTGGCCAGGGAAAGAGGGGGTTATAAAAGGCAATGCTGCGCCGTATTTTATTGCCAGACTTTTATTTTATTGGGAGGCGTTTCCTCTACCGAAATGTGAACTCTCTGTGTCCACCCAGAGAGGGGAATGGTCAAGCTGAGGGCATGAAAGTCTTTGAACTGTGTCTAAGTACCGGTTCTGTTTACTCTGAGGAAGGAAACTGTCATCCTCTGTTTGTTCAGAGTGAGTCAAATGACAATGCATCTGATGGTGTTTGGGAGTGGAAGAACGGTGGCACATCAAGGATAGGAAGCCAGACATTTATCACGGGATTAGCCAGAAAATAATCAGGAGGCCTCTGGGCACTTCTTGTTTGCTGTGAAACCCGAGAAAAGATGGGTTTCTTTCTTTCTTTCTTTCTTTCTTTCTTTCTTTCTTTCTTTCTTTCTTTCTTTCTTTCTTTCTTTCTTTCTTTCTTTCTTTCTCTCGCTCTCTCCAGATCTCTCTTTCCTTCTGTATCTCTCTCTCTTTGTGGAAGGTTTTCTATTCTGGAAGACAAACACCCAAATACTGCAACTTTGCCTCCATTTCTGGCTCTCAATACTACAATTTTTCCTCCATTCTTCAGGAACTCAGAGATGGGCTGGAGGTTTTACCATTATGTAGACTATATTTTTTTTTGTATATTTTGTGTGTTTCACACAGTATACTTTATATTTTGTGTGTCAGATATTTTGATACTTTGTATCTATAAGTGTGTATCTATCTTGTGGTTTATTTCTTTTTTGAATGTTGTCTTTTTCTAGAAAAAGTTGTGCTCAATAAAGTTTTTTTGAAAAAAATTTTAAAAAAAGGAACTCAGAGATGGACTGCCTTTATATTTTAAAGTAATGCATCCTGTTTCGTCCTTGTGGCTAGCCTAGTTATGTTGTTGTGAGATGGTGACAGCATTCTCAAAAGTCGCTATTACAGTGGTATCTCGGTTTAAGCACAGTCCTGTTTACGAACGATTCGGTTTACGAACGCCGCAAAACCAGAAGTAGTGTCCCAGTTTGCCAACTTTACCTCGGTCTAAGAACAGAATCCGAATGGTGGAAGGGCACTGGTGGCAGGAGGCCTCATTAGGGAAAGCGCGCCTCAGTTTAAGAATGGTTTCGGTTTAGGAACGGACTTCCAGAACGGATTAAGTTCATAAACCGAGGTACCACTGTACCTCCATCACCTCCTCCTTGCTTTAAAGAAGCAAATAATTGTTCTCTCTCTGCAAGTACCCTTCCATTGGCTCAATGGTAGGGCCTCTGCCTTGCAGCAGGTCTTGAGTTCAAGTCCCAGCAGTAGTGGAATCCCAGGTCAGGGTACAATAAATTCCTGCCTGTAACCCTGGAGAGCTGTTTCCACAGTGTGGACGATATTGAGCTGGATGCCCCAGCGGTCTGACTCTGATTAAGGCAACCTCGTATGTTTCCATTTGAGATTCTTCCTCTCATTCCATGGAGAAGCTGAAATTGATCTCTGGAAACATCCAGTTGTGCCCATTCAGTGTCTCCATTTCTCCGGAGACTCCACAAAGAAAGACCCATTAGCCTTTTATAGACTGTATTGCTGTTGAACCAGGTGACCTTTGGCAATCTCTTCCAACCCTACAATTCTGTGAGTCTGTGATTCTCCAGCAACCTCTTCACAATGGGCACTGGGCACTTTCTGTAGATATGCTCTTTAATTTCTCCATTAGAATTATTACAATCATGCATCTGTTTATATAGTGCCGTTGAACATGCATGGTGATAAAAGTCCCTATTTTCATCTGAGGGAAGTTGGAGGGTATGCAAGGACACTGGGCACAAAACACTTCCAACCGTGTTTTCTTTCACAACCTCATCACAAAGACAATAATAGCCCCAGAGAGAGGGAGGTGGGGTTGAATCCAATTTTATAGGCCCAGGAGAAGAAAAGCCAAAAATGGCCAGTAAATCTGAGATTTCTCTCCTGCTGCAGCTCACAAGCAAAGCAGAAAACCAAGATTTCCCCCTGAACATTATGAGCAAAAGAAAGAGTTAAATGTGTCTCTGCATTGAACAGTTTTTCTATTAGTACATTATGAGATACAGAAAACAGCCTGTGCAACCTGCAGTTAATGCCATCCTCTGTCCTCAACTTCATTAGGACCCTCTTGGGAGGCAGTGTGGTGCAGTAGGTATAGCATGTTGGACTAGGACCAGAGAAAGCTGAATTTGGAGACTTGCTTGATGATAAACCATACTGGGCAACCTTAGGCCCCTTACTATTTCTCCCTCTGTTTTGTTTGGGATTTTTTTGCTTTTAAATGTTAAATTTAGCAAAGAAGAGCAAACAAAAACAGAGATAGATTTTTAAACAGGATGGGGGGATGCAGTAACAGCAAATACTGCCAGCTTACGTTGTGAATACAATAGCCCTCAGTGCTTCTTTCTAAAATTAAGCATGCAAGTTGATATCATCCCTCCAGGTGTCCAAACAGGTATCTGCATGAGATTGGCATATGGATATAAGATATGTTCAAACGTAGCCAGAGTGGTGAGATCTGTAGACGACTGTATGTAATTGATGGCTGATGTCGGCGTTCCAGGGTTGAAATATAAGTCTCTTAGCAACCATTGGGGCTTGTAAAATCCACTTCTGCTGTCCTGCCCTTAACCCCACACTGTAGGAATATAATTTAAAAGTGCAGAGGCGTCTGAGTATCAAAGGTTTCACCGCTACGAAATCGGTAAAGACAACACCTTCAAATAATATATCACTAGAAATGGCCACACCATGTGCCTCGAGGCATTTTCACTTTCTCATAAATCACCTTGGGACTTTTCAGTGGATATACCTAACCTTACCTTACCTAAGGTAACCTGCTTGCTATGATTCTGCTCCTGCTGTAGGGAGTGAGATGCTGTTCTGTGTAGGCCTTCGGTCTGATCTAGCAACCGGGTTTCTGGCAACAATAACACACACACACACCGGCCTGGTTTATGCCCTCTGTCTCTGCAGGGAGGAAGGTGAAATGTTGGTGAGCAGAGGTCATCGAAGAGGGCCTTCTCTCGACTGTGGTTGTGAAACTAGGCATTAAATAACACTCTCCAAGGCAGCTTAATGGAATGACGCCTCGGGCAGAGACCTCATGAAGGCTGCCCCCTGACGTGGCACGCAGCTGCAGAAGGAACTTCCTCCCAGCGCTTGGCTAACACTCAGGAATTTTGATGTTTAGAAAGTCATTTTCCCGTCCCTATAAACAAGCCCGGCACAATGGACGGAGTCCTGGCAGCAGCCGAGGGCTCATTTCAACACCGGTCAGCTAAGGCTCACAATTAGTGTTTTTAATTAGCTGACTTCTTACAAAGGCAGGAAGCGTCAGACTTTCCCTTCATTCTCTTTCAGGCCTCATAAGGGAAAGACCAGGCCTAGATTTGGCTAGCAAAGGAGCAAGTGGCCTCCCCGTCTTTCCTCCAGAACTCTGGCTGGGTCCTGAGCTGGCTCGGAGAGGCTGTTTGCTACAAAATCGTCCGCTTAATGTTGAGTGTAAGGCACGGGGAGAAATTTTGCCTAGTCCTCATTTTAATATGAACTGACCTAATTTGAAACAGGGATGCGGGTGGCGCTGTGGGTTAAACCACAGAGCCTAGGGCTTGCCGATCAGAAGCTCGGCAGTTCAAATCCCCGCGACGGGGTGAGCTCCTGTTGCTCGGTCCCTGTTCCTGCCAACCTAGCAGTTCGAAAGCACATCAAAGTGCAAGTAGATAAATAGGTACCGCTCTGGTGGGAAGATAAACAGCATTTCCGTGCACTGCTCTGGTTTGCCAGAAGCAGCTTAGTCATGCTGGCCACATGACCTGGAAGCTGTACGCCGGCTCCCTCGGCCAATAAAGCGAGATGAGTGCCGTAACCCCCAGAGTCAGCCACGACTGGACCTAACAGTCAGGGGTCCCTTTACCTTTACCTTAATTTGAAACAAGATGACCCCTGTTGTCCCTTCCTACTCTTACAATTGTATAATTCGGTGTGAACCAAAGTGCACTTCTCTTCATTTTGCCAAGAATGAGAGAAGAGTCCTGCTGGATGAGGCCAATGACCCATTTAGTCCAGCATCCTGTTTTCACAGTGGCTGACCATTAAGGGAAACCCTTAAGCAGTTCTGCAATCCCCCCCAAATGTACAAAATTGCATATAGTAGGGAAGAAATTTCGTGAAAATGCATGCATTCGTGAAAACAAAATACAAAAATGCATTATATAGGGGACATCTGCTTTCAAAAATGTGAGTGCTGACCCTAATATCACACAACCAATATGTAGATTAGAACAAACATATATTACAATTATGATTAATTGTCACAAATACTTTTTTAAAAAAGGGAAACTGGTGTGGAAATGGGGCAAACTGAACTGAAGAACACCTACTGGAGGTGGGTCCCAAACCAAAGGCTTCATGTTATCAAAAAGGAGATTCTGACTAAACAACAGGAAGAACTTTTTTATGGTAAGAGCTGTTCAGCAGTGGACATACTCCCACAAGCAGTTGTGGACTTTCCTTCCTCGGAGGTTTTTAAGCAAAGGTTGGATAGATAGCTGTCATGGATGCTTAGTTGAGAATCGTGCATTGCATTCTTCCTCAGATTTCTGGACTTGACTGAACCTAGCATAGGTCATGATGAGAGCTGGTGGGACCTAGGATAAGATGAGAGCCAGTGTGGTGTAGTGGTTAAGAGTGGTAGTCTTGTAATCTGGTGAACTGGGTTCGCTTCCCCGCTCCTCCACATGCAGCTGCTGGGTGACCTTGGGCCAGTCACACTTCTCTGATGTCTCTCAGCCCCACTCACCTCACAGAGTGTTTGTTGTGGGGGAGGAAGGAAAAGGAGAATGTTAGCCGCTTTGAGACTCCTTCGGGTAGTGATAAAGCGGGATCTCAAATCCAAACTCTTCTTCCTCACTCATTGCCTCAGTGCCCCCAAACCATCATGTAGCATTCTAATCTGTTCTTGAATTACCCAGAATTCTAAGCCACAATGGCAGAAGCTGGGGAAATTCCATGGTTATCCTGGAGTAAACCAGAGAAAGACATACTGCAAAAGGCCTGCAAAGAGTAATTTAGAGATTTAAACAAAGATCTTAAAAAATAAATATATCGAGATACAGACACACACGTTGCATTGCAACTTTTCCATAAAAGGCATAAAGCATTAAGGGTTTAATTTGAACATTCCGTTTGTCAGTTTACTGTTGTCAGTAAATAATGCACCTTGACACCAGCCTGCCATAAAGCAGTACATTTAGCCACAAGTCTTATCACAGGCACCCATTTGACCTCTCCCAGTAAGCTGGAATTGCCTACAAGCTCAGATGCCCCCCCCCCCAAATGAAAGGGGCTTAGGATCCCCTGACTTCAATTTTGTAAAATAAAACAGAAGGCTAAGTGGTAAACTAACTGCAAAATAACGACTCAATGCATTTCCAAATTGAGATTTCAACCTTGCTCATTTGCTGGGAGCTTCCAATATTGCTGAAGGGCGTGGGGGGGGGGACCAAAAACTATACATCCCACCTTCAATTAAAGGAAGGTCACCAGTACAGGAATCACAAAACTGTTTCTATTTGGTATGGTATCAGCAGACCTGCAGCCAAAACGTTTGCAGTGAAGGAGCTTAGAATAGAAAGAAGCCGTCACAGAAACAGCAAAATGAAGATAGAGGCTGTCTAATATGGCCTAGGGCTTGCCTGTCAGAAGGTCAGCGGTTCGAATCCCCGTGATGGGGTGAGCTCCCGTTGCTCAGTCCCAGCACCTGCCAACCCAGCAGTTCGAAAGCATGTCAAAGTGCAAGTAGATAAATAGGTACCGCTCTGGCGGGAAGGTAAACGGTGTTTCCGTGCGCTGCTCTGGTTCTCCAGAAGCGGCTTAGTCCTGCTGGCCACATGACCCGGAAGCTGTACACCGACTCCCTTGACCAATAAAGCGAGATGAGCGCCGCAACCCCAGAGTCATCCGTGACTGGACCTAACGGTCAGGAGTCCCTTTACCTTTTAATATGCTGAAAGTTCCATAATTCGTAGAATCATGGAACTGTAGAGTTAGAAAGCACCCCAAGGGCCATCTAGTCCAGGCATAGGCAAACTCCGGCCCTCCAGATGTTTGGGACTACAATTCCCATCATCCCTGACCACTGGTCCTGTTAGCTAGGGGTGATGGGAACTGTAGTCCCAAACATCTGGAGGGCTGGAGTTTGCCTATGCCTGAACTAGTCCAACCCCCTGCTGCAATGCAGGAATCTCAGCTAAAGCATCCCTGACAGATGGGCATCCAGCGTCTGCTTAAAAACTTCCAAGGAAGGAGACTCCACACCTTCCTGAGGGACACCGTTCCACTGTTAAACTGCTCTTACTGCCAGAAGATTCTTCCTGATATTTAGCTGGAATCCTTTCTTGTAACTTGAAGCCATTGGTTTGAGTCCTACTGTGCTGGTCCGGGGGGAAGGTTACTGCTACCGTAGTCAAGGTTCAGTCCTGAGTCACTAGCCTGGAAATAGTCCACAAGATGAGAGGCGAGGTCCGAAACAGGGAGCCGGGCAGGGACAGGAACACTCGAAGATCAGAAGCAGGAAGCCGGGCGGGGAACAGGAACGCTGGAGGAACAGGACTGGATGCTGGCCGATACAGCTCTTCAATGATGACGTTGCTCCCGCAACCTGGGACCGGGCTGACTGGCCTTTATCTTCTCTGAGGCCAGGGGCGGTCCCGGCCCCCAGGAGCCCCGCCTCCCTTGGCCTTAAGGCGAGCACTCCTCCTGGGAGAAACCAGTTCCCTTCGCCTCTCTGCCCTAAGCCTCTGCAGTTCAGGAGAGGCCGAAGGGTTACTGGGCCCAGGGGGAGACTCACCTGTAGGCACTGAGTCCTCAACCACCTCTGGGGCCAGAATGGATTCACCTGGTGCCTGCTCCTGAGGATCCGGCCAAGGTGCAGGCTCCTCAGAATCAAGGCCTTGCCCCAGTTCAGCCGGCCCTGGAGGCGGGGACTCCTGTGCCGGCTGGGATTCCTCCGGTTCACTCTCAGAATCGGAATCCCAGACCATCACACCTACCCTCCAGAACAAGAGAAAACAAGCTTGTTCCTTCTCCCATGTGACAGCCCTTGAGATATTTGAAGATGGCAAATGTATCTCCTCTCAGTCTCCTCTTTTCCAGGTTAAACATAACCAGCTCCTTCAACTGTTCCTCATATGGCATGGTTTCCAGACCCTCGATCATCTTGGTCACCCTCCTCTGCACACATTCCAGCTTGTGAACAACCTTCCTAAATTGTGCTGCCCAGAACTGGACACAGTATTCCAGGTGTGGTCTGACCAAGGCAGAATTACATTTAAATGTAATTTAAAAAATTTTAAAGTAATCAAAAGGTAGCTAACGCAGAGACAGAGCACAGCCCTCATGGCTAAGGTAAAGGTAAAGGGACCCCTGACCATTAGGTCCAGTCGTGGCCGACTTTGGGGTTGCGGCGCTCATCTCACTTTATTGGCTGAGGGAGCCAGCATACAGCTTCCAGGTCATGTGGCCAGCATGACCAAGCCGCTTCTGGCGAACCAGAGAAGCGCACGGAAACACTGTTTGCCTTCCCATGGAGTGGTACCTATTTATCTACTTGTACTTTGACGTGCTTTCGAACTGCTAGGATGGCAGGAGCAGGGACCGAGCAACGGGAGCTCACCCCGTCACAGGGATTGCTATCAATAGCCCTCTTGTCCATGAATTTGCCCAATCCTCTTGTACAGCTATCTAGGTTGGTGGCCACCATTTCCTTCTGCGAGAGCAAGTTCCATAGTTTGACTTTGTGCTGTGTGCAGAAGTGCTTTCTTTTATCTCTCCTGCATCTTCCAACGTCCAGCTTTGATAGTCCTCTGGTCTATTTTGTTCACACAGTGATCTTCTTATCCTAGCAGACAGAGCACAGATACAGAGAGAGCAAGGTGCTGGGTCCCGTCCCCCCCAGTATAAACGAAAAGGAAGGGAAATAAGTAATAGGTCTGGTTCCGCCGAAATGATTTTTCATGATGTGATACAGAAAAGGAGCTTGGGAGAGTAATCCCAGGTTTTAGGGTGGGGGGCGAAATCAGATGTGCTTCGCTCTGTACTACCTTGGCAACTACAGGCAGAGAAAAGGCTTTCTGCATATTTAAGGGAAAAAAGGCATTTTGAAGATGGACAAGTCAGAGTGGATGAGCAGCTTAAGGAGAGATGCACCTGGATTTTGCATTCATCTGAATCTAAACCTTCTTCTTATTCCCCCATCTCTCCTATCTCGCTTCCGGGATTCTCATTTTGCATGCCATCACTCCACTGCCTGAGCAGTTCTTTAAGCTCCTAGCTTGAATTTTATACTTGAACTTAATTCGAGGGATTTTCTTCCTCCTCTTTCACATCCTATCGGGTTTTTTGATAAAGCACCTGCACGGATAAGGGGGTGCCTTCAGTGACCGAGGCACCCCATTGGAGGCCTGCAGCCAATCAAAAGTCTGCTAGTAATTGACAGGCTTCGGTTTCCACCTAAGGTTTAAACAGTCATGGCTTCCCCCATCCCAAAGTATCCTGGGAAGTGTAGTTTCCTAAGGATGCTGAGAGGTGTTAGGAGGCCCTGATTCCCCTAACAGAGCTACAATTCACAGAGCTCCTTGGGAATAATAATAATAATAATAATAATAATAATAATAATAATAATAATTTATTATTTATTATTTATTCCACGCCCATCTACCTGGGCTTCCCCAGCCACTCTGGGCAGCTTTCAACAAAATATTAAAATACAGTAATGCATCAAACATTAGAAGCTTCCCTAAACAGGGCTGCCTTCAGATGTCTTCTAAAAGTCAGGTAATTGTTTATCTCCTTGACATCGGATGGGAGGGCGTTCCACAGGGAGGGCGCCACCACCGAGAAGGCCCTCTGCCTGGTTCCCTGTAACTTGGCTTCTCGCAGTGAGGGAACTGCCAGAAGGCCCTCAGCGCTGGACCTCAGTGTCTGGGCAGAACGATGGGGGTGGAGACTCTCCTACAGATATACTGGGCTGAGGTTGTTTAGGACTGACATTTAAGCCACTCTAGCAACTGAAGCTCTGTGATCACAACTGGAGTCTCCTAGCAACGCTCAGCACCCTTAATTAACTACAGCTCCCAGGATTCTTTGGACCATGACTGTTTAAAGTGGTATCATAGCGCTTTCAATGTATAGTGCATATGTGGCTATAGTAAAATATAAACAATGCAAAAATAAAGGCCTCTCCTTGTATATATTCACGGTGCTGTTGCATGAAGTACGGCCCCGTACGATACCACTTTCAACAGTTCTACTCAAAGAGAATTCTGGGACCTGTAGTTTAGGAAGGGTCTGATAATTGCTAGGAGACCCCTATTCCCCTCCCAGAGCTTCTGTTCCCAGAATTCCTTGGGAAGAGGGATTGACTGTTAAATGACTTGAAACTTCTCCAGAGCTCAGGGTTCTCCGCTTCATATTATATCCTCATGACAACCCTGTGAGGTAGGTTAGGCTGAGAGACAGTGCCTGGCCAAAGGTCACCCAGGGAGCTTCATGGCCAAGTGGAGATTTGAACCCTGGTCTCCCAGGTCCTAGTCTGATACTCTAACCACTATGCCATACAGGCTCTCACAAGTGGGAAGAGTACTATTGTGCTCACATCCTCCTTTGCGGCTTCCTGTAGGCTTATGTGCCCTTTCCCCCAACATACACTTGTCTGGTTGGAGAACTTCACTGCAAGAGTCAAAGAAATGCAAGATAGACAGACAGACAGATGATAGATAGATGATGATAGATAGATAGATGATAGATAGATGATAGATAGATGATAGATAGATAGATAGATAGATAGATAGATAGATAGATGATAGATAGATATAGAGATAGATAGATAGATGAGAGAGAGAGAGAGAGAGAGAGAGAGAGAGAGAGAGATGACAGATGATAGATAGATGATAGATAGATAGATAGATGATAGATAGATAGATAGATAGATGATAGATGATAGATAGATATAGATAGATAGATGATAGATTGATAGATGATAGATAGATAGATGATGATAGATGATAGATGATAGATAGATAGATGATAGATAGATAGATAGATAGATAGATAGATAGATAGATAGATAGACAGATAGATGAGAGAGAGAAGATGCATTTCAGTTCCCATGTTGTTTCAAGAACTGCCAATTAGGTAAGTCTGCAATGGAATGCAAGCTGAACTGAATTACTCGCCAAGCCTTGTGTGGCAATCAGGATCTGATCATATAGCAATCAGTTCTTCGTGCAATCTTGACAACTGACATGTAATTGACAGTATTTCACAGTATCTGATATGTAGCAGATGATATCTGACAGCTAACATGCAGCAGCAGTTGGTATTTGATGGTATCTAACCAGAGGCTGTCAACATTTGACAGGATCTGACAGCTGGCATGCATTAGTAGTCAATATTGAGGCGCATCAGAAAGGTGACTCTCAACAGAACTTAAGCAAAGCTGATGTCGACTTTTGTTTGGCCACTTGACCAATCGAAATATCCAGATTTTTGAAGTGCAAGGTAAATAGGAAAAAGCAAAGTGCAATTTTCACTCTCACTTCCTAAACAGTAATAATTTCAGCTCTGTTCCAGGTAATTTGTGAGGCAGGGTTCAACATAGTGAACTGGAAATCTGCTCAGATCACATACTAGATCTATCTATAGCTCATCTGAGTTTCTGGGGATCACAAGTGAGTCTCGAAACCTGCTTGTAGGCGTCGCACGGGCATCTAGTTGGCCACTGTGAGAACAAAATGCTAGCCTAGATAGACCTTTGGCCTGATCCAGTACCACTCTTCTTATATCCTGACCAAGCAGGGTCTTCTCTGTAGTGGCACCCCATCTATAGAATCATCTTCCCTCCAAGGTCCATCTGGTACCAACTTTAGCTCCATTTCAGTACTAGGTTAAGGCCTGCTTACTTTCTCAGATGTTTTTGCTTGACTCTTCACTGTGCTATAGTAAGTGAATCAACCACTGTGTTTTTTAAGACTGTGTGTTCATTGCATGATCTGTTCTTGTTTTATTAATGTAATGATTGATTTCATGTATTCTTTTATACATGCCTTGAGATCAATTTGATATACCCCATTAAAAAAATGTAAATAAATAAAATGTTCTTATCCAGTCCTGTAATGCCTTCATTATTTGCAAGATTCACAAGACTTCTTCCTAATGCTAGATTCCAAATATTGTCCCTCTGATGTCCCAGAACTACCTACCTTCCAACATTTCTCTGATGAAAATAGGGATGTCCTATTCTATTATTATTATTATTATTATTATTATTATTGTTGTTGTTGTTGTTGTTGTTGTTGTTGTTGTTGTTATACTCTACCCATCTGATTGGATTGCCCCGGCCACTCTGGGCGGCTTCCAAGATATATAAAAGTGTTATATGTTCATGTAACGCTAAACCAAACTATTTGTTGTTGTTGTTTATTTGTTTAGTCGTGTCCGACTCTTCATGACCGCATGGACCAGAGCACGCCAGGCACTCCTGTCTTCCACTGCCGCCTGCAGTTTGATCAAACTCATTCTGGTAGCTTCGAGAACACCGTCCAACCATCTCATCCTCTGTCATTACCTTCTCCTTGTGCTCTCCATCTTTCCCAACATCAGGGTCTTTTCCAGGGAGTCTTCTCTTCTCATGAGGTGGCCAAAGTATCGGAGCCTCAACTTCAGGATCTGTCCTTCCAGTGAGCACTCAGGGCTGACTTCCTTCAGAATGGATAGGTTTGATCTTCTTGCAGTCCATGGGACACTCAAGAGTCTCCTCCAGCACCATAATTCAAAAGCATTAATTCTTCAGCAATCAGCCTTCTTTATGGTCCAGCTCTCACTTCCATACATACAAACCAAACTATAGCTTTGCATAATTTGCAGTGGTCTTGCTTCTTCCTACTAGCCCCTATGCCATGGTTTGTCTGTCACAAGTCAGCCATGAGCACGAAGCCAAGAATAAAATTCTGTTACAGGTGGAGGTTTGTTTGGAGTGAGATAAACCAAGACCCCATGTCTGCATGTAATGCTAAGCCAAACCATGGCTTAGCTCCCAGTAACATGGCAGGGGCTCTGAAGAAGCAAGGAGGACACAATTTTCAGCATATTTACACTTGTAAACAAAAGTTGGAGAAATTCAGTCCTGGGGGCAATTGCAACCCTCTAGGCCTCTGTCTAGCCCAACCCCCCACATCCTCCCTCCTCTTTCTCTTCTCCTTCTCCTTGCCTCCTCCTCCTCCTCAAGCTCGGTGACGGTGGAACTGGAGCAGGGAAAAAGGATATTCCGGAATGATCTCTGTAATTCCAGGATGTCCCAGTGAAATCAGGACACTTGAGGGGTATAATCTTCACTGTTTCCAGGCACTGCTCCAAGTCTTGTTTGTGACCTACGAAGGCCTACTTGACTTGAGAGACCAGGTTACCTGAAAGACCACCTTCTCCCAAGCAGGCTAGCCTCCATTTTATGGTCTTTCCTCTGCGCCAACAACCTTTGAGGCAAGTTTGGCAGAGATTTGAGACAGGGCCTTCTTAGTGGCTGCACCTTGGCTCTGGAATTCCCTCCCAAAGGAGGTGGTTTTCCTATCTGGTGACTTTCCACTGCCAAGCAAAGACATATCATTGTCATTATTCAGCCTGACCTATACAGTAGCATCTCACTGTGAGTTTGCCCCGTTTAGTGTCCATTTCGTGGAACGTCCGTGGCAAACCTGGAAGTACCAGAACGGCAGAAGCACAAAACCGCTCACACGCGTGTGCAGAGCAGCACTTTGTCAAGTGTCCCTTTCGTCAAGCGTCTGGGGCTCCAGAATGGATCCTGGACTCAAAACAAGGTACCACTGTAGTCAGTAAAGTTGCCTGTGGTGTGTTCTCCTTAACTGGTTTTCATTGGTTGACCATCTTATATATGTGGTTATATTCGGACTGTTGGTTGTGTATTTTTTTCCTTACCACAGCTAGCCACACGTCCGTGATTAGCGTCTGGGGGGAATTTTGGGAAACTGGCAAAATGTCCCCCCAAAAAGCTCAACAGCTTCTTGTGTCCAGATTTTTACTTCTTGAAATATCGTAGCCCTAATCTTGAGTGCCATTGATATAGAAACCATCTACTGTGTAGGGTTGTTGTGAAAATCAGTTGTGGGGCAGACAGGACAAGTTAAAAAATGCTTCCCCGCCAAGGAAGGTTGGACTAAAAATGTAATAAGCAAATTAAGCAAGAGGCGGAGTAATGGTTTGGGATGAAACATGGGTGGAAGTGGGGTCAACAAGGGTGTTCCTAAAGAGGTGGGTTAACACACTTTGCAAGGATGGGGGTACAGCTCCTTCCTGACCCCCTCAGGCAATCAACTTAAGCCTTGAAGCATGAGATTTGATTACACTTTATCGTTGCTTTATCTTCCATAGTGACAAATGCTATTAACAGCCGCGCAGCAACTTATTCACGGTGAACAATATAACAATAATACCTATACCCGGGTTAACCATGCAGGAAATGTCACTTGCAAATTATCATTTCCAATTATCCAGTATTAATTTAAGGGACACAGTTATCAGTCCGGTTACAATATTCTTTTCATTATATGACCTTCTCTGTTCAAGAAAAGATGGCTTGCTTGCTTTATTTCACTGGTGTGTGTGTGTGTGTGTGTGTGTGTACGCACATTACTTTTCCTTTTTTTAAAAAAAGAGCACAATGTTAATACAGATCGCTGTGTTCTTTTCCCAGAAATAGTTCCTCACTAATTTAGGAGGTTTTATTCCCCCAACCCACCCCCCAAAAAAGTTATTTATTTAATTATCAGAAATAGTTTTTAGCATGGGTGTAAAAATTAATGGGGGAAACCAACAACAAGGTGTTTTGCAGCATAAAACCCAATTCAATAAATTAACAGTAACACTGACGGCTATTCAAAGTTCAGCAGACCAAATGCTAAGGAAAGGCAGTGTAGAGTAGTGGTTAGTGTTGGACTAGGACCTGGGAGACCAGGGTTCAAATCTACACTCAGCCATGAAGCTCATTGGGTGGCCTTGGGCCAGTCACCAGTATTCTGCCTAACCTACCTGGAAGGGCTGTGGTGGGGATTAAATGAGGAGGAGGACCATGTGCTTCCCTGGCTGTAGAATGCCTTCCCTTATGATAATCACCTGTCTCCATCATTACTGAGTTTCAGGAGGAAATGGAAAGCATCCATGTTCGTCAAGGCATTCGATGTCTGAAGAATCCCATTCCTGGCATCCCAATGAAAATCGGAGGAAGATTGTCTCCGGCTGCTTATAGAATACTTAATTGTAACTGATTTTAGATGTTTCTAACTGTACTTGTTTTTAGAATGTTTTAAATTAATAATAATAATAATAATAATAATAATAATAATAATAATAACAACAACAACAACAATATACTTAACCCGAGGTACCACTGTAGAGTGGTACCTCGGGTTAGGAACTTACCGTAATTCATTCTGGAGGTCTGTTCGTAACCTGAAACTGTTCTTAACCTGAAGGACCACTTCAGCTAATGGGGCCTCCTGCTGCCGCTGCGCCACCGCTGCACGATTTCTGTCCTCATCCTGAAGCAAAGTTCTTAACCCAAGGTACTATTTCTAGGTTAACAGAGTCTGTCACTTGAAGCGTATGTAACCTGAAGCGTATGTAACCCAAGGTACCACTGTACCGCCCTATACCCAAAGGTCTCAGGGCGGTCCACAGAAAAGATCAACCACAATGTATATAATCAAAATAAAAACAACAATCCAATAACACCCCCCCCCCAAAAAAGAGCCAAATTTTTAAAGGGTATAGGACAGGCTGCCTCAACCTCGGCCCTCCAGTTGTTTTGAGACTACAATTCCCATCATCCCTGACCACTGGCCCTCCTAGCTAGGGATCATGGGAGTTGTAGTCCAAAAACATCTGGAGGACCGAGGTTGAGGAAGCCTGGTATAGGATGTCAATCAGGTGAACCAAAGGCCTGGTTAAAAAGAAACGTTTTTGCCTGGTGCCTAAAGGTGTATAATGAAGGTACCAGGCGAACTTCCCTGGGGAGAGTATCCCACAGGTGTGGAGCCACTGCAGAGAAGGTAGCGCATTTGAAAATGCTGCTTTGTTTTTGTTTTAGATTGGTGCATCCACTTGCTGACCTGAGCATCTTGGGAAAGAGAGGTGGAATATAAATTCAATAATAATAATAATAATAATAATAATAATAATAATAATAATAATTTATTTATACCCCGCCCAACTGGCTGGGTGTCCCCAGTCACTCTGGGCAGCTTCCAACAAAATATTAAAATACAATAGTCTATTAAACATTAAAAGCTTCCCTAAAGAGGGCTGCCTTCAGATGTCTTCTAAAAGTCTGGTAGTTGTTCTTCTCTTTGACATGTGGTAGAAGGGCGTTCCACAGGACGGGCACCACTACCGAGAAGGCCCTCTGCCTGGTTCCCTGTAACTTGGCTTCTTGCAATGAGGGAACCACCAGAAGGCCCTCGGCATTGGACCTCAATAAATAATGAAAAAAGAAATTCAGGCTCTGGGCCTTGGTAATAAATTAGATGGTGATGATATTGTTCTGGGGCTGGGAGGAAGGACTGCTACATTCTGAATTCTTTCAACAAGCATAAGCTCATTTGTGGTTACTGGGCTCGGAGCGATTACTCCTGCAAGCAGACCCGGCTGTGTCGTACAAGCAAACCACGTGCTTCTTTGCTCCTTCTTCCTTCCCCCCCTTTCAGTTTGTGGCTGGCTCTGTGTTTAACGCAAAGAAAGGAGTTAACAAAACAAAGCAAAATTGAATGACTGCATCACACCTTGAAGGAGATGAGGAAGCCAGATAAGGAGCTCTGGGTGTTTATCTTTGACAGCCATTATAATACGGAATTAGATAGAAATGTAATGAAATCCCTCTGATGACATATTCTCCACAGACACACACACACTTTCTCTTTGTAGTAGCAGTTGGCTGAGGAGCTGGCAAGGCGAGGAGACGAGGCTGGGAAATGTTGACTGCTGCCCAGAAGCCCTTTAAAAGGAAGGGGCTGCGGTCAGCAAGAAAAAGTCGGACACCTGTCTTGAATTGCCACTTGGCTGTGGAGTTGCCATTTTTGGTCAGACAAAATAAAAGACAATTTGAGGGACACACTCTCATGACACCAAACCCTTCCCCCCCCCCTTTGTGGAGGGGTGGTTCCCCACATTCGGCCTCCTGTCTCCCTCTCCCCCCTGGTCTTGCACTCCCCACAACTCATGTAGACAGGCAGGGGTAGACGGCCAGTTCACATGGGCAACTGGACCTGCAGTTCCAGTCTCTCGCCCATGCTGGCAGCGGAAGAGACTTGAGCACAGAAGAGGAGGGAGGGAGGGAGGAAAAAGAGAGATCAGGTCAGGGTAGTGAGGGGGTAAAGGTGAAGGACCCCTGGACGGTTAAGTCCAGTCAAAGGCTAATACAGTCATACCTTGGGTTTCAGATGCTTCTGGTTGCATTTTTTTGGGCTACGGACCGCCGAAACCCAGAAGTACTGGAACGGGTTACTTCCAGGTTTCAGCAATCGAGCATGCGCAGAAGCGCCAAATCACAACCCCTGCATACCCAGATGCGCCACTGCGGGTTGCAAACATGCATCCCACATGGATCATGTTTGCAACCCAAGCTTCCACTGTACGGGGTTGTGGCACTCATCTTGCTTTCAGGCCGAGGGAGTCCACAGACAGCTTTCCAGGTCATGTGGCCAGCATGACTAAACCACTTCTGGTGCAGCGGGACACCGTGACGGAAGCCATAGTGCACGGAAATGCTGTTTACCTTCCCGCCACAGTGGTACCTATTTATCTACTTGTGCTGGCATGCTTTCAAACTGCTAGGTTGGCAGGAGCTGGGACAGAGCAGTGGGAGCTCACCCTGTCGTGGGGATTTGAACCGCCGACCTTCTGATCAGCAAGCCCCAGAGGCTCAGTGGTTTAGACCACAGCACTACCCGCAGAAGGGGCCAAGCGACGGTGGACCCACACCATGCTAGACCGGAGTGCAGCAGCTAAGAACGAGCACCAGTGAGAGGGAATGAAGGAGAGGACGAAGGAAAGAGAGGAGGTTGCTCCTTCCCTCTTCTCTCTGTTGCCACTTGTGCCAGGACAGGCTCTTTGTCAACCACACTAACAGTGACACAACCGCCATTTTGTGCTGACCGAACTCGACTACAGGAAAAACGGCATTGAACTCCAAACAAGACAGGGGATACAGAATGGGGTGATCCCATTTTTCTAGGGGTGGGTGGCAACCCTATTTGTCTGCAACCTTTATTTAACAATTACAATTCATCAATAATTTCACTGAGCAAACAGTTGGAAGGGATGGCTCTCCTCCACCCAATGAACAGTTCTGGGAAGCTCACCTTAGAAAAGGAAATTGTAGAGCAGGAGGAGGAGCTGTAGCAACTGCCCTATGCAGAATACCAGTAAAATGGACATGTGGTGCTTTTTCTGTGTTTGCATCTGGCCATCTGTCATGGATGCTTTAGCTGAGATTCCTGCATTGCAGGGGATTGGACTAAGTGACTCCCAGGGTCCCTTCCAATTCTACAATTCTATGATATCATGGCCCTGCCTAACACTGGCTCTTAGCCCTCAGAAAGTTGACGAAATAGGGAACGCAGCCCTCGCACCAAAAAGAGGTTCCCTAACCATAGAAAGGGAAGAAATGGAGGCAAGTGAGAGATTTTACTTTCTTTGGCTCCAAGATCACTGCAGATGGTGACAGCAGTCATGAAATTAAAAGATGCCTGCGTCTTGGGAGAAAAGCAATGACAAACCTCGACAGCATCTTAAAAAACAGAGACATCACCTTGCCAACAAAGGTCCATATAGTTAAAGCTATGGTTTTCCCAGTAGTGATGTATGGAAGTGAGAGCTGGACCATAAAGAAGGCTGATCGCCAAAGAATTGATGCTTTTGAATTCTGGTGCTGGAGGAGACTCTTGAGAGTCCCATGGACTGCAAGAAGATCAAACCGATCCATTCTGAAGGAAATCAGCCCTGAGTGCTCACTGGAAGGACAGATCCTGAAGCTGAGGCTCCAATACTTTGGCCACCTCATGAGAAGAGAAGACTCTCTAGAAAAGACCCTGATGTTGGGAAAGATGGAGGGCACAAGGAGAAGGGAAGGACAGAGGACGAGATGGTTGGACAGTGTTCTCGAAGCTACCAGCATGAGTTTGACCAAACTGCGGGAGGCAGGGGAAGACAGGAGTGCCTGGCGTGCTCTGGTCCATGGGGTCACAAAGAGTCGGGCACGACTAAACAACTAAACAACAACACCCATATTTTCTTACCAGAGCAGTCCACTAAAAAGTTTGGTCTTCTGCCTCTCCCTGTTTGAAAAATGGGTTGGGGTGGCAAGCCGAAAAAGCCGTTGTAAGCAGCCAACGCAACCTTTGTACCTTTCTCCTAGTAAGATTTTGGCACATCCAAAGTTCTGAACAAGAATTACGATCGTATGTTAATTAAGACTCCTATCGCTGCTTTAAAGTCATTTTTTAACCTGTGTTTCATGATGAGATTGAACAGGCTTTGAAGAGACCATCTGGCAGAGCCACAAATACTGAAACGCGGGGAGGTGTTTCAGCGGCATTTGCTGATATAATGGCAGAAAGGTTTAATGTTCTGGCTAAGTGGAGAAGGAACAGTTCCTCCTGGCCTTGAAATCAGTTGGAAGGGTTACCTAATGAGAGCGCGAAAGGGTAAAGCGAGTCTCATGTGCAAACATATCAAACTGTTACGTTGTTGTGTGCCCAAACTAATATGAGGCCTGCACAAAAGTCCCTGGAACATAAAGGCTGAAGTGACATCTGGAAAAACCTGGCCAGGAATGAATGACTTGTACCCGCAAGTCACCCCATAGCAGTTACCTCTTGCAGCGAGGGCAGAAGGGCATGGCTCACTGATAGGGCACTTGTCTTGCATGCAGAAGGTCCCAGGTTCAATCCCTGGCATCTCCCTTCTGCAATAATAATAATAATAATAATAATAATAATAATAATAATAATAATAATTTATTATTTATACCCCACCCATCTGGCTGAGTTTCCCCAGCCACTCTGGGCGGCTCCCAATCGAGTGTTAAAAACAATACAGCATTAAATATTAGAAACTTCCCTAAAAAGGGCTGCCTTCAGATGTCTTTTAAAGAGAAGATAGCTGCTTATTTCCTTCACATCTGAGGGGAGGGCATTCCACAGGGCGGGCGCCACTACCAAGAAGGCCCTCTGCCTGGTCCCCTGTAACTTGGCTTTTCGCAATGAGGGAACCGCTAGAAGGCCCTTGGCGCTGGATCTCAGTGTCCGGGCTGAACGATGGGGGTGGAGACCTTCCTTCAGGTATACAGGACCGAATCCAGGACAGCTGCTGTCAGCTGGGGAATTCATTTAATTGATCGATTTATTGCATTTATATAGCAACTTTCCTCCAAGCAGCTCAACGTGACAGACATTACTGAACTGGACATTGCAATGGTCTTGACTCGGTATAAGGCAGCTTCCCATCTTCCGAAGGAGTAGACTTGCCCTCCAACATCGCTGTTGGGAACTGCAAGAAAATATCTCAAGAGCTAACTTTCCCACTTAGTACTATGCAGAAAACCCTTGAGCATTTAGAATCATAGAACTGAAGAGCTGGAAGGGACCCCGAGGGTCATCTAGTCCAACCCCCTGCAATGCAGGAATCTCAACAGAGTATCCATGACAAATGGCCATCCAAGCTCTGCTTATAAACCTCCAAGGAAGGAGAATCCACCATCTCCTGAGGGAGTCCATTCCACTGTCAAACAGCTCTGGCTGTCCGAAAGTTCTTCTTGATATTTAGTCAGAATCTCCTTTCTTGTATCTCGGAGCCATTGATTCAGGTCCCAAGCTTGTTCCATCTTCCATGTGACAGCCCTTTAGATATTGAAGATGGCTATCATATCTCCTCTCAGTCTCCTCTTTTCCAGGCTAAACATACCCAACTCCTTCAACTGTTCCTCATATGCATGGGTAGGCAAACTAAGGCCCGGGGGGCCGGATCTGGCCCAATTGCCTTCTCAATCCATCCTGCAGACATCCAGGAATCAGCATGTTTTTACATGAATAGAATGTGTCCTTTTATTTAAAATGCATCTCTGGGTTATTTGTGGGGCCTGCCTGGTGTTTTTACATGAGTAGAATTTGTGCTGTTACTTAAAATGCACCTCAGGTTTACTTGTGGGGCATAGAATTTGTTCATTCCCCCCCCCAAAAAAAAAGAAATATAGTCTGGCCCCCCACAAGGCCTCAGGGACAGTGGGCAGGCCCCCTGCTGGAAAAGTTTGCTGAGCCCTGCTCATAAGGCTTGAACATACTCAGCTCCCTCAGTCATTCCTCATATGGCATTGTTTCCAGACCCTTGATCATCTTGGTTGCCCTCCTCTGCACACATTCCAGCTTGTCAATATCCTTCTTAAATTGTGGCACCCAGAATGGGACACAGTATTCCAGGTGTGGTCTGACTAAGGCAGAATGGAGCGGTACTATCACTTCCCTTGATCTGGACACTAGACTTCTGTGGATGCAGCCTAGAATAGCGTTAGCTTTTTTGCTGCTGCATCACAATGTTGACTCATGTTAAGCTTGCAGTTCACCAAGACCCCTAGATCCTTTTCACATGTACTACTGGCAAGCCAGGTATCCCCCCAATCTTATACTTGTGCAGCTAGTTCTTCCTTCCTAAGTGCAGAACATTACCTTTGTCCCTACTGAAATATATTTTGTTAGTTTGGGCCCAGTTCTCCAATCTGTTAAAGTCATTTTGAATCTCGATTCTGTCTTCTGCAGCATTAGCCACCCCTCCCAGTTTTGTGTCATCTGCTTATTGCATGAGTATCCCCTCAATTCCTTCATTTGCACTTTCCAAGGCCATCTGCAACTATAGGGGTGCATGGACCCATCTGCATGAATCCCTCTACAAGTCTCAGTAGAATGGCAAAACCAGCATTTTGCATTACTTGGATCTGTACATAAAAACAAGGGATCTCCAGGTTGCCAAATGGCAATATTCAACGGTGTTGTTCCCAAAAGGGAAGGACCCAAATTTGATTATTTTCCAAAAGAACAAAGTAATTACATTTGAATTATGGTGCTGGAAGAGACTCTTGAGAGTCCCGTGGACTGCAAGAAGATCAAACCTCTCCATTCTGAAGGAAATCAGCCCTGAGTGCTCACTGGAAGGACAGATCCTGAAGCTGAGGCTCCAAGACTTTGGCCACCTCATGAGAAGAGAAGACTCCCTGGAAAAGACTCTGATGTTGGGAAAGATGGAGGGCACAAGGAGAAGGGGACAGCAGAGGACGAGATGGTTGGATAGTGTTCTCAAAGCTACCAGCATGCATTTGACCAAACTGCAGGAGGCAGGGGAAGACAGGAGTGCCTGGCATGCTCTGGTCCATGGGGTCACGAAGAGTCGGACACGACTAAACGACTAAACAACAACACAATTACATTTGATTTCCAAAACTGCAAAACAACTGACAGGAGCTGGAGACCAGGAATGTCTAGATGACCACAAGTTCCCCGTCCCTGACTTAACACCACTGTGGTCCCTCTTACTGCCACCCTGAGGAAGAAGGACAGGATATAAATTCCATAAATAAAATTATTATTATCAGCCACTTGCATCTCTCAGTCAAAGCAGAAAGATTTATCCGGAAAGTCTTGATCAGTGAAATTCAAGATCATGTTTCCAACTGGGAGAAAATGTGTGATGAACTTTGAGGGGGAAACGAAAGATATTTCTAAGAGATGCTTTTTAAAAATATAAATATATTCTGTAAGAGAAACTTCCCCACCCAGAGGAGGAACTTGTGCATCCCCAACCTAGATAGTTCCTGCCTGCCATTTATTTGGGAGGAGATGGAGCCTCAAATGCATTTCAGATGACTTTTTTATTTTTCATTTCTACTCTCCAATGCCCTCCTTCAGACAATCATTTGATTTCCCCATTGTTCCACTGAAAACACAATGATTTTCCCCTTGGTAGGGCTTCTTGAAATAAACAAAGCCCTAATCCAGACCTATCCTGGCCTTGATAATGAGTAATAGCAGCAGCAAAGCCAAAGTCCTGAGGACTCCTTCTGTTTCTTCCCCAAGGAAAGGCAAAGGAATCTGGCAGGCTATTCTCTCCAACAGGCGAGAAGAGTTGCAGATGTAAGTAGGAAAACTAGATTTCACACAGCGGATTAAGAGCTATCCCCAGTGTGCAACTGAAGGGCATGAGTTGGCATTGCCTCTCTTCACAAACAAACCTTGCATTTCTTGTTTCTTTTTCTATGCCATAAGGATTTTTCATAGAGCTGAACCAATGTAGCACGTCGTCGTCCAGGGTGCTCCTGCAGGGAGAAGCATCTAACCTGCTCCCTCAAGAGACCTGAGTTGAGAGAGTAACATAGGCAAACGTCATGGGTGGCTCCAGGGAACATTCTTCAGAGATGAAGGAAAGAGCAAGGAAGAGCCACAGTGTGAGAGGTGAGAATGCGGTAGAACATTATCCATGCTGGCTTGCTGGTTTTCTACTTATATCATTGGCCAAGTGTCTAGCAGGGCGAACCAGGAAGTGGCCGCTCCAGACAACGGAACGACTCTGCTTTTCTTATCTCTGCCGCTGCGATCTCTTGGGTGATATGGACGCAGTTGAATGTGCATGTGTACTCCATCTGTTTCTCTCCCTGCCACCCTCCAGCAGCCTCGGGCACCCGCACTACACCACTAAGTGGGTCTCCTGTTGCCTCTGCTCCAGTAACCAGACTGACCATTTGATGTGCTGGGAAGAAGAAGGAAAAAGAGTTTGGATTTGATATCCCGCTTTATCGCTACCCGAAAGAGTCTCAA
This sequence comes from Podarcis melisellensis, assembly GCF_964234715.1. NCBI lineage: Eukaryota > Metazoa > Chordata > Lepidosauria > Squamata > Lacertidae > Podarcis > Podarcis melisellensis. Next base: position 66,606,910 of record NC_138542.1, read on the forward strand.
AGTGGCTCACATTCTCCTTCCCCTTCCTCCCCCACAACAAACACTCTGTGAGGTGAGTGGGGCTGAGAGACTTCAGAGAAGTGTGACTGGCCCAAGGTCACCCAGCAGCTGCATGTGGAGGAGCGGGGAAGCAAACCCGGTTCACCAGATTACGAGTCTAGTGCTCTTAACCACTACACCACACTGGGAGTGCTCAGCTGATCTGAACAAGGCGGCTGAAAAACGGCTGCATGGGAAATATGCATGAGCATGTGCAAATGGGCGCATGGGAGATTGTAAGGTGGCCCCACACACCCTTGACCTCTCCCAGCACTGCCATGTGGCCCCTGGACATTTAAGGAAGGATGGTAGTGGCCCTTGGGCTGAAAAAGGCCAGCCATCCCTGGTTCAGGGAGAAAGCTGATGAGTACTTTTAAAAGGATTGTGGAAAAGCTCAATGAGAACTCTAGGGCCTGGTCTAAAGAATTTGGAAACTACAGGGGTACCTCGGGTTACAAACCCTTCGGGTTACAAATGCTTCAAGTTACAAACTCCGCTAACCCGGAAGTAGTAACTCAGGTTATGAACTTTGCCCCAGGATGAGAACGGAAATCATGCGCCAGTGGCGCAGTGGCAGTGGGAGGCCCCATTAGTGAAAGCACGCCTCAGGTTAAGAACAGTTTCAGGTTAAGAATGGACCTCCGGAATGAATTAAGTTCATAACCCAAGGTACCACTGTTGCATCATTTTTAATAAAGCACAGGAAATTTACTAACTTCTATTCAAAGATTCTAAACAATACAGCCCCTGCCTACAGACTTACAATCTAATAGGTGTGGCACAAAAGGAAAAGCTGGTTGAGGAGGGAAGACGGAAACAAACAAATTCATGTACCAGTTCTTCAATTTACCCTGTCATTCTTACAATAAGAAGCTGGTATAGAGACCAGCTCTAAGGTCCCTCCCTGCCCGCAGACTTTCTCGCCAAAGTGGTGCATGCTCTAGTTATCTCCCACTTAGACTACTGCAATGCGCTCTATGCGGGGCTACCTTTGAAGGTGACCCGGAAACTACAACTAATCCAGAATACAGCAGCTAGACTGGTGACTGGGGGCGGCTGCCGAGACCATATAACACCGGTCTTGAAAGACCTACATTGGTGTTGATGTTGACCTTTAAAGCCCTAAACGGCCTCGGCCCAGTATACCTGAAGTAATGTCTCCACCCCCATCATTCTGCCCGGACACTAAGGTCCAGTGCCGAGGGCCTTCTGGCAGTTCCCTCATTGCGAGAAGCAAAGCTACAGGGAACCAGGCAGAGGATCTTTTCAGTAGTGGCGCCCACTCTGTGGAACACCCTCCCATCACATGTCAAAGAGATAAACAACTACCTGACATTCAGAAGACATCTGAAGGCAGCCCTGTTCAGGGAAGTTTTTAATGTGTGACATTTCAGTGTATTTTTTGTTTTTGTTGGAAGCCACCCAGAGTGGTTGGGGAAACCCAGGCAGACAGGTGGGGTACAATAAATAAATTATTATTATTATTATTATTACTACTACTACTACTACTAAGGGAATGGAGGAGCCAAGTGGTCACTGGTTTCTCAGCTGAGAGGATGGAGTGGGATCACACTGTAGATCCCAGCATGGGTGCAGATCCATATGTCTTGCCTGCCTGAACATTGCTAAAGACAACATATCAATGGAAAAGAGATGGGTGGATGGCGAGCACACCAACCTGATGGCAATAATTTCTTTTTTTAAATCCTTTTCCATCCCATTAAGTGAGTGTGTGTGTGTGTGTATGTCTGAGGTCTGTGCCCTTCAAAATAAAGTCTACAGCAGTGAATTCCGAACATAGTGACCCCCGTACGTAACGTCTCCACATCGTGAAGTCACCCTTTAAATGATATCCAATTTTCTTGGGGGTTGGGGTGAAATCACCGGTGCTTTTCCATTTTGGAAGAATACAAGCCGCTTCGCCATTAAAATAAAAATATTGAAAGGGGTCCAGAGGAACAGCTCAGCATGTTTTAGGGACTCCCTTGAGGACTGTGCTGTGGCTGTGTAACAGTCTAATAGCCTTGTGTTAAATAAACACACACACACACACAGCATTAAAGAGTTGCCTTTGTTGGAGAGTGCAGGAATTGGTGAAATACATGCTTTGTGTGCTGCTGCCTTGCATGGCAGAGTCAGAACATCAGCCCATCAATAATAATAATAATAATAATAATAATAATAATAATAATAATAATAATAATAATAATAATAATAATTTATTATTTATACCCCGCCCATCTGGCTGAGTTTCCCCAGCCATTCTGGGCAGCTTCCAATCGAGTGTTAAAAACAATACAGCATTAAATATTAAAAGCTTCCCTAAACAGAGCTGCCTTCAGATGTCTTTTAAAGATAAGATAGCTGCTTATTTCCTTCACATCTGAAGGGAGGGCGTTCCACAGGGCGGGTGCCACTACTGAGAAGGCCCTCTGCCTGGTTCCCTGTAACCTCACTTCTCACAATGAGGGGACCACCAGAAGGCCCTCGGCACTGGATATCAGTGTCTGGGCTGAACAATGGGAGTGGAGATGCTCCTTCAAGTACAGTATACAGGACCGAGGCTGTTTAGAGCTTTAAAGGTCAGCACCAACACTTTGAATTGTGCTCGGAAACGTACTGGAAGCCAATGCAGATCTCTCAGGACTGGTGTTATGTGGTCCCTGCGGCCGCCCCCAGTCACCAGTCTAGCTGCTGCATTCTGGATTAATTGCAGTTTCCGGGTCACCTTCAAAGGTAGCCCCACACAGAGCGCATTGCAGTAGTCCAAGCGGGAGATAACCAGAGCATGCACCACTCTGGCGAGACAGTCTGCGGGCAGGTAGGGTCTCATCTAGAGTAGGACGGTTCACACTGACACGGAGCAGCTCTTGAGCAGGGAGGAATGAGGAGAAAATCCTTCAGAAGAACATTTGCAGAAGACACCAAACTGGGAGGGGTTACTAATGCTGCAGAAGACAGAATCAAGATTCAAAATGACTTTAACAGAGCTGGACCCAAACTAACAAAATGTATTCCAATAGGGACAAATGTCAGATTCTGCACTTGGGCAGGAAGAACCAGATGCACCAATGTAAGATGGCTTGTGAAAAGGATCTAGGAGTCTTAGTGGACCACAAGCTTAGCATGAGTCAACAGTAGCCCCTTGGAGACCAGCTAAGTTTGTTATTGATATGAGTTTTCGTGTGCTTGCACACTTCTTCAGATACTTCTTCAGATGCACACAAAAGCTCATACCAATAACAAACTTAGCTGGTCTCTAAGGTACTACTAGAAGGATTTTTTTATTTTTTTACTACGGCAGACCAACACGGCTACCTACCTGTAACTATGAGTCAACAGTGTGATGCAGCAGCAAAAGTAGCTAACGTGATCATGTGCATCAACAGAAGTCTAGTGTCCAGAGCACCACTCTATTCTGCCTTGGGCAGACCACACCTGGAATACTGTGTCCAGTTGTTCTGGGCACCACAATTTAAGAAGGATGTTGACAAGTCAAACATGTGCAGAGGAGGGCGACCGAGATAATCAAGAGTCTGGAAACTAAGCTTTAGAAGGAATGATTGAGGGAACTGAGTATGTTTAGCCTGGTAAAGAGGAGACTGAGAGGAGATATGCTAGCTATAATCTGGGCTCTCACATGGAAGCTACAGCACGTTTGTTTTCTCCTGCTCCAGAGGGTAGGACATGAACCATGGATTCCACTTACAAGAAAGGAGATTCCACGAAACATCAGGAAGAACTTTCTGATGGAAAGAGCTGTTTGCCCTGTTTAGGGAAGCTTTTAATGTTTGAGGCATGTATTTTAATATTGTGTTGGAAGCCGCCCAGAGTGGCTGGGGAAACCCAGCCAGATGGGCGGGGTATAAAAAATAATTTATTATTATTATTATTATTATTATTATTATTATTATTATTATTATTACAGATAGGTAGCCGTGTTGGTCTGCCATAGTCAAAACAAAAAAAATTCCTTCCAGTAGCACCTTAAAGACCAACTAAGTTCTTGGTATGAGCTTTCATGTGCATGCACACTTCTTCAGATACATTATTATTATTATTATTATTATTATTATTATTATTATTATTATTATTATTATTTTATTACAGTGGAACGGACTCCCTCAGGAGGTGGTGGACTCTCCTCCATTGGAAGTTTTTAAGCAGAGGTTGGATGGTCATCTCTCATGGATGCTTTAGCTGAGATTCCTGCATTGCAGGGGGTTGGACTAGATGACCCTTGGGGTACCTTCCAACTCTATAATTCTATGAACATAAGAAGCGTCTTCTGGATCAGGCCAGTGGGCCATCTACTCCAGCATGCTTCTTCTTTTCTAACATCCTCCAACCTCTGGGAACAAGGGAAGCTGTGAGAGGGACCCTTAAGCCTTTCCACGGTAAGTATTCCCCCTTGTAGGGCAGATGGATTCCTTACCTGCTCCAGAGGGTCATGTTGAGGCTCTGTGTTGGGAGGAGCAGCTCCCTCCAAGCCTTTTCTGTCAGTTGAAACTACAAAGAGACCTCACAGACAGCCTTATCCGTTCTTGTTAAAAAGTTCGGTTGGGAACAGCAGGTAGAAGCAGCAGTTCGGGTTTCACTCTCCCCAGCCGCAAAGGCGCTAAAAATAGATGGCCGTGAATGCGGCTTTCAGCACAAACCCTTTCGGCTTCATTTCCAAGCTCTTTATTTTGCTGCTTTTTTTTCTCTTTCCTTCCACCCACACAAACATTTTCAAGTCACCATGCTCACAGAGAGCAACATTTTCCACAACATGGAGGAGGAGGAGGAGGAGGTTCCTGCGTTGTAGGGGGTTAGACTAGATGACTCTTGGGGTCCCCTCCACCTCTACGATTTTATGATTCTGTGAAAGGGGTTTTGTACATCGGCCATGTAAACATGGGCTTCGGATGCACTATGCATTGACACACCTCTTTCCCCCACAAAACTACAACTCCCATAGCAACTTAACAATCAACCCCTCTTCCCAGGAAACTCTGGCCTTCTTAGTCTTAATGGCTAGAAACCTGATGGAAACAAAAGCTTCATGCTAAATATAAAGCTTTGTTTCCAATTTGTGTCTTCCTGCAACTTTTCATATCACAAACATTCCACCTTTGTCTCCACTCGGTCATGAAGTTCATCGGGTGACCCTGGGGTCAGCTGTTGCCTCGCAGCCTAGCCTACCTCTCAGGGTGGTTGTGTGGATTAAATGAGGGTCAATGACATGTTGCAAAATACAGCCACAAAACATAAATAAACCTGAAGGGGTTCTTAAGATGTGCTAAACAGGCAGCTCTGCCCAGAAACAGCAGCAGCCCCAAAGCTAGCTCTTCCCTCACTTCCATAGTGTCTGGTAAAATTTAAGCCTTGCCCTGACATCACAGCATTCCAAGTTTCTCCACCAATGGCAGCCAGTCTTGTAGAGAAGTGGGTGGGGAACCTGGTTAAGCTCTACAGAGCCAGTAGTGGGTGTTAGTTTTGGTACTGATGTCTAGGTTGGGCCTAGCATTAGATGGATCTATCTATTTCCAACCTGTGCTAATTTTGCATGTGTTCATTCATCAGTTCTTTACATTCAACCTTTCACTGATATGTGTGATTTTTTAAAACAAAAATAAGTATCAAATAATACAATACAATCAGAGGACCTTGTGGCACCTTAGGTAAAGGGACCCGTGACCATTAGGTCCAGTCGTGACCGACTCTAGGGTTGCGGTGCTCATCTCGCTTTACTGGCCGAGGGAGCCAGCGTACAGCTTCCGGGTCATGTGGCCAGCATGTCTAAGCCACTTCTGGCGAACCGGAGTGGTACCTATTTATCTACTTGCACTGGCGTGCTTTCGAACTGCTAGGTGGGCAGGAGCAGGGACCGAGCAACGGGAGCTCACCCCGTCACGGGGATTCGAACCGCCAACCTTCTGATCGGCAAGCCCTAGGCTCTGTGGTTTAACCCACAGCGCCACCCATGTCCCTTAGCACCTTAGAGATATACAAATTTACTGTGGTGTAAGCAGAAATTGATCCACAATTAATGTTTGGAACTCACTGCCACGTGATAATGATGACATTGGGGCAGGATTTTAGGACAGATATCTGGAGCTGCACTCAGCAGAGTGAGCAAGAGAGGGTCCCCAAACACAGCAGGGCCAGTTTGCCATGTTTTGAAGTAAAGGATATAATGCACATTACAATCTAAGCAGGAGGGGTTGTCCCCCATCATTGAGACCAGTCTAAAATGACCTAACAGCACCGTTGCCACAAGGCACAGGACATCACCTTGGTTGGATTTTAAAGGGGATCAAACACATTCATGGAGGAGCTCGACAGCTATAGCCAAGTAGAGCTTCCACATGCAGATGCACTATACCTCTGAATACCATAGTGTGGGAGTGGGAGCGACCTGCTTCTGGGCTTCCCAGTTGGCTGCAGCTGGAAACAGAATTCTTGGCTGGATGGGCCCATTGCCCCCATCAGGGTCGTTCTTGCGTTCTCGCTTCATGACATCAACTTTTGGCTTTCAGAATGCACCTCTTCGGCTCCGTCCTCCATCTGGCTCCTGTCCACATAAAGAGGGCTTGATTGATGTTGCAGGAGATGGGAGCTGTGAATCACGGATTCCAAACCCTGACGGTTTCTCTGGTTGAGGCTGCTTGGAGGCAGGATCCTTAGCAACATCATCTGCAGCTAGGGGTGCTCCTGTGAGCCCCTCTCTTTGTAGCAGCTACGGGTGAATCATTCATTGAACAAGAGAGGCATGGGAGTGGGGGAGGAGAGGAAGAGAAGAATGAATGAATAGGAGCACACTCAGAACTCGGTTGGTTGCTAGAAAATTGCAAGCACCTGGCACCAGCACTCTTTGATAGCAGAAAGAAGGCAGGAAAAGAGAGCGGGGGAGAATGAAGTCATCTCGGCGCCCTTTGCCAGCTTGAATGGGCATCGCAGGTGCCGGGTTGCAGGTGTCCCGCCTTGCGCTTGGTTGGTGGCATTTGACTGCCTGAGAAGCGCATCCGCCTGCCCACGGTGCCTGGCAACTCCACAACTGGACACTGAGTGTGGCATATTTTCTGTCTCTAGTCTTGCAGTGCTTCTGAGACTGTTTCAAAGGGCAAATCCCATGCTAGGCATTATTAGGAAAAGAAATAATAACAATAACAATAATTTTTTTATTATTTATACCCCACCCATCTGGATGGGCTTCCCCAGCCACTCTGGGTGGCTTAGAACAAAATATTAAAATACAATAATGCATCAAACATTAAAAGCTTCCCTAAAGAGGGCTGCCTTCAGATGTCTTCTAAAAGTTTGGTAGTTGTTATTCTCTTTGACATCTGGTGGGAGGGCGTTCCACAGGGTGGGTGCCACTACCGAGAAAACCCTCTGCCTGGTTCCCTGTAACTTGACTTCTCGCAGTGAGGGAACCACCAGAAGGCCCTCGGCGCTGGACCTCAGTTTCCGTGTAGAACGGTTGGGGTGGAGATGCTCCTTCAGATACACTGGACCGAGGCCGTTTAGGGCTTTAAAGGTCAGCACCAGCACTTTGAATTGTGCTCGGAAATGTACTGGGAACCAATGTAGGTCTTTCAAGACCCTCTTCTGAGAGGATCACCCATACTCACCCAGTTAGCTGTCACTGTTCTAAACGGAAGGTAGCTGAAGATTATGGTGGGGTCAGATGATAGGAAGATGCCTCTCCCCTCCCTTCTCCCTTCTAACCCCCCCCTCCCCACCCCCCAGCCAACGACGACCTTGCAAGCCGCTTGGAAATTTAGCAGAACACACCCAGGCTCTTGCAGAAAAAGAACCCAGCTTTTTAAAAACGTCAGTTAGTGCCTGTTGGTGAGTGACAAGTAAGTAGCGCACTTTTGAGGCATATATATTGTTTCCTGTTAATGCATGACTAACCGTGCGGGAGAGGAACAGGAACCGCAGCAAGAGGTTATAGGAAATACTCAGAGATCAGTGAGCAGACTTGCAGAGAAAGAAAAAGCCATTTTAATTTCTTCGCAACTGCCCGCTTTTTGGAAAGGCATGGAAAACGGGAGGCATGAAAGCAAGCAATGGGTTGCTACACACACACACACATACATTATATGAAATGTAAAATTTCTCGTGTAAGATTATTTCACTGCTGTCATTGTCATTGCTATAATTGCATTTAAGAACTTGGCAACTGCTGGATAGTTTTCGTCCCCTTGTTTTAACCCGGAGAAGCTCTGAAGCATTGTGATGGATTGTGTAAGCTGCTTGCCCACACAGTGTTACCTCAGGTTAAATACTTAATTCGTTCCGGAGGTCCGTACTTAACCTGAAACTGTTCTTAACCTGAGGTATCACTTTAGCTAATGGGGCCTCCTGCTGCCACCGCGCCGCTGTAGCACAATTTCTGTTCTCATCCTGAAGCAAAGTTCTTAACCTGAAGCACTATTTCTGGGTTAGCGGAGTCTGTAACCTGAAGCGTATGTAACTTAGAGCGTATGTAACCTGAGGTGCCACTGTAATTGAAGAAAGGAGTCTGTAGGACTGTCCTTCATCCAGACAAATAAGAGACGTTATCAGAGTCCAAGGGTATATTCCAGCCCGGCCAAAATATTTGGGGCATGGCCTGGGAACAGAATGGTAGAATTGTAGAGTTAGAAGGGACCCAAGGGACATCTAGTCCAACCCCCTGCAATACAGCAATCTCAGCTAAAGCATCCATGACAGATGGCCACCCAACCTCTGCTTAACAACCTCCAAGGGAGGAGAGACCACAACCTCCCATGGGAGTCTCTTCCGCTGTCAAACAGCTTTTACCCTAAGAAACTTCTTCACAGTGTCTAGTCAGAATCTTCTTTTGTGTAACTTGAAGCTGTTGGTTCTTTTCTTCCCCCCCCCCCCCGCCAAAAAAAAATTTTTCATTTTATAACACAAACAAAGAACACAAACAACAATACAAACAAATTCTTGACATATCCTTATTTTTCTAAACATTGTTAAGTGGGCTTCCCCAAGTCCCACCGATCTGATTTTCATTTTACTTCATCTTTAGCAGTTTGCATATATCATAGTTTCTAACCATCTTTTTTTTACCACACTTAAAATAACTTCACATCTTATCACTTACAAATAATACTATTTTAAAATACACTATCTTCTACTTCTGACCCTACAGCCTGTATCCACTTCCAAAGCTATTCTAAGATTTAAATATTAACATATTTTTTCAAATATTCCTTAAACTTCTTCCAGTCTTCTTCCACCGTCTCTTCTCTCTGGTCTCAGAGTCTCCCTGTCAATTCGGCAAGTTCCATATAGTCCATCATCTTCATCTGCCGTTCTTCAATAGTTGGTAAATCTTGTTTCTTCCAATTCTTCGCTAGCAATATTCTCACAGCTGTTGTGGCATACAGAAAAAAGTAACATTCTTTTTGGGGTTTTCACCCTCCTGAAAACGTTGGTTCGTGTCCTACCCTCCAAGGGTCAGAGGCCTGGTCTGCAGGGCTGAAGTTCTCTGCTTCTACAATAGGAGGACAACCTCTTCTTGGGAAGGTCAATCCAGCCATTGTAGATTGTTGTGGGTTGTTGTTGTCGTTTTAAAGATAGCCATCACAGAAGCACATTGTCATCAAAGGCAAGAGCCCTTATGCAGGCAGCCTGAGGCTTCCAAACATGTTTTACAGCCCTGGAGAATGCAGAACTGGAGATCAGCCCGGGCTCTGTTCAGCATCAGGTTTGCTCTTGCTGTTGGGTGTTTTGATGCTGCAGGCAAAATACACAGAAGCCGCCAGCTCCTATACCAGATCTGTGAGGGTCCGAGGTGGCAGAGAGAGCTCAGATTACAGAGAGGGAGCGGGCTTCCTTTCTGTTTGGGATGACCCCCTTAGATGTTGCTGCTTCTAGAAGGCTGCTGAAGGCTCGATTTGGCCAAGTTTGGGCCTTGCAGGTTTCATAGAGGGACATCCCATCTCTTTGCTCACTCTCCCCTAATTTTATATATATAATAGGTCCAGTTGTGGCTGACTCTTGGGTTGTGGTACTCATCTTGCTTTATTGGCCGAGGGAGCCAGCGCACAGCTTCTGGGTCATGTGGCCAGCATGACTAAGCCACTTCTGGCGAACCAGGGCAGCAGAAGGAAACGCCGTTTACCTTCCCGCCAGAGTGGTACCTATTTATCTACTTGCACTTTGACATGCTTTCAAACTGCTAGGTTGGCAGGAGCAGGGACTGAGCAATGGGAGCTCACCCCGTCGCGGGGATTCAAACTGCCGACCTTCTGATCGTCAAGTCCGAGGCTCTGTGGTTTAACACACAGCGCCACCCGTGTCCCAGGACCTGGGAGACCAGGTTTCAAATCCCCACTTGGTGACCTTGGGCCAGTCATTGGCTCTCAGCCTAACCTACCTCACAGGGTTCCTGTGGGGACTAAATGAGGAGGGGGAGAACCATGCTTGCCTCCTTGAGCTCCTTGGAGAAAAAGATGGGATGGAGTGCCATAAGTCATAAAACAAATATTTACTTTATTTTCCACATACACCATATGGCATCATAATCTTGCTTTGGTTTTTGGAGTTTGTATGGATGTCGTGCATGGATTTCTGGTGGGGTTTTTCTTCTTCTTCTTCTCTTCAATGGACATTACATCACTAGGATCTCGGAGGTGCTAATGTTTGCGCTGGCTCTGCCATATCCCTACTACAAGAATTGAAGATCAGTGTGTGCTGTGGTGTAACTTAGATATTAGCCAGCCTGCTTACAAGGAAGCAGACCACTACCGTATTGTATAAATATTACCTCATTTACTGTCAACAGTTGCGAGCTCCTTTCCCTCCCCTTCTAAGTATGTGACTAATTGGGAAGAACGAGTTTCGCCGCCTTGCCAGGAAACTGCCTTGCCAGGAAACAGGGCAAGAGGCATTTAGCAATTTATTTAGCCAACCCCGTCCCAAGAGCTGGGATCTATTTCCTACGAATTAAGAGGCTGCATCTCGGATGCAATGTGCAAAGCTGCCTTTTGGCACCTTATAAACTTGGGCCGCCATTTTGTTGATGCGCTTTTAGGTACTGTAATTTTTCAGCCACGGGATGAGGGGCACCCTTCAGGGTGTCGCACGACCAATTCGGAGCCAAAATCTGCCCTCCAGTTTCTCCAAATGTGGATGTGTGCACTCACATGCGTGCATGTGAAAGAGGCTTCCATTTTGCCATCTCATTCCCCGAGCACTATAGACATCATCATCATAATTTATTATTTATACCCCATCCATCTGGCTGGGCTTCCCCAGCCACTCTGGGCGGCTTCCAAAAAAATATTAAAATACTGTAATACATCAAACATTAAAAGCTTCCCTAAACAGGGCTGCCTTCAGGTGTCTTCTAAAAGTGTGGTAGTTGTTGTCCCCTTTGACATCCAGTGGGAAGGCGTTCCACAGGGCGGGTGCCACTACCGAGAAGGCCTTCTGCCTGGTTCCCTGCAAGTTGGCTTCTCGCAGTGAGGGAACCACCAGAAGACCCTTGGTGCAGGACCTCAGTGTCCGGGTAGAATGATGGGGGTGGAGACGCTCCTTCAGATATACTGGACCGAGGCCGTATATCCAGTATTATAATTATCATTTATAATTTCAGTGGGTGTGGGTTTGAGCTTGCTTTATCATTGCAAAGTGGCTCAAAAGTACCACGAAGAAGGAGCCACTCAGAGGAGTATCACAATGACACATTTAATCCAAAACAGTTTTTGAAGGGGGGGAGGGATGCAACAGGCTGCTTCTTGTAATACAGAACTGAAACAAATCTGCATGCTGCCTTAGAGCTGACTCTGCATTTCCTGGTATGGCAAGCCAGGAGGGCCAATACACCACAGTGGCCAAGGATGGCATGTGTGTTTTTCTTTCCATTGAACATTTATCCTATTCTTTGCAGCCTCCCTGGCTGCCCACACTTAAAGCAAAACACGAGAGCAGTTTCACTGTGGAACACAAGCACCCGAGAAGGCTGCTGAGATGATGTGGTGATTATTATTATTCAAATTTGTACACCGTCCTATACCCATAGGTCTCAGAGCAGTTACAACATAAAAACACAATATAAAAATGCAAAATGCATAATAAAAACAAAAACAACCCCCGTCCCAACACATTTTACAAGGGCATTGGATTATTTTCAGAATGAAAGGACACTCATTAACACCCTTTCCTACCACCTAAAAAGTAATAAAGATACACATAGTCATAGCTCAGGTTAAATATGCTTCAGGATGAGAGTTTTCAGGTTACGCTCCACGGCGTAACGCCACTCGCACATGCACAGACGCTCAAAATGACGTCACGCACATGCACGGAAGTGTCGAAACGCGACACGCACACGCACAGATGTGCAGTCACGTGTTACGTTCTACTCAGGATGCAAATGGGACTCCGGAACGGATCCTGTTCGCATCCAAAGGTACCACTGTACAACAAAAAGTTCACACCAGACCCATGAGAATTTCACTCACACACACACACACACACACCCCATTGCTAATTCTTGAATACAATCTATTTTCCATTAATATTTGTTTGTTGCATTCATATCCCACCTTTTCCTCAGAGGAGGTCAAGGTGGCATACATAGTTCTCCCCGTCCTCAATTAATCCCCACAACAACCCTGTGAGGTAGGTTGGACTGAGTAGCAGTGACTGGCCCAAGCTCACCCAGGGAGCTCCATGGCCCAGTGGGGATTTACAACTGGGCCTGCTGGGGTCCTAGTCCAATACGCTAACCATTACACCACACTTGCTCTCAAACAATTCATCAGTGGAGAATGGTGCCCAAAAAAAGTTTGAGAAGTTTTCAGCACTGCTCATAACAGATAAAACCAAACACCATGGGAACAAAAGTAAAATGCTTAGTGTGGAGAGTACCGTTGCTCTCAGATCCTGCTGATGGGTTTTTCACAGGCATCCAGATGACCCCAATGAGAGCAGGATGCTGGACTAAAATCGGCCTTGGGTTTGATGTAGCATGGATGTTCTTACGTTCTTATGCTTAAGGAATTCCTTTTCTGTCAATGCCAAAGCAAACTGCCCTAACTAATGTGCTGGCTGGAATATAATTATCCCTCAGATTTCACACATCTCTGAATTTTGCATTGCCATTTTTGGCTCAAAAAAGAAAAAAGGTACCAAAACGTGCTTTAAAATGCATTTTTCAGGATATGCTACTCTCAGAAATGCATAGGTTGAGATGAAATATTTCTAGTGTGGTGTAGTGGTTAAGAGTGGTGGGCACTTAATCTGGTGAACCGGGTTCTATTCCCCGCTCCTCCACATGCAGCTGCTGGGTGACCTTGGGCTAGTCACACTTCTCTGAAGTCTCTCAGCCCCACTCACCTCACAGAGTGTTTGTTGTGGGGGAGGAAGGGAAAGGAGAATGTTAGCCGCTTTGAGACTCCTTCAGGTAGTGATAAAGCGGGGTATCAAATCCAAACTCCTCCTCCTCCTCCTCCTCTTCTTCTTCTTCTTCTTTTTCTTCTATATAGATGTGCATTTTCTAACAAAATACCATTTTAAGGCATAGAAATGGTCTTCAAATGGTGCCGCCAATGGGGGGGCCCAACTCCCTCCCTCAGCACTCCCCCACAGTGTTTTTTTATCTGCATTGAAATTGATCATGAAATTAATTACACAATTAATTGTGTTTGTTTCAACAGCCATGGATAATGAGATGAACGAAGTAGGTTTTATAAGAAGCCGAACTGCAGCAAAATGGAAACAGCACTGCTTGCAATGAATATCAGGGCCTTGAACTTAGCTCAGGAGCTAACCGGAAACCTATGCAAGCCTTTCAAAAGTTTTCATGGGTGGGCAGCATTCTGCCCAGGAGAACAGCTGCTGCATTTTGCAGTCATTGCATCTTCCCAGATCAGTGTCAAGGGCTGCCCCACACAGAGCACATTGCAGTAATCTAGTCTGGAGGTTACCAGACTGCTCCAGAAACAGCCCATCCCTAAATATAGCAACAAAATAACAAAGTGCAGCTGGGGAATCTATCATAAAATAACTGTGTTAGTCCACAAGGGCCTGTTGGAACAAAAAAATCATTTCATGGAACAGGCCCAACAACCCCTCTGGGTTTCCTCAAAGGCAGACCACACAAGGAAACATGCTTCCATGCACAGATTGCTCGGCACCTGTGGCGAAATTCTCAGGCAGATGCTGTTAGCGCAAATCACCACCAAGTGCTGTAAGTTTCATTCGATGGATGCAGAATAAAAAAGGTAAAGGACCGTTGAACAGTTAAGTCCGGTCAAAGGCACTCATCTCACTTTTAGGCTGAGGGAGCTGGCATTTGTCCACAGACAGCTTTCCAGGTCATGTGGCTGACATAACTAAACCACTTCTGGAGCAACGGAACACCGTGATGGAAACCAGAGTGCACAGAAACACTGTTTACCTTCCCGCCACAGCAGTACCTATTTATCTACTTGCACTGGCGTGCTTTCGAACTGCTAGGTTGGCAGGAGCTGGAACAGAGCAGCGGGAGCTCGCTCTGTCACCGGGAACAAACCACCGACCTTCTAACTGGGAAGCTCAAGAGGCTCAGTGGTTTAGATCACAGTGTCACCCGCATCCCTACATGCAGAATATGCCTGCTTGGGTACTCGAGGGAATAGAGAACACCCATATAGTACCAGTTGCACTGGTTGCCAATGTGTGTCCAGGCCTGCTTCAAAACGCTACTGATGGCTAGGGGATAAGGAGCTTGCACGCTGAACGTAGGCCGGCTGGAATTGCACAGGTTAAATCCTCTCTGCAAGGCAGTTTGTAAGGTTACCTGGCGCTGAAATCTTTTAAGCTCCATGCCTTGCTTGGGAGGTGAGGCCCGCTCAACTCTGGGAGGCTCTTCTTGCGAGATCTGGTAGGGCCATCTGAGTTCCCGCGAAATCCCCCCTGGCATTCCAGAGCTGGCACACTGAGAAGGCTCTGCTCAGAGTTCAACTACGCATGGTTAAAATTGTGCAGGTTAACTACATGTAAGATGCTTCCGTGCTGCGTTTCAGAAAAAGAAAAGAAACTATGAATTACCTGTGGGTTGTGAGCAAGGTTGGGTATAAAGGTAAAGGTAAAGGGACCCCTGACAATTAGGTCCACTTGCGGACAACTCTGGGGTTGCGGCGCTCATCTCGCTCTATAGCTAACATACAGCTTCTGGGTCATGTGGCCAGAATGACTAAGCCACTTCTGGCGAATCAGAGCAGCACACAGAAACGCCATTTACCTTCCCGCTGGAACGGTACCTATTTATCTACTTGCACTTTGTGCTTTTGAACTGCTAGGTTGGCAGGAGCAGGGACCGAGCAACGGGAGCTCACCCCGTCGTGGGGATTCGAACCGCCAACCTTCTGATCGGCAAGTCCTAGGCTCTGTGGTTCAGGGGTGGGAACTTACCGGACTCAGGGTATACCATTATGTGCATAGAGCTTTGGTGTGCTTCCAGACAAGTATTTATTGTAGGATCAGCACAGCTCAGCATGCAAGTTTTCGGCAGAGTCCACATCATATCATAGGCATCAAAATTCTAGCCTGCATTCCAACACCACCTCATTTAACCCGGAATTTTCAAGGAAAAGCCAATTCTCTCTTTAAAAAAACAACACCTGTTGCCATTGACCTGTTTGTCTGAATGACCCATTCATAATATTAAGTCCCTACCTGGAAGCACCCTGAATTCTGATTTATACACATTAGTCTGAGAGGTGCGAATCAGGTCAATTAGTGCAGGAATTAACAAATATCAAATTCCTCAAGCATTCCTAAAACCGGGCAAAACATTTCACGATAGCCGGTGGGTAAACAAGTTGGAAATGAAGTTGCAAGGTTGAATGGCGATTCAATAGCGTCTAACATGTGCTCAAATTTTGATGCTCTCTTTACTCTGTAATTTCCCCTCCCTTTTCAAGGGAACATTAAAATTTTACTGTATGGGGGGGGGGAGGAAAGAAATCAAAATTCTCAAACATTGGGGGGTGGGTTAGACAAGAGTAATAAACCCCAGAATGAATAACTCCAAACTGGTCATTTTAATCACAGAAGCACAAAGAACTCAGAGAGTTTGATAATGAACATAAAATATTGTGGCCATTAAAATATAAAAAAAGTTCACCGTCCTTCCATTCCAATTTACTTCCCTATAAATCAGGGAGCAATTTAATCAAATATTCTTCCACTTTAATTGTTTTTACCTTGCTTTTATGTTAAATTTCACTGAGTTACTGCCGGCACAAGGGTTCACATTATTTGGGGAGGGGGGGAAATGTCAGTGGATGGGCAGGAATTAGTATAAAATTCAAAGATTAGGTCTGAACACTGAAGGGCCTGTTGGGCAAGGCTCGGCAAAACAGATCCATGAAAGAGGGTGTATCTGGGTTACGAAAATCACACCAATTGGCCTTTCTGTAGCTCAGGATGAAGAACCATTCTCAGCCTGCAGTCCTGACCGACTCTGGGGTTGTGGTGCTCATCTTGCTTTATTGGCCGAGGGAGCCAGCGTACAGTTTCTGGGTCATGTGGCCAGCATGACTAAGCCGCTTCTGGCGAACCAGAGCAGCGCATGGAAACGCCGTTTACCTTCCTGCCAGAGTGGTACCTATTTATCTACTTGCACTTTGACGCACTTTCGAACTGCTAGGTTGGCAGGAGCAGGGACCGAGCAACGGGAGCTCCCCCGTCGCGGGGATTCGAACTGCTGACCTTCTGATCGGCAGATCCTATGCTCTGTGGTTTAACCCACAGTGCCACCCGTGTCCCTTCGTGAGGGTAGCTGATGGGTCTCAAACCCTCGTTGACATAGGGACTTCCTCTGCATGCGAACACAGGTCCGGCGGATTAAGCAGACAAGACCAATAGCGGGTCCAACAGTCAAGAAGGCGGTTTCTGCATGTGCTGTAGAGGGAAGTGAGGGACAGATGGGGCCTATCAACCTGGGAAAGGAGCCCATCTAGGAGAAGGAAAACTCTGGTCCTAAATCTGCTTTGCGGGATAACTTCAGGAGAAGAAAAGGCTACAGAGGAAACCCTACATAAATGTGGAGTCCCTAAGATGGTTGGATGTCGCCTTCCAGCAACTCCTGCAGCCAACCTGGTGCCAAATAAAATAATAATAATAATAATAATAATAATAATAATAATAATAATAATAATAATAATAATAATTTATTTATACCCCGCCCATCTGGCTGGGTTTCCCCAGCCACTCTGGGCGGCTTCCAGCAAAATATTAAAATACAATAATTCATCAAATATTAAAAGCTTCCCTAAACAGGGCTGCCTTCAGATGTCTCCGAAAAGTCAGATAGTTGTTTATTTCTTTGACATCTGGTGAGAGGGTGTTCCACAGGGCAGACGCCACTACCGAGAAGGCCCTCTGCATGGTTCCCTGCAACCTCGCTTCTCTCAGTGAGGGAACCGCCAGAAGGCCCTCGGCGCTGGACCTCAGTGTCCAGGCAGAATGATGGAGGTGGAGACGCTCCTTCAGGTATACTGGGCAGAGGCTGTTTAGGGCTTTCAAGGTCAGCACCAACACTTTGAATTGTGCTCGGAAACATAACAGGAGCCAATGTAGGTCTGTCATTGCCATTCAAATGGTGTGTGTGCTGTGTCTTGTGATCAGTTATGCAGGGCAGGGTGCAAACAGGGGTGAATAGAGTCCCAAAGGCCAAGTAGAGAGACCTAAAGGGTTGCATTAGGCTCCCAGTTCTAAGGATGCACATCCATGCAGTGCATCATGGGTATGATGGATGGGGAAAACTTCTGGAGGAGGCATCCCCCAAATGTGTTGTACAGTGGTACCTTGGGTTACAGATGCTTCAGGTTACAGACATTTCAGGTTACAGACTCCGCTAACTCAGAAATAGTACCTCAGGTTAAGAACTTTGCTTCAGGATGAGAACAGAAATCGCGCTGTGGCAGCTGGAGGCCCTATTAGCTAAAGTGGTACCTCAGGTTAAGAACAGTTTCAGGTTAAGAACGGACCTCCAGAATGAATCTAGTTCTTAACCCGAGGTAACACGGTATATTGTGAGCCCTAGGAGTAGGTGAGGTGCTTAGAGCATGGAAATGATGGCAAGTTTATTCTCTGCATACATTTTGATTACAAAACACAGCCTTCCTCCAACTTAGCAATCGCCTTAGATGGTTTTGAGACGCACGCCTTCTCCCTGATAGGCTAGTTTTCTACATGCACAGAGTTTCTCACCCCACCCCACCCTCCCATGGCAGAGTATTCAGTCATGCAAAAAGAAACAAAATCCCAACATTGTCCAACTAAAGCTCTATCACCTGATTCTGTCAAATCAGGGATGGGGAATTTGTGACTCCCTAGATACGTTGCAGCAATGACAAACCTAGACAGCATCTTAAAAAGCAGAGACATCACCTTGCCAACAAAGGTTCGTATAGTTAAAGCTATGGTTTTCCCAGTAGTGATGTATGCAAACAAGAGCTGGACTATAAAGAAGGTTGATCGCTGAAGAATTGATGCTTTTGAATTATGGTGTTGGAGGAGACTCTTGAGAGTCCCATGGACTGCAAGAAGATCAAACTGATCCATTCTTGAGGAAATCAGCCCTGAGTGCTCGCTGGAAGGACAGATCCTGAAGCTGAGGCTCCAAGACTTTGGCCACCTCATGAGAAGAGAAGACTCCCTGGAAAAGACCCTGATGTTGGGAAAGATGGAGGGCACAAGGAGAAGGGGACGACAGAGGACGAGGTGGTTGGACAGTGTTCTCGAAGCTACCAACATGAGTTTGACTAAACTGCGGGAGGCAGTGGAAGACAGGAGTGCCTGGCGTGCTCTGGTCCAGGGGGTCACGAAGAGTCGGACATGACTAAACGATTAAACAACGAAGATACGTTGCTGGGAGTTGGACTGGGAGATGATGCTTTGGGTCCCTTCCAACTTAAAATTCTGTGATTCTGGACAACATCAGCCATTGTCCTTGAGGCTGATGGTAGTTGCAGTCCAACAATGTCCAGAAGGTCACAGGTTCCCCATGAATGATGTATGTCTAAACTGCCCTTAAATTGTTCTGCCTGGGAGCTACAGTTCCCAGCCACCTTGTGCAACAGTTTAGGAATTAGAAAAGTGAATGTTCTCTCTCTCTCTCTCTCTCTCTCTCTTATCAGGCAGGCAGCCCTATTTCAAAGCCCTGGCAAATCCGTCGAGAACAAGGAAGTTTCAGAATGTGCAGGTCTTTAGCCTAATATATGCAAATATTTTCATCAGCAGACAGGGAGGAAATATCCCTCTCTTTCTTTTTTCCCCCTGCAGTTTTACCTGCTTACGTTTTCCTTGTTGTCGCTCTCGTGTTTTTTAATTATGTAAATGAGCAGAAGAAGGGGGAGGATCACACAGGTGCCAAGGGACCAAGCTGTTATCTCATTAGAACTAAGCATTCTCCAAAGCAGGAGAGGGGGGTGCCTGGGGGGCAAATAACATGGGAGAATAAGATGTGGAGAAGGCAGCGGGAGGGTGGGGTGCAAGTTCTGTTTCTAGCTCGGAGAAGAACCAGGTGAAAAAATAGTTTTTGTATATTTCTGTTGATTTTGAAGGCCTGGCTGAATCTGGATACTTGCCCATCTAATCCAGCATCAGTTTCTCGTGGAATTTCCCAGCTTTCCCAGCCATAGCTCAGCGATAAAATACCTGCTTAGTCCCTGGTCCATAGGCACATATTTTATCTAATCCTCTTTTAACCTCATGTGAGAGTGAGTTCCACAGGTTAACAATGCACTGGATCTTCGAATAATCAGCTCTGTTGGATATCTATTAACACTAGTGTTGCGAGAGAGGGAGAAAAACATTGCTCTATCACTTTCTCCATGCGACATGCCATTTTGTACACTCCTATCATGTGGTCCTCTTACTCATCTTTTCCCTCAGCTGACAAATTCCCAAGCCCGGAGTCTCTAAATCCTGCTCAGATCTATTGGCCTTACACGGGCATAGGCAAACTCGGCCCTCCAGATGTTTTGAGACTACAGTTCCCATCATCCCTGACCACTAGCTAGGGATGATGGGAGTTGTAGTCCTAAAACATCTGGCGGGCCAAGTTTGCCTATGCCTGGCCTTACATGAAAACCCGTATCAAGAGATATTTTAATCTCTGCTTAACTCTGCCTCCATTCCTTTTTCCCTGCCCATGTTGTTTCCTCTGTATCAAATTTTATTTTATTTGGTAACGTTTTATTACAGCTTTTCATATGCAATAAAAAAACAAACTAATCTAAACAAAAAATCACCATGTGGTTAGGGTAGTTCAACGTGTCAGTGTCCACTTATCCCCAGTGTAAACATGACATATCGACAAAAGTCAGAAATTGGAAGATAACCATAGCACGTACACAACAATCGATTTCAGATTTGAAATCAGCATTGAAAAAACATATAGGAACTGTTGAGAAATCTCATGCAAAAGAAAATGTAAAACAATTGTTCCCCAGTATTCTGTGTATCCCAAGGGAAAACATTTTTTTGCATACCTCCAACTGTACATAGATATACATGTCATTTTCAATGCTATACATATATGTCACTTACATTTATACTCATATTGTATTACTTTGGCTATGTGTTTAATTAAATATTGAATTCTTGCATTGTGAAAAACAAAGATTATGGTGAAAAGTGAAAAACATGAATTGCAAAATAACTAGAGCTTACAGAACAAAACCAACTTCAGATATGAAATCAGCACGTCAAAATTAGGTTAGAACAACTGCAGGTGTCAATGCAACAAAAAAATTGCTCCCCAGTGTAATAATATAGGGGGAAAGAAAGAAAAGAAAGAAAGGTGATTTTTAAAAATGGAAAGTCCTCTCTCACAGTCTCGTACAGAAGAGGTTTTACCCTCTCAGCTCTTACCTGGGAACACCCCTTTCTTCCCCCAGCCTCTCACCCTGGGTGATCTCACCTTTCCTGCCTCTCACACATGGTCCTTCCCCACCCATCTTATCACCTTCATCTGCATGCAGCTCTTACCAAAATATAGTAAGAAGAAGAGTTTGGATTTGATATCCCGCTTTATCACTACCCTAAGGAGTCTCAAAGTGGCTAACATTCTCCTTTCCCTTCTTCCCCCACAACAAACACTCTGTGAGGTGAATGAGGCTGAGAGACTTCAGAGAAGTGTGACTGGCCCAAGGTCACCCAGGAGCAGGGAATCGAACCCGGTTCACCAGATTACGAGTCCACCGCTCTTAACCACTACACCACACTGGCAGAGACTGTTAAAGGGAACAATAAAAGAATAAAGAGGAAAAGAGGTAAAGAAACAGAAACAGACAAGAAATAGATCTTTGATCCACCTGTCAGCCATAGATACAATCATTCTTCACAGTTGTCAGACACTCGATCTAGATTAATATTCAGCTGTTTCTTCCTCTGCTGGGCAATATTTTTCCAGTCTTCAGTCTCTGTATCAGATTGTAAGCTTTTCGGGGCAAAGCCTTGACCTCTCATGCTCTGCGAAGCATCATGAACACTGATGGCTCTAAAGAAACAAACAGTTTAGCACAGGGTGGGGCTCAAAACCCAGTGCTTTTTTGCTGGGGAGACACAGTGGTACGCATACCCCTAAACATTTTGTGAATCTAAGTTTGGCCTCATTGAGGGGCAGTACTGCAATATGAGTAGGAAAATGAAAGTACCCCAAAACATTTCTTTAGGGGGGAAAGCACTGTCAAAACCCATGATAATTTCAGCGCCACACTCTAACCGACTGAGCTACCTGGCAAGTCCAAAATATTTTAGGGGAGCAAGGTTGGGAAAGGTTGATTTGGACATTAGCATCATAGCAGCTTAGATTTAAGTGCTGGTATACACCCTAGCTCTGAGTCTATACAAAATTCTTCTCTGGAGACATGGTCACTAACCCTTGACCTCTCCAGGCCACTTCATTCGCAATACCTGGAAATCTTTGCTCTTGGAGGGAAAGGAAGGCAGATTCTCAGCTCGCCAGGGTCAGTCTTTCCACATTCTTCAAGAGCCATTGCCTGGAGGGTCCCTTGGGAGGCGGGGACGTAAACTGGACTGCTTTTGTAATTTCTGGTTGTTTGGTTGGTTCAGAAAGTTGAGCTGAAAAAGCCAAGAAGAAACGGCAACGCCATGTCGAGACAGAAAAAGATGAATTTGCCAGGCGGAGAAATGTCAGGCATGTTTAGGTTTTTAATTGGGAAACAAACAAACATACGTAATGTGGGCCTTAAACTGTGAATGCAAATGCAAATGTAGTGTGCAAATCAATCATTCCTGACTTCAAGTAAAACAATTTTAAAAATTCCAGTAGCACCTTAGAGACCAACGAAGTTTGTTCTTGGTATAAGCTTTTGTGTGCATGCACACTTCTTCAGATACACTGAAACAGAACTCATCAGACCCTGGGAAAAACCCCACCCTCCCACCATATATAAGGGTCTGGTGACTTCTGTTTCAGTGTATCTGAAGAAGTGTGCATGCACACAAAAGCTTATACCAAGAACAAACTTAGTTGGTCTCTAAGGTGCTACTAGAAAAAAATATATTTTTATATATATTTCAACTGCATCAGACCAACACAGCTACCTACCTGACTCAAGTAAAACATCTGGCATAATGCAGCAACTACCCAAACTTGTGTACGTGGCAATTTACAGCAAATGAGAAGGCAGGTCTCTGCCCCAAGCAGCTTACAGCGCAGAAAATAATAGAAGGAAAAAAACAGAAAAACAGAAGCAAAATAGAGGCAGGGTCTAACAAATATATATATATGCAGTTATTGCTGATATATTATGCACTATGCCCAAGCACACATTACTGAAGTGATTATGTATCCTTTTCCCCCCTGCCTCTGTTTCATTCCTGTTCCTGTTTAGTCATTTAATCGTGACCAACTCTTCGTGACCCCCTGGACCAGAGCACGCCAGGCAATCCTGTCTTCCACTGCCTCCCGCAGTTTGGTCAAACTCATGTTGGTAGCTTCAAGAACACTGTCTAACCATCTCATCCTCTGTCGTCCCCTTCTCCTTGTGCCCTCCATCTTTCCCAACATCAGGGTCTTTTCCAGGGAGTCTTCTCTTCTCATGAGGTGGCCAAAGTATTGGAGCCTCAGCTCCAGGATCTGTCCTTCCAGTGAGCACTCGGGGCTGATTTCCTTCAGAATGGATAGGTTTGATCTTCTTGCAGTCCATGGGACTCTCAAGAGTCTCCTTCAGCACCATAATTCAAAAGCATCAATTCTTCGGTGATAAGCCCTCTTTATGGTCCAGCTCTCACTTCCATACATCACTACTGGGAAAACCATAGCTTTAACTATTCGGACCTTTGTTGGCAAGGAGATGCCTCTGCAGGCCTATAGTCCTCATTAAAAGCTTCTCTTTGAAGCAAATGGGAATTTGGCTTCATTAAAGACCGACAGACCGACAGATGAACACATTGTGAGTCAACAGTTTAAGGATTAACACCTTGCGAGTCCCCAGACACATGCACAAAAGTAAAATAGTATGCTTATAATAACTATGTTATTAAGAGCCGACTTAATGCTCATTTGAGATAGCTGTATTCCTCCTGAATTGTTCAGCAGAACATGAGGACTCACAAAATGTTTTGAGTTTTTAAAGGAGCAAGAACTAGCGGAATAAACAATACATCTCATTTAATTTATTCAGGTTTAACTCCCAAGTAAATCTGCAAGTGACTGGACCATAAATCTCCAGCTCTCAGCATGGTGAAAAGTACAGGGAAGATTCCTTATACTTCTTCTGATGTTCCATAAATTATCATTATTAGAATACTCTCTGCCGCTGGCGAAGGCCATAAATAACTGTAACTCTAATAACTATATCAGCCTATATCTAAAGAAAAAAAGGCATACAACCTGTTCAAAAGATCCCTTCAAGGGAATTATTAATATATTTTTTCACTTGGAATTTTCTGATTATTGAGATATGTATATTGGGGGGTGTAATAGCCGACAATAATACAGAGAAGAGTCTGACTCAGCTGAGAAATCTATGATAAAAGGAGGGTTACTAATAACAAAGAAACTTGCCCTCTGAGGCAGGGGAGGTCTATAATATGATTGCCATGTCTTCAAGCAAATCCTGTAGCTACGCTTTGATGTGCAATGGATTGATGGATTTCTGCACTTAGGCACAGTGGCGTAGTGTGGGGGGTGCAGGGGGGGCCGGCCGCACCGGGCGCAACATCTGGGGGTTAGGGTTAGGGGGCGCAAATCCACGGGTTAGGGGGTGCAAATTACTTGTCGTGCCCCGGGTGCTGACAACCCACGCTACGCCACTGCTTAGGCAGAAATAATCAGATACACAAATACAGGGTGGGGGAATCCCAGCTTGCCAGCGGTATATGTGAAAAGGATCTAGGGGTCTTGGTGGACCCACAAGCTTAACATGAGTCAACAGTGTGCTGCAGCAGCAAAATCAGATAATGTGATTCTAGGCTGCATCAACAGAAGGATAGCATCTGGATCAAGGGAAGTCATAATCCCACTCTATTCTGCCTTGGTCAGACCACACCTGGAGTCCTGTGTCCAGTTCTGGGCACCACAATTTAAGAAGGATATTAAAAGCTGAAAAAAGTGCAGAGGAGGGCAACCAAGAAGATTAAGGGTCTGGAAACGGTTGAAGGAGCTGGGTATGTTTAGCCTGGAGAAGAGGAGACAGAGATATGATAAAAGGTAAAGGTAAAGGGACCCCTGACCATTAGCGGTGCTCATCTCACTTTATTAGCCAGGGGAGCCAGCATACAGCTTCCGGGTCATGTGGCCAGAATGACTAAACCACTTATGGCGAACCAGAGCAGCGCACACAAAAGGCCATTTACCTTCCTGCAGGAGAGGTACCTATTTATCTACTTGCACTTGATGTGCTTTTGAACTGCTAGGTGGGCAGGAGCAGGGACCGAGCAATGGGAGCTCACCCCGTTGTGGGGATTTGAACCACCGACCTTCTGATCAGCAGGTCCTAGGCTCTGTGGTTTAACCCACAGCACCACCTGCATCCCCTAGAGATATGATAGCCATCTTCATATATTTAAAGGGCTGTCACATGGAGGAAAGAGCAAGGTTGTTTTCTCCTGCTCCGGAGGGTAGGATTCAAATTTAAAGAAAGGAGATTCCCACTAAACATCAGAGGAAACTTTTCGACAGTGAAAAGACTCCTTCCTTGGAGGTTTTTAAGCAGAGAGTGGCTGACCATCATTCAGAGATTCTTTAGCTCCGATTCCTGCACTGAAGGTGTTTGGCCTAGATGACCTTTGGGGTCCCTTCCAACTCATAGAATTGTAGATTCCCTGATGTGCAGACCTTAGCAGGTGATGATATCTCAGGAAGTGGTCTGAAAAGATTTACCTACTGGTTTCTGCAGATCATGCTGCTGCTAAGGGCATAAAAGTGGAATAGTTTTATGGTTACCAGATTTTTTTCAATGAATCCGGGGACAGGTTTTTTTAAAAAAAGCTGAGTAGCAACAGGCTGATCGGCAAAGAATTGATGCTTTTGAATTATGGTGCTGGAGGAGACTCTTGAGAGTCCCATGGACTGAAAGAAGACTAAACGTATCCATTCTGAAGGAAGTCATCCCTGAGTGCTCACTGGAAGGACAGATCGTGAAGCTAAGGCTCCAATACTTTGGCCACCTCATGACAAGAGAAGACTCCCCGGAAAAGACCCTGATGTTGGGAAAGATGGAGGGCACAAGGAGAAGGGGACGACAGAGGACGAGATGGTTGGATAGTGTTCTCGAAGCTACCAGCATGAGTCTGACCAAACTGCGGGAGGCAGTGGAAGACAGGAGTGCCTGGCGTGCTCTGGTCCAGGGGGTCATGAAGAGTCGGACATGACTAAACGACTAAACAACAACAACAACAAGCAAGCAACAGGGAGTCAGTAGTGGGGATGGTGAGGCAAAAGACCCTGGGCCCGATTTGGACTCCTTGACAGGTTTTGAATAAACAGACACAAATGCATTTGTTAATATAATAGATGGATAACTTAGAGATTTTTACATTTTTATAACATGCAGAGAATAATATGTGCTGATAAAACAGAAAGAGGAACTGAGGGAACTTGTAGGGGGGACGGAGGGGTGGGGGATATGGGAGGGGGAAAATGTGGGGGAAATACAATTGTTGAAATAATTTGTTATGTGAAAATAGTCGATGAAAACATTTTTTTTTTTAAAAAAGACCCTGGTCCCAAGCACACATGCATATTGTATAAAGGTGCAAAGCCCTTCTTTCGCACCCTGTGAAACATAAATGTGCAGAGTTTTTTTGAAAACTGGGCAACAGCTGCCTGCCCGTGAGTCCTGAGCCTCCTCCTGCCCTGTTCCTCGTTTTGACTAATGGGGGGGAGGCTCGGGAGTCACGGGCGGGCAGCTGTTGCCCAGTTTTTTTTTAAAAAAAACTGTGCATTTATGTTTCACAGGGTGCAAAAGAAGGGCTTTGCACCTTGCCTGGCAGAGAAACCACACGCCTTGTGCCCCTCCAGGGCAATGCCTGCCCGCCCGTGATTCCCGAGCCTCCCCCGATCTGTCAAAACAAAGGGGGAAGGGGGCAGGATATCTGTACCGCCGGACGTCCCTGGTTCCCCCTCGGCAGTGGTGCCAGCAGCGAGCAGCTCCTGAAGCCAGCCAGAGCCAACTGGGCTATCATGCTGGCTCCTGGCTACTGAGGCTGCCGCTGCCACGTTTTCCCAGGGACAGATTTGCAAATCTGGGGACATTCCAGGGACGGAATTTGTCCGGGGACAGATTTGCAAATCCGGGGACTGTCCCCGGAAACCGGGGACATCTGGTAACCCTAGAGCAGTTTCTTCTGATCCGTTGAACATGCTTCCCATGTTCGTTGCTAAAAAGTTGCTAAACGCCTGCAATTCCACTCCAGGATTGCCTCTGTGCAAACTGCAAATTGATATATCAAAATGGCAATTGGGACAGAGTAACTTGTCTTTGTCCTCCTCCCCCTCCCTTCCCCCACCCCCCCCACAACAAAGTGTATTTCACAGCTGCCTGCCAGATAAAATACAGATTGCAACTTTCTTAATTTACAGAGCCTTTAAGTCTAATCTCGTGAGCCAGCCTAAAGGGCTTTTTCATCCATTGAAATGCCAGAATAATTGAAATTGTCTTCAGCCGACAGCCAGGCAATAATGAATATTGTACTTTGCCGACTGCATGTCAAGGTTACACATAGCATTGCAAACACAGCTAATCCCCATGGCACTCATAGCAAAGCTATTACCAGGGCTGGTCGCCAGTCACCTTTGGCACGAGATACAAAACCCAACCACTTCCCTTTCTTCCTGGGATATCTCCCACAAACGGGCACCCACCGGGCTTCTGTGCAGCAGGCAGCCTCAGGAATAACAATCTGCAATTCTCTGGAGTCAGGTGAAGGACTGGGAAAGTCCTTTTTCCAAGGTGGGGGGCAGGGGGATATAAGAAATGCAGAAATCTAGGGGGGGCAGAGTATCAGACGACAGGAGAGGCAACGAAGGTGATTCTGGGGAAAGGTGGCAATTTCAAGCCTGCTCCCTTTGAACCAAGTCTCATAACTTTTGGGGGAAGCAGAGACTTGCTTGGAACAGCGTTTCTGGGCATGTGCAGAGTGCACCCTGCACAAGCTTAGCTGTAACACATTTTGGTATGACTGCAGTTTGTGGACACAGGTGACGCTGTGGTCTAAACCACGGAGCCTCTTGGGCTTGCAAATAGGAAGGTCAGGGGTTCAAATCCCATGACAAAGTGAGCTCCCGTTGCTCGGTCCCAGCTCCTGCCAACCTAGCAGTTCGAAAGCACGCCAGTGCAAGTAGCTAAATAGGTACTGCTCCGGCAGGAAGGTAAACAGCATTTCTGTGCACTCTGGCACTCGTCCTCTGTGCCCCAGTAGCAGTTTAGTCTTTCTGGCCACGTGACCCGGAAAAACTGTCTGCGGACAAACGCCGGCTCCCTTGGCCTGAAAGCGAGATGAGCGCCACAACACTATAGTCGCCTTTGTCTAGACTTAACTGTCCAGGGGTCCTTTACCTTTATCTTTAATGACTGCAGTTAAGAGGGCAGTGCTTCCATAGTGCCAGAATGAGTTCTGTAGTTTGGCTATATCCTGATCTCTCCAGCATTCAACTTCCTTGGGTGTCCAGGAGTTATGGCAGAGTTGAGAAAAACTATCCCCATGCCATACATAATTTAAAGGGCTTTAGCATGTTGTCTGTTCTCTAACCTAGAAAGTCCCAAGTGTAGTGATTCTACCCCGTAGGAGAGCTGATCCACCTGCTTGATTGATTTGGGTGCCCTTTCCCGAACCTTTCTTCCAACTCTACAATATCCGTTTTGAGGCGAGGGAACCAGAACTGTACACAGCATCTCCAAATGCAGTCGCAAAAGAGGCTCACAGTACATCTTAAAATACACTCTAAAAGATATCAAAGGGACAGCCTCCCCTCCCCCCCCCCAATTCAGCATGCTAACCTGCTCAGCTCTGTGTCAAGGTAATTAACTCTTTCCCTGATCTCAGCTCCTGATTAGCCAAAGGCCATGCAGGTAAATGGTTTATTTTGTTGTAATGGGGGAGGAGGGGGAGAGAGACAGAGACTCAGTGAGGCAATATGGTATTGTTTTGTAATGCTGACCTATTTACCTGTTGCAGATTTCGACACCATTTACGAGATAATGATTGCCTTGCTTTTGACACACATGTTGCAAGTCAGCGGTGAGGAGCCCCCAGCTCTTGAGCCAAACCAGCCGGCCACCCAACTTGGGTCAGGAGTCTGCTTTGGGTCAGCTATACCCAACTGACATTGTCAGAAATGGGAGAGGTAAAGCCGTCAGCCCCATCTGCACTATAAAGTAGATTCACGCTGCTAAAGTTTAGAGACTCAAGGCTTCCGCCAAAGAATCATGGGAACTGTGGTTTGCATGCTGAGAGTTAGGAGAATAAAGGTAAAGGTAGAGGTATCCCTGACCGTTTGGTCCAGTCGCAGATGACTCTGGGGTTGCACGCTCATCTCGCTCTATAGGCCGAGGGAGCTGGCGTTTGTCCGCAGAGACAGCATCTTTAAAAGAAGATACATCACCTTGCCAACAAAGGTCCGTATAGTTAAAGCTATGGTTTTCCCAGTAGTGATGTATGGAAGTAAGAGCTGGACCATAAAGAAGGCTGATCACCAAAGAATTGATGCTTTTGAATTATGGTGCTGGAGGAGACTCTTGAGAGTCCCATGGACTGCAAGAAGATCAAACCTCTCCATTCTGAAGGAAATCAGCCCTGAGTGCTCACTGGAAGGACAGATCCTGAAGCTGAGGCTCCAAGACTTTGGCCACCTCATGAGAAGAGAAGACTCATTGGAAAAGACCCTGATGTTGGGAAAGATGGAGGGCACAAGGAGAAGGGGACGATAGAGGACGAGGTGGTTGGACAGTCTTTTCAAAGCTACCAGCATGAATTTGACCGAACTGCGGGAGGCAGTGTGGAAGACAGGAGTGCCTGGAGTGCTCTGGTCCATGGGGTCACGAAGAGTCGGACACGACTATACGACTAAACAGCAATAAGGGCTAGCTGGCTGAATTGGTCCTACTTGGGCCAGCAAGGAGGCCAGGGGGGAATTAGCTGTGGGGTCTCAGAGCGGGTGATCTTCATAAAAGGGGAGAGGGAGGGAAGAGAAGGGAAATAAAAGATCAGGCTGAATTCAAACTAGAGGCCAGGCGGAATAGCTCTGTCTTACAGGCCTGAAGGAAGGAGGTTAAATCCTGAAGGGTCCTAGTCTAATGGGACAGAGCATTCCACCAGGTCGGAGCCATCACTGAAAAGGCCCTGGCTCTGGTGGAGGATAGTCTGACTTCCTTAGGGCCCGGGACCTCTAAACTATGATTATTCATGTACCTTAAGTTCCTCTGCGGTGCATACCAGGAGAGGCGGTCCCGTAGATACGAGGGCCCTGACCCACAAAGGGCTTTAAAGGTCTACAGGAGGAAAGGGTGCCCAAGTCTCAGTTGCAAGCATTCCACAGGCAGCTGGTTTGCCACCTTGAGAGCCAGATGCTGGAGTAGAAGGGCCTTTGGTCTGATCCAGCAATCTGTCATTATGTACTTATGTGCTTATGCTGAATTTAGGATGCTGAATACAGATTGCCTGTTTCAAAGCCGAAGGGCATAAGGAACTGTGCATTCTATATTTAAAACTGCTGAGAAATGTTTCAGAATGCAAATCGCCATTCCCAGAAGCCACGAACAAAAGTCTCCGGAGTTTCTTCGTCTTCATTTTCTTCTTCTTCTTTTGCCGGTGCATAAAATGATTTTGTTATTTACCAAATAAAAGGCAGCAACTCCTTCAGGAGCTGCCATGCTTGAGTGCCTTAATGCACATTTAGAATATGCAGAGGAAAATCGTGAGTCAGGCGAGGTACAAGCAAGTGTCATCTCAGGCTGAGCTGTGGGGATGAGTTCTCAGCTGGGTCCCAAAGGAGACGATATTGAATCATAGAATCATAGAATCATAGAGTTGGAAGAGACCAGAAGGGCCATCGAGTCCAACCCCCTGCCAAGCAGGAAACACCATCAGAGCACTCCTGACATATGGTTGTCAACCCTCTGCTTAAAGACCTCCAAAGAAGGAGACTCCACCACACTCCTTGGCAGCAAATTCCACTGTTGAACAGCTCTTACTGTCAGGAAGTTCTTCCTAATGTTTAGGTGGAATCTTCTTTCTTGTAGTTTGGATCCACTGTTCCGTGTCCGCTTCTCTGGAGCAGCAGAAAACAAGCTTTCTCCCTCCTCTATGTGACATCCTTTTATATATTTGAACATGGCTATCATATCACCCCTTAACCTCCTCTTCTCCAGGCTAAACATGCCCAGCTCCCTTAGCTGTTCCTCATAAGGCATCGTTTCCAGGCCTTTGACCATTTTGGTTGCCCTCCTCTGGACACGTTCCAGAGGTAAATTTCAATGATCAGTCCAGCTAGTTTCAGTGCATTGAATTGCAGGAACGGGGGCTCCATCCATTTTGTCCCTCATTTCAGCAATGTTGTTGTCGTTGTCATTAAGATACAGTACTGCTCTTCATCCAAAGATTGCAGGGCAGTTTACAACATAAAAACGCAAAATACGTAATATAATAACAAAACGGGGAAAAACTCCGGGGGCTGGCCCAAGACATCTTGGGCAAAGGAATGCAAACTGTGGTTTTCTTCTTCAGTTACAATAACAAATGCAATGTTTGTTATCAAGCCAGGCAATGTTTGTTATCGATCAATCAGTCGTACCTTGGATCCCAAACGCCCTGCAACTCGGACGTTTTGGCTCCCGAACGCTGCAAACCCAGAAGTGATTGTTCCAGTTTGCGAACGTTCTTTTGGAACCTGGATGCCCAATGGGGCTTCCACGTCTTCTGATTGGCTGCAGGAACTTCCTGAAGCCAATCAGAAGGCGTGATTTGGTTTCTGAATGTTTTGGAAGTCGAACGGACTTCAGGAACGGATTCCGTTCGACTTCCAAGGTACGACTGTAATGCACGCCTGTTTGGCATGATGCTTATCTAGTTCTGACCTAGAAACAGCCTGATCCTATGTGTGTTTCTCAAAAGTAAATTTCACTGGGTGCATTGGATGGCATCCTTGCATGCCCTGGTCCCCAAAGTGCCACCTCTGGGCACCATGCGCCCTCAGACACTCCCATCCCCTGCTCATCTTATGTGCTTATGATCTCCCTCTCCAACATCAGAGGTCTCTTGTCTCACGTCGTTGTAACATGTGGACCCTGAGATGCTCGCCATCCCTTTGCACTCTAAGCATACCTGCTCTCCTTTGCCAGATACGTACAGGGGAAAAATTGAACTACACAAACCTTTTCGTAGCCTCAGGGGTACAGATTCTGACCCCCGTGCCCTTCTGACCTTGCACCAGAGCTCCTGGTCTGAGCGCATGCTGAAATCTCTCACCTAGCGGTTTCGCCAGAGGGGCTTTAAATCCTTCCCATTTATTATTTGCCATTTCCTTGTCCCAATCGAATCTTGCGTTCAATTATTTTTTAAGGAGACCGAAAACACTCATCATCAAGGACTTTGCTCGGGTTGGAGCCTGCCTGCTCCTTGCCCTTTGTTGTTCAGTGAGGTAGAGTGTAATTGGCCGATTCTTCCCAAACGTTGTGTTTGAGACAATAATCCACTCTGTCTCCTCTTAATTAAAGTAAATAACCCCGGCTTACAATAGCCAGTTCAGAGGGGCCTTTTAAGGCAGAGGCATTCTCTCGGTGCAAGGAGCTAATTGATTTTTCAAATGATAATGGTGTTTACATTGGGGAGCCAGCGGGCCGCCCCCTCTCCTTGCCAGGATGGCCAACTTCAGCCTTATCCTTCAGTCTCCTTCGTCCCATGAATATCAAATAGCCAAAGATGTCACTCTGTTGAGGAAGCACTCTCTTTTCTATGGACAGCACAAAACCATGCCCCCTTCTCTCCAGCCAAGATTTTGAAAGCGAATAGAATTATTTTTCTCTCTCTCTTTTGTTTTAAAAAAACCTCTGTTAAGTAATCCAAGTATTTTACAACAAAGCCAAACAAAGAATCAGGTGATGACTTGCTATTATAGATATGTGGCATATAGTTGGACATGACATCGGAACATGAAGAGGTGCAATCTAAAGTCAGACAAGAAAATAGGATTGTTGTGCTTGCGGGAAGCTCAACAAGGTCATACATGACAGGTGGACATCCAACCTCTGCTTAGAAACCTCCAATGAAGGAGAGCCCACCACCTTCGCAGGAATTCTGTTCCACTATCTATGTTTAGGGAAGCTTTTCAAGTTTGATGCATTACTGTATTTTAATATTTTGTTGGAAGCCACCCATGGTGCCTGGGGAAGCCCAGCCAGATGTTGCTGTTGTTCTTTAGTTGTTTAGTTGTGTCCGACTCTTTGTGACCCCATGGACCAGAGCACGCAAGGCACTCCTGTCTTCCACTGCCTCCTTCAGTTTGGTCAAACTCATGCTGGTAGCTTCAAGAACACTGTCCAACCATCTCATCCTCTGTCCTCCCCTTCTCCTTGTGCCCTCAATCTTTCCCAACATCAGGGTCTTTTCCGGGGAGTCTTCTCTTCTCATGAGGTGGCCAAAGTATTAGAGCCTCAACTTCAGGATCTGTCCTTCCAGTGAGCACTCAGGGCTAATTTCCTTCAGAATGGAGAGGTTTGATCTTCTTGCAGTCCATGGGACTCTCAAGAGTCTCCTCCAGCACCAGAATTAAAAGCATCCATTCTGGGGTGATCAGCCTTCTTTATGGTCCTGCTCTCATTTCCATACAGAGCCAGTGTGGTGTAGTGGTTAAGAGCGGTGGACTCATAATCTGGGGAACCGGGTTCGCGTCTCCGCTCCTCCACATGCAGCTGCTGGGTGACCTTGGGCTAGTCATGCTTCTCTGAAGTGTCTCAGCCCCACTCACCTCACAGAGTGTTTGTTGTGGGGGAGGAAGGGAAAGGAGAATGTTAGCCGCTTCGAGACTCCTTAAAGGAAGTGAAAGGCAGGATATCAAATCCAAACTCTACATAACTGGGAAAACTACTGGGAAAACCATAGCTTTAACTATACAGACCTTTGTTGGCAAGGTCCCATCCAGATGGGCGGGGTATAAATACTAAATTATTATTATTATTATTATTATTATTATTATTATTATCAGCACAGCACTACTGGGCTACATGGAGAAATTGCCCAACTCACAGCTGCTTCCTTTGTTCCTATAAGCATTGCTGAAATGATAACTGGGGAAGGATAATAGATTAGAATCATAGAATTGTGAAGGGACCCCGAAGGTCATTTAGCCCAACCCTCTGCAATGCAGGAATCTCAGCATGTGGTTTTCCATCCAACCTGAAACCATACCAGACCCTGCTTCACTTTGCAAGTGTGCCAGCCGTTTTATTGCTACCCACTCATTAAAAAGGTAAAGGTAAAGGGACCCCTGACTGTTGTTGGCACTGGGGTTGTGGCACTCATCTCGCTCTTTTGGCCGGCGTACAGCTTCCGGGTCATGTGGCCAGAATGACTAAGCCACTTCTGGCGAACCAGAGCAGCGCACGGAAATGCCGTTTACCTTCCCGCAGGAGCGGTACCTATTTATCTACTTGCACTTTGATGTGCTTTCGGACTGCTAGGTTGGCAGGAGCAATGGGGAGCTCACCTCGTCGCGGGGATTTGAACCACCAACCTCCTGGTCAGCAAGCCCTGTGGTTTAGACCACAGCACCACCCGCATCCCTTTACGCCACTCATTAGATCAGTTCAGTGGTGGAGCATTTGATCAGTTCAGTGGTGGAGCATTTGCCTTGCATTCAGAAGGTCCCGCATTCGATTCCTGGCATCTCCAGGTAGGGCTGGGAGAGGGTCCTTGTCTGAAATCCTGGAGCGCTGCTGTAGACAACACTGAGCTAAATGGAGCAATGGTCTGATTTGGTAGAAGGCAGCTTCCTCTGTTCCTCGGTCGTATGACCCTGGGAATAACGTCCCGCTTGTTTCAGCACCCGCATTCAAAGGGCCTCTTATCCGCCTTGCAATCTTTCCAGGTAAATACATTGACAAAGTGGCGGTTTTTGGCGACCCTGTAATTAAGGGTGAATGCGACTTGCTTAATAAGGGCTAAGGGGGCCACCATCACGTCGGCTCGATTTACCTTAGGGCAAGAACTTCCCAGCGGAGTCTCCCTGGCTGGCTTTGTGCCCAAGCCCCCGCTGGGCATGATTTCTGCCAAGCGAACGAAACCAGGAGACTCTGTACCTTCTCCCCCCCCTTTCCAGAAAGTCTCTGGCCTCCCCAACCATTTGTGCAATTGCGGTCTTTCTCGACTCCAAAATCGCACTGAGGTTTTGCAGAGAGAATTTCTTTTTAAAAAAATAAAAATTAAGGAAGGGAAGCAAATTAAAGCCAGGGGGATATAGAGAAAGAATTGGGTTGGGTGGGGGAGAGAAAGAAAGAGGGAGAACAAGAGAAAAGGAGACAGGAAGGGGGGGACGCGAGGCAGAGATTGCGGCCAGCTTCACAAATTGGCACAGCCTTATCAACAGCATTTCATGGTTTTCTGGAACTCTTTCAAAGGGAACTTGCCTTTGTGTGCGATGGCTTAAGCTTTTCTGATATTTAAAGCTATGCTTAAAAGTTTACAGGGAAAAAATTACTTCTTAGTTTTCCTCTCTGTCTCTTGCAAACTGCCAGCACTGGTCTTCAGCTTTCCTTCTGTGGATTCTTGCTTCTCGCCACTTTGTTCTGCCAGCTCCCAATTTTTCCTTCTGCCGTGGGCACACTGCCCGCCTGTCCTCTCTCCTCCATCCTTCACAGGGTTGCAGGGGAAGGGAATGGTTGGGGGTTCCCTTGATTTCTCATGAAAGCTGCTTCTCAGACTGCCTTGGAACAAGGACTCAACCAGCCCCACATTCGGCTTCCAGCGGTGAGCAGCTTGATGCCTCTAGGAGGTTCACAACCAGAACATTAAGATGGTGGTGGCATCTGCCTGTCTCAGGAGACAATGGAGGAATGTGCCTTTGGAGGTGAAGTCAGACTGTTGGAAAGTTACAGCACCTGCTGTGGCCGTAGAGCCTAATACAGGAGAGACATGTTTTGTTGCAGCTGGGGCAGATGACGGCATCTAGTTTCACTGTTACAGATGCGCCAAGGTGTTTCTTCTCTCTGTGGTCCTCCCAGCAGTCATTTATCCTCTGATCACTTCTATGGATACACAACCAAGATGATATGATATGATATGATATGATACGATACGATACGGTACTAATCTTGTCATTGTCCCATACAGAACAACGAAATTGAAAAAATCTACATAAGATAATCAAAAACCAACAGGCCTGCTATCCCAGCTATCCCAACCTGGTTAGCCCCCTAAAAACTCTGATACCCCATTTTTAAATACAATATACTCCTTACACTGCACTTAAAAACAAAATCGCATTTGGATAGAAACTGTGTTTCAGGTGGCTAGTCCTAGTCTTTATAACCCTGGACCTTCTTCCAGAAGGCAGAAGATGAAAGAGATCATTTCCAGGGTGCGCACTATCCTGCGCTATCTCTGCTGCTTTCTTATGGCACCTGGAAGCATAGATTTCATCCAAGGTGGGAAGAGTGCACCCAATTATTCTCTCCGGAGTCTTTACAACCCTGGACAATATTGTTTTTTCCCTGACCGTGCATGATCAAGGGTCTGGAAACCATGTCATATGAGGAATGGTTGAAGGAGCTGGGTATGTTTAGCCTGCAACCCCCTGCAATGCGGGAAGCTCAACAAGGTCATCCATGACAGATGAACATCTAGCCTCTTCTTAAAAACCTCCGATGAAGGGGAGCCCACCACCTTCCGAGGAAGTCTGTTCCACTACCAGACAGCACTTACCATCAGAAGGTTTTCCCTGATGTTTAGCTAGAATCTCCTTTCTTCTAATTTGAATCTGTTGGTTTGGAGCCTACAGTCTGGAGCAGCAGAAAACAACCTTATACGATACAATAATCTTTATTGTCATTGTCCCATACACAATGAAATTGAAAAAGTCTACATCAGACATTCAAAAACCAACAAGCTTGCTATCCCAGCCTGGTTAAGCCCCCAGAAATGCTGATACCCCATAATTAATACAATATACTCCCATAGAGACTACCTTACACTGTGTTTAAAACCAAAATCGCATTTGGATAGAAACTGTTTCTGAGTCAGCTAGTCCTAGTCTTTCTAACCCTGTACCTTCTTCCAGAAGGCAGAAGCTGAAAGAGATCATTTCCAGGGTGCGCACTATCCTGCACTATCTTTGCAGCTTTCTTGTGACAATTGGCCTCACCTGTGTGGCCGTGCCTTGCCTCTTCAGAACAAACTTAGGAAGGCCCCAGTCCTGGTCACAGGGCCTGGCTTCTGCACGCACACCTGACAGGACCCTGTCCAGAGTAGAAGAACCTCACAACTCATGGGTCATTCCCCACGATAGAAGCATAGTATCATAGAGTTGGAAGGGACCGCAAGGATCCTCTAGTCCAGTGTTTCTCAACCTGAAGGTCCCCAGATGTTGTTGGACTTCAACTCTCATCATTCCTAGCCAGCATGACCAGTGGTCTGGGATGATGGGAGTTGTAGTCCAACAACATCTGGGGACCCACAGGTTGAGAACCGCTGCAGTCTAGTCCAACCCCCTTCAATGCAGGAATCTCAACTAAAACATCCATGACAGATAGCCATCCAAACTCTGCTTGAAAACCTCCAAGGAAGAAGAGTCCATGACCTTCTGAGGGAGTCCATTCCACTCTTCCCACTGTTACTTCCAGCTGAAGTTTCTTGCTAAGCTTCTGCTGGAAGTTTAAGCATTTGGTTACTGAATGAGCAGTGAGCGCTCACCCGACGGATTGCGGGGAGGGGGGAAGAGAAAGAGAGAAAGAGGAAAAAAGAAAGCAAGAGAGAGATGAAGAAAAAGCGAAAAATGCCAAGAGAAAGAAAGATCAATCGCTAATCCCCCTAAAGTAACTCTTTGTGGGCAGCACGTCTAAGTTTAGAAATCAAAACCTAGAACAAAAAAGGGAGGCTGGTGCATATATTATTTGCCTTTAGACCACATTCTGCTGCTTTCCTCATACCCTCCGGTGTATCCTGATCGCCCTTTCAGACTGGTGTCCTGCATGGCACCATGAGTATCGGGCAGAGAGAGGTGCCCGCCTTTGCCCACAGGAAATTCTCTATCTCCCCTGGCATCGCGCCTCTTACCTAGCAAAATTAATTCCAAGCACATCCTTGGTGGGTACATTTCTCACCCCCTTTCTCCCCACCCCCTCCCTTATTTGCTTTGTGTTTATTTCTGATTCAGTTATCACTAAAATACACATTTTAATTATATTGTAGGAGATTCAAACTTCCTTTGCTTTGAACATTTACATAAACAGTTTCGTTCGGCATACCTTCACCAAAGCCTGGAAACCCTTGCAGAATACTGAGTGTGTTTCTTACCGCTCGATCCACCTCCAAATTGAGACAAAAGTACTCAGATTTAAGCTCATTTAATGCCTTTTGAAAATAATGGCACCAAGTCGTTTTTATAAAAAAAAACCACAGCAAGTTGATCTGACTTCGCCTTGTGAGGCGGAACTTACACATGGTGCTTTAAAAACTGCAAAGATATGCACCGGGGACTGGCAAAAAGTGTATTTATCTATAGCGCCCAAAGGGAACTGATTTTGAAACAGCAAGTTCCTAGTCCTCAGAGAAATGTTTCAGGGAAGTACAGGCAAAGTATGAAAAGAAAGGAGGGGAGTGTAGGAAGGCTGAGCCGTCAGATGCCACGGGAAGTTCACATGCAAGTTATGATGAAGACAAAAATTTGCCTCGGTTTTTTATTTCTTCCAAATTTTGCAGCTGCGGTAGAATTTGGTGGCAGAATATTTTATGCCGCCACTACACAAATTTCAAGCAGTTTTAATGCGAATTTACAGCACTTGGATTGCTCATATCTCATAATAGATGTAATTTTTGCCTAATATATACTTACTTCTGGCAGCAAAGTTCACCTATGAGATTTTTGTACATTATTTTATGAATGTAGACATTTTCTTTTTATCAGCGTGTTACAAAACAATATGAACACGAAAAATGAAAACGAAAAATACACATTTTGTTTTTGTATTTTAAATTTATCCTTTTCAAGTTTATACATTTCACTCATTTTACCACCATTTTGACATTTCAAAACTTGACTTCCTTCCCCCTCTTTCTGCGGTTCCTTGAATTTATTTTTTAATATCTTATGCATATCCAGATTAACTTAATTTGCTCATTTATTCATCTACCTTAAATATATACTCTTACAAAACTGCAAGTTATTACAATAATCCTGCCAGTGTTCTTATCTGTTTACAATTTATCTGTAAATATTAAATTTTTTAAAAAATTCCACTCTTTTATAAAAAGTTTGTTATCTTTGTTTCTTATTCTTCCAGTAGGTTTCGCCATTTCTGCAAATTCCGTAGGTTTTTGTATCCATTCTTCCTTAAAAACGAAAAATATACATGGAGGGATGCAGTGCAAAATGAAGCAAATTTTGGAAAACACCATTTTGGTTCTCACGTCACTTCATGGAGTGCAAATCTGGTAGGTTCGCATTAAAATAGGATCATAGGAAGACAGATGTTTATACTGATTCAAACCAGCCGTCCATTTAACTCAGTATTAAACCAACTGGCAGTGGCTCTCCAGAGCTTCAGGCAGGGATAATAATAATAATAATTTATTATTTGTACCCCGCCCATCTGGCTGGGCTTCCCCAGCCACTCTGGGCGGTTTCCAACAAAGATTAAAAATACATCAAAATGTCGCACATTAAAAACTTCCCTGCACTTCAGATGTCTTCTAAATGTCAGGTAGTTGTTTATTTCTTTGACATCTGATGAGAGGGCGTTCCACAGGGCAGGCGCCACTACCAAGAAGGCCCTCTGCCTGGTTCCCTGTAGCTTTGCTTCTCGCAGTGAGGAAACCGCCAGACGGCCCTTAGCACTGGACCTCAACGTCTGGGCAGAACAATGGGGGTCGAGACGCTCCTTCAGATATACTGGACCGAGGCCATTTAGGGCTTTAAAGGTCAGCACCAACACTTTGAATTGTGCTCGGAAACATACTGGGAGCCAATGTTGACTTTCAAGACCGGAGTTATGTGGTCTCGACGGCCGTCCCCAGTCACCAGACTGGCTGCCGTATTCTGGATTAGTTGTAGTTTACAGGTCACCTTCAAAGGTAGCCCCACATAGAGCGCATTGCAGTAGTCTAAGTGGGAGATAACTAGAGCATGCACCACTCTGGCAAGACAGTCGCAGACCTCCTTGGAGATGTTGGGAATTGAACCAGGCACCTTCCGCATGCAAGGCAGCTGCTCTGCCACTGAGCTACGCCCCTTTCCCCAAATATGAACTGAACTTGTTTCTTCCCCCTGCGCTCAGTAGACATGTGCATCATATCACATCCTTAATGAAATAAGCAGTTAATAAGCACAGTTGCAAGGCTGCCATTTTTCTCCATGAGGGCCTAGAGAAATGGATACTGTTAACTCCTCTGGGCGGACCCTGGCAAGTCTTGGTGGAATTATTGACTGGGCTCAGCTCTTTGTGAGAGTGTCTGAGAACAGAACGATTAGCAACTCCCTTGTGGATGGAGCCTAAATAGCTGTTGTTTGGCCTGATAACTGATGATTCATCCATGCAACTTCAGATAAGAGCGAGTATTTTTATGGAAATCCAGTGCTATTATTTTGGAAAACCATTACATCACCATACTCATCTCAAGGGAAGTTTTTTTTTTTCCTCCTCCTCCTCCTCCCCCTTCCACAAAGCTTAATTCTCGTCACAATTACCCAAGTGTGAATCTGGAATATCTTCCATCTCCAAAGTCCCGGGCGAGCACGTGGGACTCCCAAATCATGCAGACGATCTCCTTTCAATCAGCAATGAGGCTGGCTGCAAGGATGAGTAAAACCAAACATCACAAAGAGAGAGAGGAGTGATTTGTAATGTTTCCACGGTTGTCATAATCTAATAATATTATCAGCAATGAGGATAAGATGAGAGGGGAAGAAAGCCCTAATTCAATCAGCGCATGTTTCTATCTCCTCTCTGATTGCTTTTAATTCGTTGACTTCCTGGGTTTCATCTCCAAGAATCTGACTTCATCGCAGAATTGAAAATAAAGCTTAAATCAAACCAGACACAGATATCTAGCCAATCAGCCATTAGAGAAACCCATGCATCCAAGGGGGTTTCCCAGCATACCATGTTATCAATCACTCGTTCTCATCTGTGGGGAAATCATGGAGTTCAGAAGATCAGGGGACCCTCCATGATGGTGGCAAATGTGAGCTAGTATCTTCCCATACCGCTCCATTGTCCTGATTTAAGTGGGACATCACAGAATTACAGAAGCCATCCTGGCTTCTGATTGGATCCCAGAATGTCCCTTTTTTTGGTCTGGCCCTCTGGCGCATGTCAACTAGCTCTCACCAGAGGGCCAGACCAAAAGACGTCTTTAGCTCGTTTTCTCTCTCTCTCTCTCTCTTTGTCTCGCACCCTCACACAAGTCTCCTGGCTCGCACCAGAGCACCGGACCAAATGACGAGCATCCCGATTTTGATCAGTGGGATGTTGAGGGGCATGTCTTCCTTCGAACTTTCGTTCGAAAATATTGGGAGCTGGCCGAGACCAGGGGTGACCTGGGGGAAGCCAAGGCGTTGCAGAAGGACCAAAGCTCAGTGGAAGTGCAGCTGCTTTGCATGCAGAAGGTTCCAGGTTCAATCCCTTGCACCTCCAGGTAGGGTAGGAAGTGACCTAATCTGAAAATCCTATGGAGAGACAATGCCGGTCAGCACTGACAGTACTGAGTTAGATGTACCTGTGGCCTGACTTGGGATAAGTTAGCTTTCTAGGAAGGGACCTCCCCATGATTCAGCAAGGCAACTTGTTTTGAATGAATGAATGAATGAATGAATGAATGAATGAATGAATCTTTATTTGCATCAGCCATCGGCCATAGCAATAAAACAATACAATGTACAAAGAATAGAAATAAAAAGTCAATTATATAAAATACATTTTAGGGTTTTGAATCAATAGTCAAATGGTGGATCTTATTCTGATTGCTCCAGCTAAAAACCTTGCAACCTTTGCTGTCACCTGCTCATCTTGATCTGCCAAGAGAAAGGACACTGTGGCAGTGGCTGGGCAACCCAGAATGGACAATACAAGAGGGGTGATAGTCTCATTCCTCAAGTCTTTATAAAGAGTGCAAGCCAGAAGGGCATGCGCCACCGATTCGGGACTGCCATCTCCACAGGGACATAAGCGTTTTTCATGTGGAATCTGTTGGAATCGTCCCTCGAGTACAGCCGAGGGCAATACATTCAAATCTTGTGAGAGTAAAAGTGTGTCTATACTTTAGAA
The DNA here is from genome assembly GCF_964234715.1 of Podarcis melisellensis. NCBI lineage: Eukaryota > Metazoa > Chordata > Lepidosauria > Squamata > Lacertidae > Podarcis > Podarcis melisellensis. The sequence continues at coordinate 66,648,897 of NC_138542.1, forward strand.
TTGCTAAGATAGGGTGCCAGAGAGTCAGAATGGGAAGGTGGAAAATAGTCATACAATGGGCAAAATTTCCTTATCGTGGCCAAGTTGTTCTGACGCTCAATATCATTTAGGCACTGACAAATTAGACTGTTTGCTTTACTAAAACCCAAAGTGAGTAGCTGCTGTGGTGATAAACCACAAGAGTGAAGTTTCTGATAGACGATTTTTGTCCAGGCGCTCTTGTGACCATCTTGCAGCACTAGGGTTATTAGACCGGGGGGATTTGAGTTTAAGCGAAGCCAGTAGTTAAGTATCCTACGCCAGATCCATAATTCTACCGAGGGAAGATTAGCCTCTAGGCGCAATGATGCGTTTGGGACACAGGGTGGTACAGAGAAAATTTGCCTTAAGAACTTTGATTGGACAGCTTCCGTAGATCCAAAGTAAGTGCCTGTCCAAATCTGAGCCCCATACAATAACTGTGCTAGGGCAACTTCTTTTAATATAAGGACACGGTGAGGTAAAGGTAAAAGACCCCTGGATGATTAAGTCCAGTCAAAGGTGACTATGGGGTTGCAGTGCTCATCTCGCTTTCAGGCCGAGGGAGCCGGCGTTTGTCCACAGACAGCTTTCCGGGTCATGTGGCCAGCATGATTAAACCACTTCTGGTGCAATGGAACACCATGACAGAAGCCAGAGTGCACAGAAATGCCTTTTGCCCATGCTTTACCCCATGTCTTTATAAAAACATGGTGAAAGCATTGTCTAGGCCACACCACAACAAATAGAAGCAGGTTAACTTGCAATCTGACCAGGATGTGCTGTTCACCACACCTGTGGTTGTAGAGTTTGTTTGTGACGCAGGTGGAGGTACGAGGTGTGAAACCTGTCCCATCCTCACATGCACCATTTTAATTAGGAAGAACTTCCTGACAGTAAGAGCTGTTTGACAGTGGAATTTGCTGCCAAGGAGTGTGGTGGAGTCTCCTTCTTTGAAGGTCTTTAAGCAGAGCCTTGACAACCATATGTCAGGAGTGCTCTGATGGTGTTTCCTGCTTGGCAGGGGGTTGGACTCGATGGCCCTTGTGGTCTCTTCCAACTCTATGATTCTATGATTCTATGATACTATGATACTATGATTCTAATGTTTATTTCTGGAGAGACCAAACCTTCATCTTGTCTGCTAAGAGGCTCGTGCAAAGAGATCAGAGGCTTGAAGGTCTCTCCTGACAGGGGGAGAAAAATGTTTAAAAACCCAACAACATAAAAACCAAGAACTTTTGATGGCTGGCACAGTTAACGAGCGTGTTTTGCCTGCCATGACCTCATTACTGCTCATTTTTCCTTTCTGTTTTTCAACATGGAGAAAAGTGTTAATGAATCAGGCTTTTGGAAATAATGCACACCTGGGGTCCTTTAAATCACACCGCTGACACCTTTTGAACAAACACATGGTCCATGCTTCAAATGACCACCTGGGGGAAGCTGTCCAGACCAAAACGGGTGTTAAAAAAAATTTAAAACTTTGATTATTCTTTTTTGTTCGAGGCAGACAGCAATTAGAAATACAGAATCAAAACATTTAAATATCTTCTTCTCTCTGTCTTTTTAAAATGCCTGCTTTTAAAGAAGCCCCTTCTCTTTCCAAGATGCAAGAAGTGTGTTGGAATGCAAGGACCTTGCAGTCTTCCAGGTAGGGCTGGGGAATAAATTTGATTCAATTTACAATTTAGAGGCCATTTTACTTAATTTGCACTTTTCAAAGCATTATACAAACAGAAACACAAACTACCCATCAAAATCCACGCCTCTCCAATTTTTGAAATGTAGTTCTCTAGCCAAGTAATGGGTACTCATATAAACAGCATGCTTAAGCCTAATTGATGCATGAAGGAGTTAATACCATAGAGTAAGCTGTCCTGTCAGGCTTAGCTAAGTCCACTTCCCCTCCACTTTGGGAGGAACTTGATAATCAAGTCCTTTCTCACCCCCCAGTCTACCTGTGAAGTCTACATGTGAAGGGTTGCTCCAGCTCCGACCGCATGGCTCTCACAAGCCACTCTTTAGTTCCTATACCAATAATTTAGACACTTTCACCACTTCATAACTATCCTAAGTTTTACTGCCTGTGCAACTTTCCTGAAGCATAACAACGACCGCTCCCCGCTTAAAACGGGGGGCGCCCTTTGCGTGGACGCACGCAGCCCCTAGATCTGGAGCGGCTCTAACAGCATAGGCTTGGCTTTACCTTCCCTCAGGTGGGATACCTGGAGGTCTCCGCCTACCTCAGTCAGTTGTCCAATCCCACCTGGGGAAAGTGTTGCCAAGGAGACCAGGCCAGGTAGGGGAGGGATTACCTGCCCAGACAATAGAGGGAGGATCTTACCTGGGAAACCTCACTTGGCTAAGCATAACAACAAAAAGGCAATCCAGTGCACTTCAGTTTTCCTCAGAGAGCATATTGGATGTCTTCACTTCTTGCAAAGCACATACACTTAGAAAAACATAGAGAGCTATAGGAAAACATAGAATTGATCAAAATACAAAAGTCAGAAACGGAGGCATTGTTGAGGTCCTGAGCTGACTTGTGGGTGAGGGGGTGGGGTTAATGACATTGTGGTTTTTTGGGAGGGGCTCCAAATCATCCTAATTTGAATTGTTATTCACTCCACAGAGCCATTGTGCACCCTTAATATTCACACCATTGTAAAAAGGCTAATTATATTTTTAAGATGCTAGTGCTGCTTTTGGAAAACAGCTTGCTTAAGCCAGAGCAGTCTGGTGGAATTCAACATGGCTGCTCTAGACCCAATTTCATGTAAATCTGCTTTATGAAATGCTCCCTGAGAGAGACAGTGCACACACCTGTCAAGTTACAGACGGCCTTTAAAAAAAGTTGCTTTTTCTTTTTCAACATTAAGTCGACAAAATTTAAGTTTTGGGGATAACTTGCCAAAATGTATTCGATAACACACTCACACACCTATGAAAACACAGCGTTCCGTCAGAAATTCCACTAACTGGGCCTAAAGTTGCATTAGAGCCATACAGCTGCAAAAATATAAACGGTATCTATAATATATTTTATCGGGGGGGTTAATTCACTTTCTCCCCGAATGCAAAAGTGTCAGGTTATCCCCCAATCGACACTAGCATTCAGACACATATATATCCAGCATTGCTCAAAAATTCTAAGGAACTAAAAAAAAACCCAAGTGCAGTCTTAAAATCTGTGATTAATATCAGTGCAAAGGTGCCTACCTGGTTTCAATACTATAATATTGATTTGATAAAACTGAAGAAATGTTGGTCAGCGAGGTTTGGAAAAAAGAAGGAACAAGTATACCCTCCAAGTGTTCCAATTTTCCAGGGACAGCCCCAGATTTACAGAAGCCGGTTTCTGATTTGATCCTACAGTGTTCTGGTTTTCCTTTTTCTTCCCCTCCTTGTCTCGGAGAACAATTCAAAGTGTTGTACTTGTGTAGGTGCAAAAACAGGAGTCCTGTTTACATGGCAAAGAAAATCCCTGCACCAAATGAAGGAAAAGTTGAATCTGGCCTATGAAGCCCTTCCTGTAATTTTGAAGGGAAAGCTCACCAATCCACTTTTAATTATTTCATTGCAACACTTCAGTAGCCAGTCATTTTTTAAGAATCATTGGAAATGTTTATACCTCTGTTGTAAATGGAGTCTTATACTGTCTACTCAGAAGTAAGTCCCACTATATTCAATGGAAACTGGGGCAAGACTGGGAAGCATTTTTACTCAGAACTAAGTCCAACTGAGTTCAATAGGATTTACTTCTTGGTATGTTCCTGCTGAAGGAGACTCTTGAGAGTCCCATGGACTGCAAGAAGATCAAACCTATCCATTCTGAAGGAAATCAGCCCTGAGTGCTCACTGGAAGGACAGATCCTGAAGCTGAGGCTCCAATACTTTGGCCACCTCGTGAGAAGAGAAGACTCCCTGGAAAAGACCCTGATGTTGGGAAAGATGGAGGGCACAAGGAGAAGGGGACGACAGAGGACAAGATGGTTGGACAGTGTTCTCAAAGCTACCAGCATGAGTTTGACCAAACTGCGGGAGGAAGTGGAAGACAGGAGTGCTTGGCATGTTCTGGTCCATGGGGTCACGAAGTGTCAGACACAACAGTTTCTGTTGTTGTCAGTCCACCTTCTTCCCTGACAGGAACTCAAGGCAACCTACAGCTACAACTTTATTTCATGCCATTCATCTGTGGAAGATATTGTACATGATCCCTTCCCTCACACATTTTTTCTTTACAACAATCCTGCGAGGTCAGTTCGGTGGAGAGGTTGCACTTGGCTCGAGGTGACCGATGTCAATGTGTATATGATGCCCATGTGTGTGGCGAACTCAAACGCAGGAGAAGCTTCCTGTTGTAGAATAGGATGTCCCTATTTTCATTGGGGAGGAATGCAGGTGGCAGTGTAGGTTAAACCACAGAGCCTAAGACTTGCCAAGCAGAAGGTCACGGTTCGAATCCCTGCAACGGGGTGAACTCCCATTGCTCGGTTCCTGCTCCTGCCAACCTAGCAGTTCAAAAGCACATCAAAGTGCAAGTAGATAAATAGGTACCACTCTGGCAGGAAGGTAAACAGCATTTCCGTGCACTGCTTTGGTGCGCCAGAAGCAGCTTATTCATGCTGGCCACATGACCCAGAAGCTTTATGCCAGCTCCCTCAGCCAATAAAGCGAGATGAGCGTCACAACCCCAGAGTCGGCCACGACTGGACCTAATGGTCAGGGGTCCCTTTACCTTTACCTTATTTTCATTGGAGAAATTTTGGAGGCTATGGGCCTGCTGAGAAAATCCAAGAGGTACGTCAATACCATAAGGGATACAGAGCTCTGAAAGTTAAGTCAGATCTGCTCTGAGGCAAGTAAAACCCAAGTCTGCTAATGGATTCCAAACAGCTGGTTAAAAGCACCAGGACTTTCCTAACATTTAAATTCATCTTTTACTGGACAGTGTATGCTCTTGAGCTTCTATTAAGCCAATATTACATTCTGCAGACGTCATTTTGACACATATTTGAATGGGACTTGGAAGCTCTTGTTTGTTCAGCTTTCCCCCTGGGCACGCCAAGGAGTTTGTTCCCTTGTAATTCCAGTTCTGCTCCAATGTGGTCTCCTTCTGCTCTTGACACAACGCCTGACTGACACAGGTGACTGGATTTTGAAAGAGCACCTCTCCCTCCCTCCCTCTCTTCCTCTCTCTCTTCCTCTCTCTCTCTCTCTCTCTCTCTCTCTCTCTCTCTCTCTCTCTCTCTCTCTCTCTCTCTCTCAACAAGTTGGTGAGTGAGGGGGTGACACAGTAGACCATGCAAGGGACATTCATTGGAAACAAAAAGCTTTTTCAAACAGTCAAATGCAATGCATAGCGCCTTCGCGTGACAAGCGTGGTGCTGAGCAAAAGGCTATTCAAAAACTGAAAGGAGACGTCTTTTGCATTTTCCAGCCCCAACTGCCCAAAGAAAGGGTGACATCTCAGAAAGATAGCACCAGCAATCTAGACTGATGTTTCAAAGAAGAACCAGGCTAGAACCTCGGCTCAAAATCCCACGATTGAGCAGCTTTAGATAGGTAATATTCTGATGTGGTTCTGAGCTCCCGGGATGGAGGGGAGAATAAATGTGATCAACTATATACTGGCCATTCTATATTACAGTGGTACCTCAGGTTAAGTACTTAATTCGTTCCAGGGGTCCGTTCTTAACCTGAAACTGTTCTTAACCTGAAGCACCACTTTAGCTAATGGGGCCTCCTGCTGCTGCCGTGCCGCCGGAGCACGATTTCTGTTCTCATCCTGAAGCAAAGTTCTTAACCTGAAGCACTATTTCTGGGTTAGCAGAGTCTGTAACCTGAAGCGTATGTAACCTGAAGCGTATGTAACCCGAGGTTCCACTGTATTAGACGGACCAAAACAAAGGAAACAGACAAAAGCTTGAAATGGCTGTGAACTCTGAATTCCTGGAATCCGGATGCAAATCTGAAGTGCATAATGTCAATATTTAAGAAAGACTGGGCCATCACGGTGAGCGTGACTGTTTACCTGATGTCAGCCAACACAGTGTATTAATGCTCATCTGGTCCCTGCCAAAACACACATTATTCTGACAAGGCATCAGTTAAAACAACATTAACTCCAGCAGCAAACGCGAGTAATGTCCTGCAGTTTTCATGACCGGTTCCGGCCAATGCCACAAAGAGGCTCAACTTCCCGCATGCTCATTCTCTGGCTCGTTTACTCAAATCAAGCTGTGAAATTTAACCTTGCTTTCTGCTACTTGCCCTTTGCTAACTCCCTTCTCTCTCTCTTCCTTCTGGGCTCCCTTCCTCTCCCTTCCAATCTTCTCTGACTGCTGCACCAAAACCCCTCTTTCCATCTCAGCCAGACTGACTGGTTTCCTTTCCCTCAGAGAAGCTGGACTGCAAACCTTTGGATAGCATTATTCCCTGGCCAGTGCGGGAATGTTGACGAACTGCCTGTGATATCACAAAAACTTAACTGGTCAAGGTCAGAAGCACCGTACGATATAGATTTTTATGCCCTCATTACATTTTATGAATGGCTGTACATGACAGCAACCCCCCCTTTGTAAGCAGCCCAGTGTGTTTTCAGCGGGCAGATTAACATAAGCAACTCATTGCATTCATCACAGCTAAGCCAGGGTGGTGTTCAGAAATCTGTAAGTGTGAAAGACAACAGTTTAATTTTTGTGGCTCTGTAAATCAGTCATTTCAGTTTCTCCTTTACTGTTAAAGGCTTTGGTCTTAGTTAATAGCTTTTCCCTTTGTGGTGTCTTGTACAACATATTGTTGAATGAACAGCTAGTTAAGTACACATGAAGATGCAGAACACACCTTTAATTCTGTGGCCATTTTTGTTTGAGAGTAGCTAAAGGCTCAAGTGAGTTTTAGGACAAAGCACTATTTATCTTCCTGATCTGAATTGCTTTTATTTAAAGGTCTTTATGTAAAAACACTTCTATACCACTTTATTATTAGTGTCGCAAGTTTGGGGTGTTAAGCTGTGTGCCAGAGCCATCTAATCCCTGGATCTGGCAGGTGTTGGAATTTAATCAAGGCTTGTAATTCTTGAAATAGCCAGGCAAAGCCAGAGTTTGGAGTAGAGTTCTGCAATGATGTGACCTAGAAGTAAAACTGGAAGCTGAGGAGAACCAGAGCCGTGTTTGAATCCAAGGCCGTGGCTATGGGAGAAACAGGACCCTTTTGGGGTGTTAATACTGTGAACCCCTAGTCGCAGGCTCAGCTTGTATATATGTGTAAATAAACCATATATTCTAAAGATACCACAATCTCCACTGTGCCTCATTTCTGTGGGAATGTTCAGGGTGGCAGGAGAGGATATATTGTTTATTAATATCCTTCCTAACTTGCGCCAACAAGTTCCTTTACCTAGCAGAGTTACATTCCCCTTTTTTACATGCACAGCAGATAGCTGGTTGCAAGCTCGTGTGAGCTTCTCACTATTATGCAATTCAGTCTGTCTCAGATTGAATTATACGTTCCTGGTAAGTTCCCTTGAATCCTTCTTAAAAGAATAAAGATGCCACAATCTTATTCAAAGTCAATAAAAGAAGTTTACTCACATCAGTTCACAGTTGGATTCCTGAAGGCAGACTTAGTTACAAATATGTACATGTGGATCTACCCCATATGGGGGAATAATCCCAGTGCTTCTGCTAGCTGAGAGCTAGCGGAGCAGTCCTAGCTGAAAGCTGGTCAAACGAAGTAGGAAGTCAAAAAAGAGGGAGGTGTGCTGCGTAACTCTTCCTTTTGTTACCTGGACAGGTTAGGTCACGCCCACCTTCTATCACATGCAAAAGGAAGGATGCTCCAGCCAGGAGGAACAGGAAGTTTCGACTGGCTGGACCAAACATTCCCTCGCATATCTTCTCTAGCATTTCAAGGAATGTTGTACTTGACTGCCTCTCATGGATCACATCCCACAATTTCCAAAGGAGATACGAACCCTGGGAAAATGCCTTGAACCCTGGGAATCTCACGCCACTCGGAGATTGGGGTGGCATGCAACATAATCCTAAGGAAAAATCCAAAGCAGTGTTTGCAACTGTTAACAACAGCGCTGAAAAGAACAGGTGGCAAATTGCACATTCAGTCACTTTTGCAAACAGATTTTGGAACTGAAACAATCTGAAAAGCGACAGGTGTAGGGTAGGGTGTCCTTTCCATAAAACAATCCTTCATTTGAAATGCCATTTCATCCTCCAGTTGGATTCTTTACATGGAATCTCAGAGGATCAGCTTGTCCCTCACCTTAGACAGCAAATTGTCCTTTCGGCAATGGTCCCCATCCCCATCCCCAATGGTCCCCATTGGGAAAGAATTGTGTCTTTGGATGAGTTGATCTGCTGGGTCTCTGATGTGTGAGACAGGAGTGACCAAGATGTGACCAAGGTGGGATTTCCCCAAGTGAAAGTCACCATCTAATTTCTTCATGCCTTTCCTTGGCAGCGGCACCTGGTGCAGAGGTGGGACAGGGTGAAAGACACAACAAGAAAGGAGACAGGGTATTGAAGGATGCATTCGCCACACCTGGAAGGCCTGTTGGATCACACCAATGTTTCACCTGCCCCAGCATCCAGTTTTCAACAGTGGTCAGCCAGGAAGCACAAAACCAGGCTGGCTTAGCCTTTACCAGGGCTGAGGAGTGTCTGTGGGTGTGTTGGGGTGGAGCCATGGCCACATGGTACCAGACCTTCAAACAGTTTATGAAGACAGCAGCCATCAGACCCTGGTTTCCTCTGGTCTTACTCAGGTGAAGGAGCCGCTTATTGACTGTACTCTGATGACAGTAGTTTGATGTTTGGTAGCCAGCATCTGGTTTTTAGAATTATTGTGCCTATGGCTGTTGCATTTAACTTTCATGGCGACTAGCTGTTGATTTAGCTGTCCTCCGTCAATTTCTCTGGTCCTTTTCCTGCGAGAGGATGTTGGACTGCAGGAAAAGTCCATTTGCAGGGATTGGGCACAGCTGGTGGTGGGTGGAGCCAGTACAAAAGTGAGTGGAGCTTGTCACAGTGCCAAATCGTACAGCTCCCTTCTCTGTCTCTCTCTCTCTGCCTCCTCAGACATATATGTGTAGGTATGTCCATATCCTTCCTTCCTTCCTTCCTTCCTTCCTTCCTTCCTTCCTTCCTTCCTTCCTTCCTTCCTTTCTTTCTTTCTTTCTTTCTTTCTTTCTTTCTTTCTTTCTTTCTTTCTTTCTTTCTTTCTCTCTCCCTGAGGCTGTATTAACACCATACATTGAAAGCACTATGATTCCATTTTAAATGTTCTAGCTTCCTCCAAGGAATTTTAGGAGCTGTCATTTGTGAAGGGTACTGAGAGTTTCTAGGGGACCCCTATGTCCCTCACAGAGCTACAATTTCCAGATCAGTTGAACAATCAATCCTTCTTCCCAGGGAACTCTGGGAATTGTAGCTTTCAGCACTCTGAGAGCCAGTGTGGTGTAGTGGTTAAGAGTGGTGGACTCGTAATCTGGTGAACCGGGTTCGATTCCCCGCTCCTCCACATGCAGCTGCTGGGTGACCTTGGGCCAGTCACACTTCTCTGAAGTCTCTCAGCCCCACTCACCTCACAGAGTGTTGGTTGTGGGGGAGGAAGGGAAAAGGAGATTGTTAGCCGCTTTGAGACTCCTTAGGGTAGTGATAAAGCGGGATATCAAATCCAAACTCTTCTTCTTCTTCTTCTTCTTCTTCTTCTTCTTCTTCTTCTTCTTCTTCAATGACTACAGCTCCTTTTGGAGGGGAGGTGAAGCCATGACTCTTGAAAGCAATATCATAGTGCTTTCAATATATTATGTGAATTAGCCTCAGTACAACTCAATTTCTCCTTTCCCCAATCTTTGCAGGGTACATGTGTGCCACCCCATCTGTGCCACCCCAGAGAAGGAAACATAACAATATAGACAGTCTTTCCTGAGGTTTTGGGTCACAGAATCCACCGCAACTGAACTGGAAAAAGCGACTTCAGTGATCCATGGATTGACTCTGAAGAATAACTGCAGTTAATCATTATATTCTTTATCCTCCGTTCCAAAGAGGCCACGATAGAATGCCCCCATATCCCTGGGAGGTGGGCTTGTGGTGGAACCAGGGTCACCCCAATGCCAGAGCGAGATAAACTTAGGCGTCTCGAGACTAACTCTAATACTCTAGCCCCATGCTCAAAAGAAGATGGTTTTCCTGTGGTCTTCTCTCAGAGAGGTGTTTGATAGTGAGGAGCATTATTGGCCATGAGGCCCTTAAGAAGGGGAATGCACTGATATTTCCTGATGAAAGAGGCATTTCTCTAAGGTCATGTTTCAATGTCCTTTTGTCTCCCAGCCTATGACCCCCAGGAGAAAAGGGGAAGTATCTCGTTGTGGTGCTCCATTATCTATGGCCACTCAGTGGAATCACAGTAGCCAGGTGGCTCGGCTGTCAAACAATCCCATCTTTCATTTCTCCAGCGTCTGTTGCCCCGTCCTTGCTCTACATCCCCCCAACGCCGCTCCGATCAGCCTGCGAAGGAGACCACAAAAACCCAGAGAGGAAGCCAGTGTGCCCCGATGACACACACAAAATGAAACTGCTTTCCGTCTCGCAACCAGCTCAAGCTCCCTCCTCGAAATTGGTTTGAAATTGAGTGAGAATGGGAGTTGCAGAATGACTGGAATCAGGGCGGCAAAAATACAAGGCTCCACAAAAATCACTCCCAACGTTTAAAACGCTGCAAAGAAAGGAGTTTCCAATGAAATAGCAGGAAGAATTTTCTGACAGTAAAAAAAAAAACTATATGACAGCAGAACCACCTCAGAAAGTGGTGGCTCTCCTTCCTTGGAGGCTTTTAAGCAGAGGTTGGGTGGCCATCTGCCATGGATGCTTTAGCTGAGATTCCTGCATTGCAGGGGGTTGGACTAGATGACCCTCAGGGTCCCTTCCAAGTCTACGATTCTATTATTCTCTCTGTGTGTTATTCTCTCTCTCTCTCTCTCTCTCTCTCTCTCTCTCTGATATATATAAAAAGTATTCAAATAAAATGAATATTTTCCTTGCTTGTCAATATTTTTATTGATGAAATCTAACCTGCTCTTGCGTCCCCTTTCAGAATTATTATTATTATTATTATTATTATTATTATTATTTATACCCCACCCATCTGGCTGGGTTTCCCCAGCCACTCTGGAGGGCTTCCAACTGAATATTAAAAACAATACAGCATCAGACATTAAAAACTTCCCTAAACAGGGCTGCCTTCAGTTGTCTTTTAAAAGTAAAATAGTTGTTTATTGCCTTGACATCTGCTGGGGGGGCATTCCACAGGGCAGGCGCCACCACAGAGAAGGCCCTCTGCCTGGTTCCCTGTAACCTCACTTCTCGCAGCGAGGGAACTGCCAGAAGGCCCTCGGCACTGGACCTTAGTGTCCGGGCTGGATGTTATTAAAAGTAAAGGACCCCTGACAGTTAAGTCGTAAACGACTCTGGGGTTGCAGCGCTCATTTCGCTTTACTGGCCGAGGGAGCCGGCGTTTGTCCGCAGACAGTTTTCCGGGTCATGTGGCCAGCATGACTAAGCCACTTCTGGCGAAACCAGAACAGTGCACGGAAACGCCGTTTACCTTCCCACCAGAGCAGTACCTATTTATCTACTTGCACTTTGACATGCTTTCGAACCGCTAGGTTGGCAGGAGCAGGGACCGAGCAACGGGAGCTCACCCCGTCGTGGGGATTCAAACCGCCGACCTTCCGATCGGCAAGCCCTAGGCTCAGTGGTTTACACCACAGCGCCACCCGCGTCCCTGGTAGGTTATTAGTTCCCGTTAATTGGACATTATTATTAGGAGAAGCCCACACATGAACAGCCTGGAAGCTTTCCAACAGATGCAGAACACATACAGAACCTTCCAACTCTGCAATTCTATTATTCCAAGTTATTAATAATATAGCAAAACAGTAACATAGTAAGACTTTCACAATAAAATAGCGAAACAATAGCAAATAACATACAAAAAAAGCTGCATTTCAATACTAAAAATATAACTAGATTACTTGAACAACATGCCACATCCAATAGCGAAAATAACCAGCGAGCTTCACGGTTTCATCTCAGTCCTAGAAACACTCCTACCGTGATGTGACTTACAGTCCTCCTCTTGTAGCAATTTCTTATAAGTCTGCCAAGGGCAAGAAGTGAGGTGGTTGGAAACCTCCCTCCCATGTTGCTGGTAGACTACAAGTCCCATCATCTTGACATCTTTCCGCAGGGCATGCAAGACGGAGCTGTTCCACCAGGCCTTTGGTCGGGGCCCAGTCTGACCTCTCTTCTCCTACAAGACCCTATATATAAGTGGCCTCTCTGACTCCTCTCACTGGTTCATATAAATAGCTGAGCCTGGTGAGTACCTAAGGCTGCCAACCCCTATAGTCATAATTTGCCGGTTGCCTTTCGATCTTACTTGATTTTAATCCGATTTTAAACTGTATTTCAGTTGATTGCTGAATTTTATGTTTTAATGTATTTATATTTTGATGTTCGCCACCCTGGGCCCAGTTATGGCTGGGATATAAATTATTATTATTATTATTATTATTATTATTATTATTATTATTATTATCCATGGCCATTGGGTCCGCTGTCTGGGGCTGGTGAGGACTGCAGTTAACAACATCTAGAAGGTACCACATTGGCAACTCCTGTTTTATGTCGCAACCTGCCCTGGGATCATGCATCGATAAAGCGCAGGGTAGAAATTTAATTAATTAAGTAAGTAAGTGACATAGGAAAAATTCCCAAAGTGACAGCTGAAATATAATAGCAAATAATATCAGCTCCCATAGCAGAATATGAGGAGCATCAGCCACCCAAGTCATAAAACACCAGATCCAGTAACAAAAAGGAATCTATGCAAAAGTTCTCAGCGGCTTTAAAAACAAAACAAAAAAAATTTAAGAGCTAAAAAGCAGGCTCTAAAAACAGGAGTCAGGAACCTTTCCCAGACTGAGAGTTACGTTTTCTTCTGGTTGACCTCAAAGGGGTCACATACCAAAAGCTGAAACAAAGGCAAGAAGATCAATGAATGTAGGTAAAATAATGAATGGAGTTTTTATCTTTCTATAAAAGTTGAATTTGTACACATCATACTTCATCTATCCAGGCCAGCCAGGGGTCAGCAAACTTTTTCAGCAGGGGGCCAGTCCACTGTCCCTCAGACCTTGGGGGGGGGCAGACTATATTTTTGGGGTGGGGGAAAAGAACGAATTCTTATGCCCCAGAAAGAACCCAGAGGTGCATTTTAAATAAAAGGGCACATTCTAATGATGTAAAAACATGATGATTCCCGGACCATCTGCGGGCCAGAATTAGAAGGCGATTGGGCCGGATCCAGCCCCCGGGCCTTAGTTTGCCTACCCATGAGTCATGCACAGAGTTGAAGGACACATTCTCGTCAGGCAAAAACACTCACAGAAGTGGCGAAGGCAAGATCAGTGAGGGTGTGGCCTCAGGAAAGAGGGTGTGTCTAAGGAGAAGGTCCTTTGTCCTTTTAATTACACCAGTATTTTAAATGTTTTATACTGCGATGCCAATAAAGGTGGTGCTTTTTTTCTGAAAAAAATGTTTAGGGGTACTCTCATTTTCCTACTCATATTGAGATACTGCCCCTCAATGAGGCCAAATTTACTGAAATATACTCAGAGTCGAGTGTGGATTTCATGCTCTTTATTCAGCTCATTGTGGTGAGGAGGAATGAAAGTTCCCCCCAAAATATCTGCTTTATATACATTATTTACACAATGGGCCGCACCTGATTGGCTAATTCCAGGATTCTCCTGTAGGCCAATCAGGTTGCGGATTCACTTCCACAAGGAGCTGGATTGGGTGGCTCCTGTAGACCAATCCTACTGCTGCATTGTTCTAGGACCAATAATACTGCTGCATTCTGAATCCTATTGTTCTAGGACCAATCAAACTGCTGCCTTTTGTATCCTATTCAGCTCAGTACATAACACCTACATTCACAAAATGTTTAGGGTTATGCATACCCCTGCGTCCCCCCAGAAAAAAAAGCACTGAAGAAAGGTATTTGATATTTGAGAAGATCCTAAGGGCCAGCTAGAGATGCCTGCAGGGCCACAATTATCAACCCCTGTGCTCAAAAGTTTGAATAAAACAAAAAACAAAACACTAGCCTCATGCCTAAGACTTTGCCAGCTGACTTGGGCTGAGTATACACCATGCATTCAAAGCACATTGTTTCCCCCAAGAATCCTGGGAACCGTAGTTTTCTAAGGGTGCTGGGAATTGTAGCTCTGCAAGGGAGAAAACTGCAGACCAGGCAGGCCCCCTCCCTGGTGAACTTCATGCGCTTTGAAAAGACTTTCCTATTTCCACAGGCATTTGTAAGGGAGTTTTCTGTTTTCAGGATGAATTTTAATTGCTTTCATTCTCCATATGGTTTTTCATTTTCTTCCCAAATTCTTAGAAATTCTGAATATTCAGTGGAACATAAGCACCTGGAATAAACATAAAAAGAAAGAAACATAAAAGGAGGGAAGAGGAAAGAAGAATACCTTGCAAACTGTCAGTCAGAAGAAAAGCTACTAGCTGGGAAGAAACAGCAGGAACAAAAAAAAAATGAATTGCCAATAACTTCTAAAATCAAGGATGCAAAGGCACCAATTGGATCAATAGCATCTTAGCATATGGAGAGCTGAGATTAAGAAAGAACAACAAAGCCAAGACATCGTGTGTGAGGTTAAAATAAAAGATTGATATCTGGAGAGCAAAAAAAGCTGAGGAGAGAAACCAAGATGAGAGATAGCCAGAACTAAGACCATGACAACACTTAAAAGCAAGTAACAGGAGCTTAAAGTTAATCTGGTGAAAAAGAGGGAGCCAATTATGTTTGTTCCTGAAGGACAAAGATGATCAACGTGAGAGAGAGAGAGAATCAGGGAGCAGAAGAATTAAAAACAAATATTAAAGACTGGAGGGAAGGAAGAGGGAGAGAGAGAGAAGGAATTTTACATGATTCAGTTGTAGGAACAAACAAGAGTCCGAATAGCAGTGCAATCCTAACCATGTCTGCTCAGAAGTAAGCCCTACTGAATTCAACGGGACTTACTCCCAGGTAAGTGGGCTGAGGATTGCAGTGTAAGGGTTGTGGTCTAAGAGATGTTCTCTAAGGAGGGCTATAGCTCAGCGCAGAACATCTGTGTTGCAAGCAGAATCTCAATCCCCAACAACTCCAGGTATGGCTTGGAGATACCCCTGTCTGAAACCGTGGGGAGCTAAGATGGGTCAGATCAGCTATAATAAGGCCATTTCTTAAGCTCCTGTGGGAAGAAGGAGGAGAGTCAGCAGTTTCGCAGAAGACAGGAAACCAAGAGAAGACCCTGCATTTAGAATGGACGCACTTTGTAACCTTTCGTTGGCGATCCAGCAGAGACGTCTGTCACTCATCTGCACTGTACATTTAAAGCAGCATCATACCAGTCATGGCTTCCCCTGAAGAATCCTGGGAACTGTAGCCTGCTAAGGATGCTGAGAGTGTTTAGGAGATCCTATTCCTCTCACAGAACTACAGTTCCCAGAATTCCCTGGGAAAGGGGTGTGACGTTAACGTATGAGAGTGCTGGAGGTGAAATAGTTAGACAAGTTACCCAATCAGAACCCAGGGGGTGGAGTCAGAGGGACTATAAAACCAGCTCTGGGAGGAGCGAAAGGGGAGTTCGTTGGGTGGTTGGTTGGAGTGGGAGTGAATTGGGATAGAGTCTGTGGGTAGGTTGACTTAGTGTAGCAAAATAAGCTGAGTCAGGATCAGTTAGGAGCTAGGAAGACAAGTAAATATCTGAGAGGTGGTTTAGTGAGCGAGAGCAGGTAGCGGAAGTTATAGGTCTGAATATTCACCCTATGATTGAAATTGACCGATACCCTTTATGAAACCACGTGCTTGTTAAACTGCAATAAAGAAGGTTATGTTCCAATTTAAACCTGACTGGACTCAGTATTGTACCAGGTAGGGCCTGGATGGTGGCAGCGAGAAATAAAGTTGTGGCACAGGGATCAATAGACGGTGAAACGTCCGGGGACCATGTGTGATCGCCACAAGGGGATCAATTGTTTAAATCACTCTAGGAATCATAGCTCTGCAAGGAACCTCTTTACTTCTCTTGGCACACGTAACCAACTATGGTCCCCAGAATACTTTGGTGCTGTTTTAAAGGCATAGTTCAGATGGGGCATCACAGATGGTGGACTGATTTCCCCTCCTGAACCACCTGTCAGACTGGTATTCCAACCCTCTGGAACAGGAGGGAATGATAAGAAGGGGAAGCAACGGAGTTGGGAGGAAAAAAGGGGCAAGGTGGTTCAGTTTCTGAGAAGAAAGAGGGCTATAGAAAAATGAGCAGCCAAAAATGAAAAGAAAAACATGAGGTGAATTAAAAGCCCAACTGAACCAAATTCCCCATTTCCTCAGCCCTTTATTGTCAAACTTCATTCTCGACTTACCCTACTTTCAAGTTTTACTTTCTCAAACCTTTGTCTGCTCTGACGTTTACCTCAGGCTGCTGCATTTCCTGTGCCTAAGTTTTCTGAGTTCGCGGGAGTGCTTCTCAGTCCTCCGCTTAGCCCTGTGCGAGGTGTTAGCCACAGCCAAACTGACAACTTTACCTTCCCTCACAGACACTGAACTGCAAGATTCTTAGCTCCGTGAACCATTGAACTGTCCATGCCTCTGCATCAGATCTTCCAGTCAGTATCAGTCCATGTCAGATTGTCTTACTTGTCTTGCCGTTCTTCCATGGAGCTAAGTTCTTAGGAAGTTTCCCCAGCAAATTCCACCCCATTGGTTTTTAATTCAAACAACAGATCTGATTGATAAGATATAATATCCTGCCCTTTATCTCAAAATCAAGCTCTCAGGACAGCGGAGGCTGTTTGTGGTGTATCCCGTTGGAGCACTGGTGGTGGAAATGTTCTGTGGGGGGCAGGGGACACCAAAATAATGGGAGGTCAAGGATGGTCACTTGGGAGGTGAAGAATGTCCCTATTTTTATTTTATTTTTTTCCAAAAATTTTATTAGTTTTCACAATATTATAAACAAACAAACACACAGGACAAACAAACATAACAAACATAAATCATAACCTTATTAAAAATAACAGTTATTAACTTTGTTGAGTGACTTCCTCATTTCCCCTTGGTTGAATTTCATTGCATGTCCTTATAACGGTTTTCCAAATCCCAGTTTTTATAAAATTTAACTTAAACATTAACATTCTTAAATCTTCTCCTTATAGTATTAAACATATTATTTTATCACTTAACATAAATAAACTCCTAAGCCCATTAAGTATCTGCAAGCTATTTCTGGTTAGTTTAACTTAACAAATTTAGCTAAATAACCATTAAATTTATTCCATTCTTCCTGATATTCCTCCTCCTTCTGGTCGCAGACTCTTCCGGTTAGGTCGGCTAGCTCCGAAAAATCCATCATCTTCATCTGCCATTCTTCTACTGTTGGTTATTCTTGGGTTTTCCACTTTTTAGCTAACAAAATACGAGCTGCAGTTGTGGCATACAAAAATAATTTAACATCTTTCTTGGGCAATTCCAAGCCTGTTATTCCAAGAAGAAAGGCCTCTGGTTTCTTTATAAATGTATATTTCAACATTTTTTTCAATTCATTATAAATCTTTTCCCAGAAGTCTTTCACCTTGGGACAGGTCCACCACATATGATAAAATGTTCCTTCCTTTTCTTTACATTTCCAACATATATTGTCACAATTATAATATATCTTTGCTAATTTTATAGGTGAAGAATGTCCCTATTTTTATCTGAGGGTGTGTGATAGACTTCAATTCCCATCAGCCCCAGTCAGCCTAGCAAAAGTCATGAAAGTTGTATTCCAACAGCCTCTGGAGGGCCACAGTTTCCCCATTCCTGATGCAGGGAATAGACTAGGGCAAACCATTTCCCCCAAAATGCTGGTTTTCAACATTCAGGGACTTTCAGGGACTTGTTTTCCCCATGGGAGAGCACTCAGACATACAGTCATTCCCAATTGGCAGCCCCGAAATGGCACAGGATAAGCTTCATTTGCCTCCTCCAGCTGATTGAATAAATTGGCTCCCGAGTTTGAGCGCAACATTTCATCTCCAGGTGAATGAAGCCAGCTTTATTCATCTAATTCCACAAGCCGTTTATCCTATTTTTACTCCCTCCCAAATCAAAGAAATGTGATGTGGTTACAAACCCATTCCCTTGTATAATTATTCCTTCCAAGTTAATTACAAGATGCTGTAATTAATTATATTTAATGATTAACGTACAAAAACGCAGAAAGGATGAGCACAACCCAGGGAACATTTGCTCTTAAAAGATAGGTCCAGACTAGTTTTTCCTCTTATCAGGGAAAGGTGCAGAAATTAAAAAGGGAAACAGAGAGTGAGAAAGAGAAAACGCCGGGGGGGGGGGCTGAGTTAAAAAAAAAGAAAAGTAAGAAGAGTAATTATGTCCAAACGAGAGCGTATTTTTCCTTTGGAGTTCAAGCACCGCCTTCTGCCACCTCTCCACCCAAGTTTTGATTACTTTAATTGGATTCTGCTTGTCATTTACTCTGTTGTTCATTTGTACAGTAATTAAGTTGAGTTGAGTTGGTGCATAATGTTACATCAGAGTTTACATTATGAATTCGTGTTGCAATTATATGGAAATGGATACACACAGCTGTATTGGATCAGGTGGATGATTATCCATCATGCTCTCCCTATCCCATCCTCAATCATGTTGTCACCTCAGTGCCAGCCATGATGTAACATCATGCATCCAGGAGCAAGAAGATTCGCTGAAGTCTCATGTTCAACAATGCCACAGGAAGATCACAGTCAAGCTACCAGCCAGGTCCAGATGACCATGAGTTAGGGGAACACACCACAAATTACAATAAATTCAACCTGCTAATAAAGTCGAGTCATTTCTCATGAGTCAGTGCCCCAAATGAAGGGAAATTGTGGGGTTGGTGTTACAATAAATAAGTGCCAACCTAATAACAACAGCCATTATTATTATTTATTCATTTCATTTGTCACCTAATACAAAATATCTCTAGGCCACATTGGGAAGAAAACAAAACAAAAAACATCCAGTTTAACAATGGAACTACAAGAGCCCACTAAAAAAAGAAAACCTCCACAGGAACAATAAACATGATTATTACAGTCCCTCAAAGGAAGAGTTATGTCTTAACCAAGCACCACAAAGATGTTAATGTTGGTATCATCTATCTTGGACTTCCTTCTCTTTGAGTATTTCTGACCATGGAATCTCACCCAGTAGCTCCTAAAGCTTTCCCTTGCCTCTGGATCATGAAACCCAAGAGGACCTGATCACTTCCTCCCAAACTTCCAGTACTTCCACTTGGTCAATCAGTTCCTCCCTGTTGATGAGGACCAGGTCCAAGAGAGATGATTCCCTTGTTGGTTCTTTCACCTTATGGGAAATGATATTGTCAGCCAGGCAACAGAGGAATTTGTCAGACCTTACATTCTTGGCATTGTCTGAGTTCCAACAGGTATCAGTGAAGTTGAAGTCTCCCATGATTACTATATCTTCCCTTTCTGAATGTTTGGTAATCTGCTCAAGGAAGGCATTACGCAAGTCTTCAGTCTGGTTTGGTGGTCAATAGCAGACATCCATGGAAAGGTCACTGTTGTTTCCCTCCCATACAGTTTTTGCCCATAAACTCTCAATCTGCTTTCCATGCTCCAAGTCATGGATCTCTTCACAAGTGTACCCATCCTTTACATATAATGCTACTCCACCTCCCTTCCCATTTGGTATCTTCTTTTGAATAAGTTGAAGCCCTCTATTTCTCCATTCCAGTCATGACTCTCATCCCACCAGGTTTCAGTAATGCCTATTAGGTCATATATGCAATCCTGTATTAAGAGCTCAGAGAGGGATGCGGGTGGCGCTGTGGGATAAACCACAGAGCCTAGGACTTGCCGATCAGAAGGTCGGCAGTTCGAATCCCCACGATGGAGTGAGCTCCCGTTGCTTGGTCCCTGCTCCTGCCAACCTAGCAGCTCGAAAGCGTGTCAAAGTGCAAGTAGATAAATAGGTACCGCTCCGGCGGGAAGGTAAACGGCATTTCCGTGCGCTGCTCTGGTTCGCCAGAAGTGGCTTAGTCATGCTGGCCACATGACCCAGAAGCTGTACGCCGGCTCCCTCGGCCAATTAAGCGAGATGAGCACCGCAACCCCAGAGTCGGTCACGACTGGACCTAATGGTCAGGGGTCCCTTTACCTTTACCTTTATTAAGAGCTCAAATTCGTCTTGCTTGTTTCCCATACTCTGTGCATTAATATAGAGACAATGCTATGGGGCCATGCTAATAGTGCCCTCCTTAGCAGGTGAGCCCCTCCTCTGAACCCTGGTGGC
Source organism: Podarcis melisellensis (assembly GCF_964234715.1). Classification (NCBI taxonomy): domain Eukaryota; kingdom Metazoa; phylum Chordata; class Lepidosauria; order Squamata; family Lacertidae; genus Podarcis; species Podarcis melisellensis. The sequence goes on from NC_138542.1 coordinate 66,669,375, forward strand.
AAGCATCAGCAGAATTTGACCCATGAGTGCTGCATGTCTTCAGGACCTAAATTAATTTTTCTACAATGCTCCAAAATACTCCTGACACAGTATCATTCTGGAGCTTTGGGCACCATTTATAGCATAATTACAAGCTTTGGCCTACAGAAGAATTGTTAAACTTTGAGCGCCCAGATATTTCTAGACTACAATGCCCATGATGCCTAACCATTGACTAAGTTGGTTGGGAATGATAGGAGTTGAAGTCAATCAACCTCAGAGAATGCAAGATTGAAGAACAATGGTGTAGAACTCAACAGGGCCCTGAAACCAGGAAGGAAATCAGTGGTGGGCCCTTCCTGGATCATTAGGTCCTCAGCAGCTGCCCAATGATGCCCATTGCCAGCACCAGTCCTGTAAATGGATGTAAGATGGTTTTCAGAAAGGGGATGTGTGCAACTGCCCAACCCACAACACCACGGAAACTATAGGACAGGCAGCCCTACTTTAGCACAATACAGTCTTCACACCGTACTACGGCCAACCTCAACGGCTGCCTTGTACAGTGGTGCCTCGGTTTAAGCGCAGTCCGGTTTAAGAACGATTTGGTTTACAAACTCTGCAAAACCGGAAATAGTGTCTTGGTTTGAGAACTTCACCTTGGTCTAAGAACGGAATCCGAACGGTGGAAGGGCACCGGCGGCGGGAGGCCTCATTAGGGAAAGCGCGCCTCAGTTTAAGAACAGCTTTGGTTTAAGAACGGACTTCTGGAATGGATTAAGTTCGTAAACCAAGGTACCACTGTATGCAGCTGAAAATTTCAGCGTACAGTAGAATCAGATGAAGATATCATGCAGGACAGAGAGAAACCTCACATCGCATTAATGTAACTAACATATTTTGCACATCACCACTGAAGGGTGCATTGTTGCAAACCACAAACCTGGTTATCTAAAAGCCCTGAATACAATAAACATTTGCAATCTATAGCACAGATGACCTTCTCAGCATGCAGCAACGTGTGTTTATAGTATGTGATATCACTTTTCAGCACACCGTGATGTGATCTTGCATAACACACACAAAAACTTTCAAATAATAAAATAAGAGCAGAATTAGAGAGTATTCAGTTGGAAAAGCTGGAAAAGCTTTGTTTTTTAACTACTATGACTTTAAAAAAATACAGAAAGAAGTGAAGGGAAAGTAAATAAAAGGGAATATGTTTAGGACTGCAGTCTTAAGTATATGTAAAAACCACTTTTTGTAAACTTACGTGTAATCCAACTGAAGCCTCTCAACCGGCGTTGTCTCTGCAAAACAGACTCCACAAGAAACTTTGAAGGAATAACTTAAGCACCCCTGAAGTGTGTGTTGGCTTTCATTGGCTCATCCAGGATTAAATCAGCTGGCAAACCCCAAACAAGGACTTTGTATTAACTTGGGCATATGCTTGTAAAGCAAATTACTCTCTTTCTTTTTTTCCAGGGGGGAGTGGAACCCTCTGGTCATTCGAACTGATTTTCCCGAGTCTGTATGCATTGATTAGCAGTTTGGTTGACTTTTTCTTTCCACATTAAAAGTTCTTCTTTGGACTAAGCCCCTGTCAGTAAAAAAAATGAGAAGTCTGATGATACATGAGTTGGAAAGGGATTTATACAGGGTAGGGGAGGAGGAGGAGGGAGTAATCTATCTGCAGTTCTGCCAGCTGGTTTCATAACAAATCAACATTTGAGATTCAAAAATTAGGCTGCTTAGAATTCATTTCGGAATGTAGTTATTTACTTCTCTTAAATTCTGACTTTTTGCAAACTTGATGCTCTGTCCTGTTTCATTTTGCTTTTGTTTTTAATTACAGTGCAATCCTATACACACACACACAGAGAGAGAGAGAGAGAGAGAGAGAGAGAGAGAGAGAGAGAGAGAGAGAGAGAGAGAGAGAAATAGGAATGCGAGAAAAGCTTGATTCAGTTTGCAAGTTAAAGCAAACTTGCCGTGGTTGGCCCAGGATACCTGGACTAGATGGTCTGTTGGTACGATCCAACAGAGCTCTTCTTGCGTTAGTCATTTGCACATTCCTAAACAAAATTGCAAAGCTCGCCACAGTCATCCTGTGACATTCACACATCCTCAAATTTTGCATTGCAGTTTGCTAGCCAAGTACTGCATATAAAAATGCATAGAGTAGTATGGAGTAGAGTAAAGTGAGCATTAAAAATGTGAATATTATTGAAGGCATTATACAAATATGCCTTATTATAGGAGAAATTGCAAAAATGTGTATAACAGACAAAATTACAAACATGAATATATTAGGAGAAATCCATACTAAAATGATAAACTAATGTGAGAAACTGACAGCCCAGGGTTTGAGCCTTATCCTATTATGCCTTTCTTTTCACAAGATATGAAAAAAACAAGCTTTCAAAACAACCAGCCTCAACTGTTTTATGCTGCTCAGAACCTGATGGCAACACCTAAACAAACTTCTTATATCAAGCCACCAATACCCTGTTTCAAAAAAAGTCTGGGGTTCAAATTTCCACTCAGCCATTAAGTTCCACCTACCTTCAGGGCTGTTGTGCAGATATGGGCAGCGCTGTGCTCTAAACCACTGAGCCTCTTGGGCTTGCCGATCAGAAGGTCGGCAGTTCGAATCCCCATGACGGAGTGAGCTCCCATTGCTCTGTCCCAGATTCTGCCAACCTAGCAGTTCGAAAGCATGACAGTGCAAATAGATAAATAGGTACCACTGTGGCGGGAAAGTAAACAGCATTTCTGTGCACTCTGGTTTCTGTCATGGTGTTTCATTGCGCCAGGAGCGGTTTAGTCCTGCTGGCTACATGACCCAGAAAGCTGTCTGGGGACAAACGCTGGCTCCCTCGGCCTGTAAAGCGAAATGAGCGCCGCACCCCATAGTCGCCTTTGACTGGACTTAACTGTCCAGGGGTCCTTTACCTTACCTTTCTACCTTGTGCAGATACCCTGAGCTTCATAGAGGAAGAGAAAGAATCAAATGCACCTGAAACATGTTGTGGTCGCCTCACTTGGAAAAGTATGTTGTGGAGCTGGAAAAAGGTTCCAAAAGGAAAAACTTTCTTACAAGGAAAGGCTACAGTATTTGGTGTTTCTTACTACAGAAGGGAAAGCAAGTAAGAGGGGACATGTTTGAAGTGTATAAAATTATAGCTGAAATTAATGGACTATGCAGAATTAGATAACATGACAGGAAGGATTCGAAACCTGCAGGATCAGAGATTCTCAGAGGACTGGAGTAAATATGTGAACTACCTGAAAAGCAATTGTAATCAACAGATTACGCTAGTAGGAGTTTTGTAAGGATGACTATGTGAAATATTGCAGAGAAAAGTATGAAGAAAACCATTAGTGAAGGACTATTAAAAGTAATAGTGAAATTAATGAAATGCAAATTAAGTGATTAAGGTTGAAAAATCTTCCGTCCAAAAACTGAATAAGATGAGAAAATATGTTGTATTTTTTAATATATTTTTTGGAAATTTCATGTAAAAATTAATTAATTTTTTTTAAAAAAAGAGAGAGAGAGAGAGATTTTGAAGATGGCTATCAAAAGAAAGGTGTATAAATTTATGCATGGGAAGTTTTTAAGTGTTTGACATTGTTCTGAGTTTTTACTTTTGTTGGGAGCTACCCAGAGAGGCTGGGGCACCCCAGTCAGATGGGCAGCATATAAATTGTTGTTGTTGTTGTTTGGAGCAAGTGAGCAAGTGGAGAAGTGTTTTTCTCCCTTTCACATAATATTAGAACTTGGGGCTATCCAATAAAACAAAAAAAATGGAAGATTTCAGGACAGATGAAAAGAAGGACCACTTCATGTGGCACACAGCTCAACTGTGGAACTTGCTCCCACAAGAGGCAGCGATTGCTACCAACATGGCAAGCTCCAGAAGAGGTTTAGACAATTCAGTCTCGGACAGGTTGAGTGGACGATAGTGGGTCCAATGGTCAAGAAGGCACTTTCTGTATGTGTTGCAGAGGGAAGTGAGGGGCAAATGATCAACCTGGGAAGGAAGCCCATCCAGAAGAAGGAAAACTCTTATCCTAAACTTCCAATGCCTTGGGCAATATCATTGGGAGAAGAAAAGGCTAAGGAATAAACCTTATATAATAATAGTAATTTATTATTTATACCCCGCCCATCTGGCTGGGCTTCCCCAGCCACTCTGGGCAGCTTCCAACAAAATATTAAAATACAATAATGAATCAAACATTAAAAACTTCACTAAACTGGGCTGCCTTCAGATGTCTTCTAAAAGTCTGGTAGTTGTTTATTTCCTTGACATCTGATGGGAGGGCGTTTCACAGGGCGGGCGCCACTACTGAGAAGGCCCTCTGCCTGGTTCCCTGTAGCTTTGCTTCTCACAGCAAGGGAACCGCCAGAAGGCCCTCAGAGCTGGACCTCAGTGTCCGGGCAGAACGATGGGGGTGGAGACGCTCCTTCAGATATAATAGACCAAGGCTGTTTAGGGCTTTCAAGGTCAGCACCAACCACTTACACAAATCCAGAGTAGAGTTCCTAGGACAGTTGGATGTTGCCTTATACACCTCCTTCTGGCAACTCCCAGGGCCAAGTTGGTGCCATACATCTTGTTCTGCTTTCCTTCGGGCCACCTAGACAATCCAAGACCAGGCCACCTAGACAATCTTGTGTCCCAGGGAGGCCACTTTGGTGCTGCTAATGCAGCAGTTTGACTTCACCCTTGGAGGTGCAATCCATTGTCTCTTGAGACAGAGAGATGCCAACCCACCAGACAATTGATGGAGGGTAAGACTATCAATGGCTAGAATGATGTTGGTTAGAAACTAAGTGGTTTTCAGCTGTAATGATTAAGATAATTGGGGGGGGGAGAGAAAGAAAGGTTGAATATTAAGTGAAAATCAATGGTGAGGATTTGCTGAATTAATAATTTGAATTGGAATACAAAAAGGGGAGGTATGAGGAGGTCTGGGAAGTAAGTTATAAGAAAATAAGTGAATGGAATTTTATGTGTTTTTAAATTGTTTTCAGTTTTGTATTTTTGTATTTTTGTTATTTTTTTGTTTGTGTTTTTTATTATTGTTTTTGTATAACCTTTGAAATGTTAATAAATATCTTATATATATAAAAAAAAGACTATCAATGGCTACTAGCCATGAAGGCTATGTTCAGCCTCCACTGTCAATGACTGTACGCCACTGAATATTAGCTGCTGGGAAGGTAGGGAGAGAGCTATTGCTTTTTCCATTTGATTATATACATTCACATCATCATTACCCACTTAACCACCCTAGCTCTTTGGAGCCTATCTACCTCCTTCCCTCCAGCCTCATTGCTTTCAAAAGTAACCTTTATATCATGGGTAGGCAAACTAAGGCCTGGGGGCTGGATCCGGCCCAATCGCCTTCTAAATCCGGCCCACAGATGGTCCAGGAATCAGCATGTTTTTACATGAGTAGAATGTGTCCTTTTATTTAAATGCATATCTGGGTTATTTGCGAGGCCTGCCTGGTGTTTTTATATGAGTAGAATGTGTCCTTTTATTTAAAATGCACCTCTGGGTTATTTGCGGGGCATAGGATTTTTTTCTTTTTTCCCCCAAAATATACAATGTCCCCAAAATATACAAGTGGACCGGCCCCTGCTGAAAAAGTTTGCTGATCCCTGCTTTATATCATTGCATTTTGTACATTTTCCAATTCTAATTGCACTCATTACAAAATGACTCAAAATTTAAACAAAATATAGAAAGGTAGACAATTTCTCATTACAAGTCTTCAGGCAACCCTGCTAGTGATGTTAATTGCTTACAATAAGTTTTCAGATACCGTGGTGGCAGATGAAGATGATGGACTTTGCGGAACTGGCAGGAAAAATCT